>NC_080169.1:15867535-16193576 GCF_950295315.1 Erinaceus europaeus
AAGAATAATGAATATACCTTCTTCACTTCATTTGGATGGAGCTAGAAAGAATTATGTTACATGAGATAAACCAAAAAGAGATGAGTATGAGATGATTCCACTCATATACAGAAGTTGAGAAAGAAGAACAGAAAGGGAAATGAAAAGCAGAATTTGACTGAGTTTGGAGTATGGCACCAAAGTAAAAAAAAAAAAAAAACTCTGGCTGAAGGATAGATTTCCAGTTCCTCTGTAAGGGGTGGGGGTAGGGACACAGACCTTTGGTGATGGGAATGATGCTAATATACACTCCCATTAACTTATACATCAGTATTTAATCAATATGAGAGGGGAAAATAGATTGACTGTCTCAAGCTTTTTAATGTATGGACTTCAGTTCTTAGTTTATGAGCCTTCAAACTAAGCCCTTAAGGTTTCAAGTTAGTAAACTTATTGAATTTTAACAATTGGGCTAAAATTGTTAAAGCATTTTGAATAATAAAAAAAACATTAAATCACCAATAATCTTAGACTAGGGAGAGCAGAAGTCACCAGTCTTGCCAGTAGATAAGATATAGTTCTTTGTAAATAACATTAAATCTCTTAAATCATGGTAAGGTCTTATATGGGACAGTAAACCCTAACCATGAGATTTTCAAAGTAAACTAAGTTCCCAGATAACTTGGTTATAATAGCAATTATCTATCGCCTTCTTAAGCTCTAAGACAGCAGAAACCCTCTTCATTCTCTATAAAACCAAATTTCTCCCAGTCCTGGAACCTCTGGGGCCTGGCTAGTTTTCCTTGATCCATACCATCTGATACTGCATCTGCTTATCTCAACCAGATAAATGCAACGAGGGCCACCTCGACATGTTTCACTTTGAACTGTGTCCAGAAAACAAGGGTTTTTTTTGTTTGTTTGTTTGTCATCCTCCCACCCCCATCACAACTCTAGATCCTAGGCATCTTATAAATTGCTTCTTCGCCTGTTGAATGAATGAATCTATTGCTTAAGGGAAACTCTAAAACAAATGGATGACTGATTAGATTTGAGTCTAAACAAAATCATTTGAGTTTTTTTTAAAATTAAGAAATATTTTATTAATTTCTTTTTTCTTTCGTTACTGGGATAGTTTAATAGATTATAGTACAGCCATGGATAGATGGGTACAGTCTATCACCTCTCTTTGATAGGTGTCTGCAAAACACTCTCATTCTTAAGTATTTTTCCATCATCATGCACAGGGACAAAGCCCCTTCAGCCCTCTCTCTTTCCCCTCTTCCCAAGAGTCCTTTACTTTGGTGCAATACACCAAATACAGTCCAGATTCTCACATCCCAGTTTATATTAGGGCTCAAATTTGGTCACAGAGATTTTACAGGGGAGGAAGGAAACAGTTGACTCTAGGGAAGTTTCTGATAGGGAGGTGGAAAAGAGAAAGCCTTGGGTGTGTCTGGACAGGAGACTGGAAGATCTGAGAAAACCAACAGGCCGGATGCAGTTGCTCTCATTTCACTTTCTGACCAGAATTTCTAGTGATTGTGTCAACTTCAGTCCACAAAGTGACATTTTTGACAAGGAGGTGTGTGGGGGCGCAGTTGGGATCAACTGGATGTAACTCAGTGGAGTCCAGTTCTTTGGTTCAATTGGCAGGGAGGTGAAGAGTGTTTCCTCACTAGGGAAAGATAGAAACAGGCTGGTAGTCTGGATTAACCTGGATTAACCTGCCAACACCCATGTCCAGCAAAGAAACAATTACAGAAGCCAGACCTTCCACCTTCTGCACCCCCAAAAGAATTTTGGTCTGTGCTTCCAGAGATTACAATAAAGAATAGGGAAGCTTCCAATGGAGGGGATGGAATATGGAACTCTGGTGGTGGGAATTGTGTGGAATTGTACCCCTCTTATCCCACAATCTTGTCAATCATCATTAAATAGCTAATAAAAAACATTAATAACATGCATAGAAAAGTAGGACATGGTGGAAAAAGTTGACTTGCAGGGCCAGGTGCTGACACACCTGGTTGAGCACATGTTAAAGTGTGCAAGGACCTGGGGCTTAGCCACTGGTCCCCACCTGCAGGGGAAAGCTTTGCAGGTGGTGAAGCAGGGCTGTAGGGGTCTCTGTCTCTCTCCCTCTCTATCACCCCCTTTCTCTAGATTTCTGGCTGTCTCTATCCAATAAATAAATAAAGATAAAAAATTTAAAAATACCTAACTTTAAAGAAAAAAAAAAGAAGAAAAAGTTGACTTGCCACAGTTTTTATGCCACTAGGTTGTTCAGCCTTAAGTGATCACTGCAGGTCTAACAGTCTATCCAGCTGTCTCTGTGCCCAGGCTGCAGAATTTTTTGGCTGGGGTGGCATGGGGGCGGTAAGTCTTTTGTTATGCAATGTATAGAAAAAGCTGGTTGGGACAGGGAGAAGAAACAGAGGAATCCTTTTATACCCCCCACCCAGGACTAACACAAGTCCTTCTAAGGCAGAAGTAGAGGCAAATTAATTTGCATTATTGCTAGTAGCAATTTTTAACACAGACCGCAAGGAATTGAGTCTTCCCAACAATTTTGAGTGTTGCTGCTATAATTGAGAAAGAATTGTGTGCAAGTGAGATAATTGATGTAAACATATGCTATACATTTTTATGCTAATGCTCATTTCACCTTAGAGAGTGTGTGTGTGTAGACTAAAATGTAGGTAGAAGAGAGGCAATTCAATTTCAGTTTGGTACAGAATAAAAATCATCTGGGATAACACTTTTCTAAAAGTTTTTATTTATTTGTTAGAGACAGAGATTGAGGGGGGGAGATAGAGGAGAGAGACAGAGAGACACTTGCCACCTTGCTTCACCACTCATGAAGCTCTCCCCCTGCAGGTAGGGACTAGCAGCTTGAGCCTGGGTCCTTGTGCACTGTAACATAAGTGCTTAACCAGTGCACCACTACCTGGCCCCCTAACTTTGGTATTTTCTTATTAAGGTCAGCTCCTTGGGGACAAGAATCAGATCTTGGTGGTTTTTTTTTTTTTTTTTTTTTTTTTTTTGATCTCCTAGTTCCAAGTGCTTATTAAGGGTTTAAATGGATATCAGTGTGTTCACTAGTTGGTTAGAAGAACATAAGCGTTTCTTAGAAAAAATAGTGTAATCCCTGAATCTAGATTTCTCTTCATTTTTAAACATAAATGAAGCATAGGAAGAACCACAGATTTTAGCTTAGATGATAGGGTCATCTAAATTCAAGACCAGGGTTAAGTCTGCACAAGAATTCAAGTGATTGTGGGTCCATTTATTGTCTAGGTTAGAAAAAAAGTCAAAACATGCTAGGTAGAGTACAGAATGTCAACTTTAAAAGGATGTTTGTTAATTAATAATAAGAGAGGAAGAGGAAGAGGAAAAGGGAGAAACAGAACATCACTCTGCTATATGCAATACCAGAGATAAAACTCTCACATTTGAGAATACAATGCTTAATCAACTATGTCAGCTCCTGGGTTGCTAAAATATGCTTTTAATATTAGACTTTTTTTTTTTAGTATTGAAAATCTAGATTTTATATCTGAGAATGAACAAAAAAGGAAATGATGAAATCTCTTTCCCAGGAACCAGTCATATTCTCTCTGCAAAGACAAATCAAGAATGCTGGTTGGCTGAGCATAATTATAACAGCAGCAGGGCCTGGAGAATTTCTGATAGCAATATTCACAGCAGGGAGTTAATCCAAATAACAAAAAAAAAAAAAAGAAGAAGAAAAGAAACTTTCCAAGGTGATGAGAGCCCAAATTATTGCATCTCCCTAGCAACAGAAAAGTGCAGTATTTATATACTTATTTACCCACTGATTCAACCCAAAAACTCATGGTATTGGCCAAGGTGACGCCTACATCATATATGCAATGTATCACTTCAGATATGTGACCCGCTGTTCTAAAAACAACAAACACATACCAAGACATGCACGTCATGTGAAACCTCTACTCATTTTACAGTGTTTTGATGGAAAAATATGTCCCGCTGGACCTTGACATCTTTTTCTCAAGCCTGCTTTGCAAGTTCAGTGGCAGAAAACCCAGGTGTCTCTGTCTCTTTTCTGCCGTCAAAGACTGAGGGTGATCGTCATGACTGAGTCATTGTGAGTGGACATGAGAGGAAGTTCAGGTTCAAGTGCCCACACTAGGGCAGACTGGGGGTGGGGTGAGGTGGGGATTATGCCCTTGACAGGAGAGGGAAGGTGACTGGCCACATACCTAATCCTATGGTACAGGTGAATGGGAGACAATTATCTGTGTCATGGAGTGATGAGGGGAGCTCTTTTTTAAATTTTTACTCTTTATTTATTTATTATTGGATAGAGACAGAGAGGAATTGAGAGGGGAGGGGGAGATAGAGAGACAGAGAGACACTTGCAGCCCTTCTTCACCACTTGTGAAGCTTTCCCCCTGCTGGTGGGGACCAAGCGCTTGAACCTTGCACACTGTAATATGAGCACTTAACCAGGTACACCACCTTCTGACCTTGAGAGAAGCTTTTAAATGCTGTTTTACAAAGACTTACCACCTGGATTCGTGATGCAGGATGAAATTCACAGTTGCATTTTTTAAATGACCACAGCAATGTTGTCTCATAATGTAATTAAAGTCTGGAGGCAGGAGGCCTAAATTCTAAAATAGCCAATCTTACCTTGGTTCCTAGAAATGGACACTGATTTGCTCCAACTTGACAAATTTTGGAGAAGGAAGATATTTGGGGGTGGTGGGCTACTGGGGTGATGTCAGAGTTTGGGGTACCTCATGAGGGCTGAGAGAGGAGGCCCAAGGTCCTGAAAGACAGAAGGGGCAGGGGAATGGACATTGAATCATGAAGTACTAATGGTGTCAGCTGTGTGGCAGGTCCCAAACTCCAGATATGAGCTCCACAATTTTGTCTGTGGTTGCACTGGTTTCTAGCTTCCTAATATTCCCTGCTGTTGGGCTGACATGAAAAGTTGGGATCTGGCTGTGAAGTACATGTTCCGAGCTGCTGTGAAGTAAGTAGTCTCTGGAGCCCCTGAGGATGATCTGTCTTCCGATGATCTCCTATCTTTGGGATGACCCTTGAACCTACTGGTGTGAGAGGGCAAGCGTCGATTGTTTACTGGCACTTCCTGAGCTTATTTTATTTGGCATGTATCTCTTTTGTCTTTTACTTCCAGTTATATGGACACTGTTTTCAGTAGTTCCTGACCTAGATAATCTCCAGGTACAGTCAAGAGCATCTTTATCTGAAAGTGGGCTGTTCTGTTCTGGTCCCAGGTGCTTCTCGCTGCCTGGTCACATCAGTCAGACTGAGGTTATGAACTCACTCCCAAATCTCAGTGGCTTAGCATAGACGGCTGATTTCTTGTTCAGGCAAAACTCGCTTGATCCCCAGGGTAGCCTCCTCCCAGGCTTGGACTCAGAGATACTCTGCTCCACATCATAGCAGTGCTTCGGGGATCTGAAGACAGAGCATCAGCTCTTCAATATTTTACTCGAGAAGTTGTGTGAGGAACTTTTCCTCAGGCCAGCTGGCCAGAACTAGCCAGGTGATTCTCTCCAGTTTCCAATGGGCTGGAAATGTAGCTGAGCTCATGAATATTCAGTGTGTGTGTGTGTGTGTGGCGGGGGAAGGTCTCTGGATATCTGGTAAGCTGCAGGAACTTCTGGCTCAGGGAGTTCCAAAAGAGAACAGAGAAGAGCTCTTTCTGACTGTGAGAGCCTTTTTCCCTTTGATAAAGGTAAATTTAAAGGTCATCTTAGTTGTCTGAGTCCTTCTTGGGAGTATCTCTTTTCACCTCAGACAATCAGTTAATCGCTGCTATTGAACGCAGATACAGTGGACGAATATACTTTGCAAGCTTCATCACTGTTATCAGGATGCCTTTTCTCTCACTTTACAGTAAGATGCTCCTTTTGCTGTCTTGCCATGGGATGGGCTGCAGAGAGAGAGAGAGAGAGAGAGAGAGAGAGAGAGAGAGAAAGTGTGTGTGTGTGTGTGTGTGTGTGTGTGTGTTTAGGGTTCATAGTTTCTTGGCATGGGGACCACTCCTTTCATTTATAGTAGTGTTTCAGGATGAGGTTAGTGTATGGCATTTAATAGATACTTAGTAAGTACTGTCGAATAAGCAAAGAAATGGGAAAATGGAATAACTTTTTTTTTCATTTTCATTAATAATTTGACATTTATTATTTTTTTTTTACAAAATTTTAAGATTTCAGGGGTATAATTTCACACCCACCCATGTTGTAAGAAAGCACCCCCCTCCACTAAAATTCTGTGCTGTCCCAGCCTCCATAGCCACCATAGTTCTCACAAACACCAAGAGACATTTGAGTTCGTCAACCATTTCTTTTTGCAAGTTCATTTGCTTTAGTCATTTATATTCTGCATATGAGCAAGACCACCTGGTACTTGTCCATCACTTCTTATTTCACTCCACAAAATCATCTTCCCTTCAATCTATTTTATGCCAAATGATACAATTTCATATTTTTATGACAAGGTTAGGGGATAACCTTTTTTTAAAATTAAATTTTCATATAAAATCATAGAACCTCCATTCTGGAGGGATTTAAACAATCAGAAACAGTAAAACGGAGTCACGACTTAGTGTCATATTGTGAATATTGCAATTAGACACTGTGCGCTGACTGATCAAAATATAATATGCATTGACATTATAATAACTTCAGCTTGTGAGAAGGCAGGAGGCACTGAGATATGGTGGCATCTTAACTGATATTAATGTGGGAGGCAAGAAAAGAGACTTATCTGTCGGAAGCAACCCTTGTTTGTGAAGATGCTGATAAGTGTAAAAAAAAACACAAAAAACAAAACAAGAACAGCTAATACCAGGTCATGAGAGAGAGACTGCATACATTGAAATTAAGAGGTGGTCCTAAAAACGCATCTCTGAAATATGGGATACATTTGTGCATCAAACAGAAGCAAATTCGAGATGTCTTATGGACTTCATTCATGAACCAGAAGCCCTCTTCTGCAGTCATTTCCATGGATCCTGGCTCAGGTGCGGTGACTGTTCCTAATTTGTGAACAGAAGTCTGAGCAGAACCCAGAACCACTGTCTACTTTGCTTAGAAATCCAGTCTCCTTCTGATTTCCAGACTTCTATCTCAAGAGCTTTGAAGCTCTCCCTCCACCTCTTACTGCTGACTGAATTGCATGCTTGTATTATAATACAAATTCTTTCCTTCCAATGAATTGATGTTGAATTATATGCAATTGTATTGGATCCCAAAGTTACATTTGTTTATTTATACCTTACTTGAAGATGTATATTTGAGTTCAGTCCTAATATGTTACACTTAAGGTGCCTTTACTCCCAAGCTTGAGTGTTGGTGTTGATGTTGTTGTTGGGTATGCCTGGTGGAAGGCTTGTACTTACCTGTCCTAGAATCTGTTGATGCTATTTTCACATTTAAAAGAGAGAAGTGAGTTGGAATGAATAGAGTAAGTGGCTATTAGATTAGAGGTGAAGCTTACATAACTAGAATTTAAGGACTAGTGATGGTCATTAGGAAATAGGACTCTGTAAGTTGAAAGGAATCTTAGAAATAATTGAATTTGACCTCTCCTTTCCCCCTTGCCATCTTTCTCTGCTCTACTTTTTTGGAGCTAGAAATCAAAGTCCAGACAAATTAAAAACTTTTTCAGATCATATAATAGTTAGTTGGCAACAGATTCAATAACATGTACTGACCTACTCCTAAATTAACTCATCCATTTTTGCTCCGGAGACATTCATTAAGGTAGTAGAACATTTGTCAGAAGTCACTTAAGATCTAGAAGTGCTTAAGACAATCTGGAAGGGGGGGGGGGAAGATAAGGATGGAGGAATTATATTCCCTGACTTCAAACTATATCACAAAGCTATAGTAAATAAATAAATGGGTGTGCTTGCTATTGGAACAAACTCAACTCGCTGAACAATGGATATAACTGAGTATCCAGAAGTAAAAACTGCACATATCTGAACAATCTGTAATAAAGGAACTAACATAAAATGGAGAGAGGAAAACTTTTTCTTCATTAAGTGGTTTTGAGAAAACTGGACAGTGACATGGAAAAGAATTAAAATGCATCACCATCTCACAGCAGGTACTAAAGTGTAACTCAGAATGAATAATTGTACATCCAATCTGAAACCATAAAACATACTGAAGAAAAATAAATTAAAAAAATTAATCAAACGCTCCATGCTATTAGCTTCAGAGGTGCTTTTGGAGACTCAGCTTCAATAGCAATGGACTCGCTTCTTCACAGTGAAGGACATTTCCATCAAAAGAAAAGGACAACCTATTGAATAGGAAAGAATATTCACACAACATACATTGGCTAAAGGGCTAACATCTAAGTTATACAAAAAACTCAATAAAAACAACAAAGTAAACACCCCATCAAAAATGGGAAGTAGGACTGGATAGACATTTTATCAGAGTAAAACTTCCAGATGGCCAACAGATAGGTAAAAATGCTTGTCACCGTGTCTTATCAGGGAAATGCAAATCACGACAACAAACTCAAACGCATCAATGTTGAGTGAGACAAGCCAGAAAGAGAGATACTAATACAGAATGATTTCACTTAGAGGTAGAATTTAGGAATAGAGAACAGTACGGGAAAACATAAGGTGAAACTAGGACTGGGTGTGATGTATTTATTTATTTACTTAATATTTATTTACTTATTTCTAGAGAGTGCAAGAGAAGCACTCTGGTCTGGGTAAGACTGAGGACTGAACTTAGGACCTTACACTTATAAGTCTAATGCTTCATCCACTGTACTACCTCTCAGCTCCACCATCTTCTAAGTCTTTGAAGAGAATTCAAGGACTGTATTTTTCATTCTCATGGTTTCAAAGAAGCTTTATAAATAATGTATATCTGTTATTTTTTCTCATTTTGTCTACCTTTATAGGCTTTTGTTCATTTTACATGACTTTTTTATCATTCTGAACTTTTTACTTTATGTGCATTTCTTTCATATAGCTTACTTTATATAGAGGAAATTCATGTTTCAGCTTTTTTTTTTTTTGGCTAGCATTATTAGTATTAGATTCATTGTGCCTTAGAATTTTGGTTTGAAATAAAACACAAGTAGAACCTGAACTAGAGTTGGTGTATTACACCAAAGTAAGACTCTGGGGTGGGTTTGTGTATGGGGGAGCGAGTACAGATCCAGAAAGGATGACAGAGGACCTAGTGGGGTTGTATAGTGATATGGAAAACTTAGAAATGTTATGCATGTACAAACTATTGCATTTATTGTCGAATGTAAAACATTCATCCCCCAATAAAGAATTTTAAGATAAATAAGTAAAAGGGAAAAAAATAAAAAGGTATAAATGCTATATAGACTTAATAGAATTCTAGTGACTAAAAAAAATCTATATATGTGTTTAAGTATAACCTACATACATGTGAAGGTATCAATATGAGTTTGTACCACCTATACATAGTCTATGGAAAACTTATAATAGTAAAACTTATTTTGGTGTTTTTGTTACCACTTTTCTTTCATAGAGGGAAGAAAAGAATTTTGGGTTGAAGACTTCATTTTTTTTTTTTCCGCTCTTGAGACCCAGTCTCCTGGTGGCCTGACCAGAGCCTCCTTGGGGCCCAGGGCTAGCTGGTCAGCTCTTGTGGTACCTGCTGTCTGCACCCTGTTAAAGAAGCCCTCGGGGGCCAGGCAGTGGCACACCTGGTTAAGCACATGTGTTACGACATGCAAGGATCCAGGTTCAAGCCCACTTGTTTTTTTATTAATTTGTTCCATTCTTGCTTTTACCTTTTGGCTATTAGACATTAGAAGTCAATTTTGATGGGTAAACAATTTATCTCTTAGCTCATTGCTTTCTTGGTTCATAGTTTCTTTTGAAACTAGAGCCTTCTGCATTTGGTCAGTACACATTTTTTTATTTAATAAAGGGATAATAAGAGGGGTACAATTCAACACAACTCCCACCTCCAGAGTTCCATATCCTATCCGTTCCACTGGAAGCTTTCCTGTTCTTTATCGCTCTGGGAGCATGGACCCTGGATCATTGTTGGGTGCAGAAGGTGGGAGGTCTGGTTCCTTTAACTGCTTCTCCACTGGACATGTGTGTTGACAAGTCAGTCCATACTCTCAGCCTGTCTCTATCTTTCCCTAGTGGGGCAGAGCTCTGGACAGGTGAGGATCTAGGACTCATTGGTGAGGTCGTCTGCTTCATGCTCAAGAAACCCCAAGTCCAGTGGTGTCACAAAGAAAAGCTATCTACCTGCAAGTGGAGAAACTTAGTTCTTACACTCTTAACCTTTCTTCTAGAAGCTTCTGTTTCTAATACTATGTGGCAGACTTGGCTGCTGCTGGGATCCTGGTTTCCAACATTTCCCAGGATTGAAAAGATTAATTCCGACACATTCGGCAAATATCCGTGCAGTCTGGAGAGTGGACACACCAGTGTGTTTACTGAGTGTGACCTCAGACAGACTTTTTTTTTTTTTTTTCCATCTCTGCTTGCTTGGTTGTCGCTGGCAGGCCACCTCCATGCTCTGTGAAGGCAGAGCCCGGGCGGTGCCTGATGAGACCCAGTCTCCTGGTGGCCTGACCAGAGCCTCCTTGGGGCCCAGGGCTAGCTGGTCAGCTCCTATGGTACCTGCTCTCTGCACCCTGGTAAAGAAGCCCTCAGGGGGCCAGGCAGTGGCACACCTGGTTAAGCACATATGTTACCACATGCAAGGATCCAGGTTCAAGTCCACTCTCCCCATGTGCAAAGGGAAAGCTTCCCAAGTGGTGAAGCAGGGCTGCAGGTGTTTCTACCTTTGTTTCTGTCTCTACCCATCCCTTTTCCCCTTTCAATTTCTCTCTATTCTATTAAATAAAATAAAGGTTTTTTTAAAATAATATTTTTAATTTTTTAAAAAATTTCTTTATTGGGGAATTAATGTTTTACATTCGACAGTAAATACAATAGTTTGTACATGGATAACATTTCTCAGTTTTCCATATAATGATACAACTCCCACTAGGTCCTCTGTCATCCTTCTTGGACCTGTATTCTCCCCACCCCAAGAGTCTTTTACCTCGGTGCGATACACCAATTCCAGTTCAGGTTGTACTTGTGTTTTCTCTTCTGATTTTGGTTTTCAGCTTCTGCCTGAGAGTGAGGTCATCCCATATTCATCTTTCTGTTTCTGACTTATTTCACTGAACATGAATTTTTCAAGGACCATCCAAGATCAGCTGAAAACGGGGAAGTCACCATTTTTTACAGCTGAGTAGTATTCCATTGTGTATATATACCACAGCTTGCTCAGCCACTCATCTGTTGTTGGACACCGGGGTTGCTTCCAGGTTTTGGCTATTACAAATTGTGCTGCCAAGAACATATGTGTTCACAGAACTTTTTGCATGGGTGTGTTGGGTTCCTTAGGCTATATCCCCAGGAGAGGAATTGCAGGATCATAGGGTAGGTCCATTTCTAGCCTTCTGAGAGTTCTCCAGACTGTTCTCCACAGAGGTTGGACCAATTGACATTCCCACCAGCAGTGCAGGAGGGTTCTTTTGACCCCACACCCTCTCCAGCATTTGCTGCTGTTACCTTTTCTGATGTATGACATTCTCATAGGAGTGAAGTGGTATTTCACTATCGTCTTTATTTATATTTCTCTGGCAATCAAAGACTTGAAGCATTTATTCATGTGTTTATCAGCCTTTTGGATCTTTTCTGTGGTGAATAATATTCTGTCCATGTCCTCTCCCCATTTTGGATGAGGTTATTTCTTTTCTTGTTGTTGAGTTTGGCAAGCTCTTTGTATATTTTGGTTATTAGCCTCTTGTCTGATGCATGGCATGTGAAGATCTTCTCCTATTCTGTGAGGGGTCTTTTGGTTTGGGTAGTGGTTTCTTTTGCTGTGCCGAAACTTTTTATTTGATGTAGTCCCATAGGTTTATGCTTGCCTTAGTCTTCTTTATAATTGAAGTAGCATAAAATGTATCAATAAGCAACATATTATAACTCAGTATTCTCCAACATCAAGTAATAAGCATAAAGAAATCAGAAGTTCCTCATGGTGGCAGAAGACCTAGTGGGGGTTGTATTGCTATATGGAAAACTGGGAAATGTTATGCACGTACAAACTATTGTATTTATTTTTTACTATAAAACATTAATCCCCCAATTCTTCTAGTGTTTGCCCTTCTTCCATAGCCAGTTAACAGCATCAGGTTGAGCCTGATGTAAAGTTTCGAGACCTCCAATAAAGGAAATAAGGAGTTCCTAACAAGTCAACCCAGCAGAACTTCTGAATTTAGATACTTATCCATATCTTAAACCAACGTATGACTTAATGACTCCATTATGATTCTATTATTTGAAGAAGAAGCAAGTCAAATACTGAAGCCAGAGAGGTATCTTGACTAAGGATTTTATTCTTATTCTTATTTTTTTAATTTTAATTTTTTTATTATTTATTTATTCCCTTTTGTTGCCCTTGCTGTTTTATTGTTGTAGTCACCATTGATGTCATTGTTGTTGGATAGGACAGAGAGAAATGGAGATAGGAGGGGAAGACAGAGAGGGGGAGAGAAAGACAGACACCTGCAGACCTACTTCACCGCCTGTGAAGCGACTCCCCTGCAGGTGGGGATCCGGGGGCTCGAACCAGGATCCTTACACCAGTCCTTGCGCTTTGCGCCACCTGCTCTTAATCTGCTGCGCTACAGCCCGACTCCCTATTCTTATTTTTTTTAAATACATAATTCTGTAGACTGTAAAAGTTACTTTCTGTCATGAGACTTCTCTAGAACTTTAGTCACCTCTTAGCTATCTCTTGACTTGTAGAAGACGAGTGTGTGAAGGAGTCCTGATTTTCAGTATTGGAGCTTAGTGATGGAGCACCAACACCTTATGATTGAAGAATGAACCATATACGAAGCTCAGAATATGGTGAAAATCAGTTCTTTTTCAGATTATTCCATCCCATATCGAGTATCATCAGACGGGCACAGGCAAGTCTTCCTTCTCTGATGGTCTCCTCCATCCTTTCTCTTTTCCAAAGTCCTCTCTGAATGTCTCAAGATTTCCTCTGCTTGTTTTTTTTCCTCTCAGTAAAGTTGAATACTGGTGAAACTGGTGGTGTGTGCCTCTGGACCTTTATAGGGAGAGGAAGGTGTGAAGAAAAAAAAAACACTGTTCCCAAATATTCTGAGAACGTATTATTGGTATGCTGTTTCATTAAATGTCTCAGCATCTTTTATTTAAAAAATTTTTTTTAATATTTATTTTATTTATTCCCTTTTGTTGCCCTTGTTATTTTATTGTTGTAGTTATTATTGTTGTTGTCGTTGTTGGATAGGACAGAGAGAAATGGAGAGAGGAGGGGAAGACAGAGGGGGAGAGAAAGACAGACACCTGCAGACCTGCTTCACCGCCTGTGAAGCGACTCCCCTGCAGGTGGGGAGCCGGGGTTCGAACCGGGATCCTTATGCCGGTCCTTGTGCTTTGCGCCACCTGCGCTTAACCCGCTGCGCTACAGCCCGACTCCCCTCTCAGCATCTTTTTTAAAAAATATTTATTTATTATGAGAGAGAGAGAGAGAGAAAGAAAGAAAGATTAAGATTAAGAGGGAAGGGCAGGGAGGGAGAGATACCTGCAGCCCTACCTTACCAATCATGAAGATTTCCCCCTATAGGTGGGGACCAGAGACTTGAACCTGGGTCCTTACACATTGTGTGCTTAACGAGGTGTGCCACCACCTGGCCTCAAGTTTCAGACTCTCTCTTATTATTATTAAGCAGCTGCCTTTGCTCCCAGTCCCAGAAAGGGTGTATGAAGGTTAAGAAAATCTCATTCTAGGGGGCTGGACAGTGGTGCACTGGGTTAAGTGCACATAGTACAAGCACAAGGATCTGCTCAAGGATCCCGCTTCAAGCTCCTGGATTTCTACTTGCAGGGAGGATATCACCTCATAAGCAGGTCTGCAGGTGTCTGTCTTTCTCTCTTCCTCTCTATCTCCTACTCCCCTCTCAATTTCAGTTTCTGTCTGTCCTACCCAAAAAATCAGAAAAATTACCACAGGAGCAGTGGATTCATAGCACAAGCACCTGGCCCCAGCAGTAAACCTGGAGGCAAAAAACCAAAAACCAAAAAACAAAAAACCACCTCATTCTGCCACATTTTCATAAAATTAAGAACAATCCCATTAATGTCACAGAATACTACCTTTTGGAAAACTCCCGTTGCCCCTTCTAAGCTTCTAGCCTTACAAACTAAATTTACAATGTATCAAGACAACTTCTTGCACATTCCTGAGGAATAATCTGAGTCAAATAGGTTATAGTAATGAAGATCAGGTCTTGGACGTTTAAAAGTAGAGTCACCTTATCATTTTAAGACTGAAAACGTCCAGTTATATGGTAATGAATTTCACTTCTCCAGTCCTTGCAGAGGCTAATCATGACAAAAGTACATGAAGCAATTTAACTTCATTTGAAAAGATAATTGATTTCAGCTGTAAGCTCTCGCCAATAAAATTGTCTTGGTACCTCCTAAAACTGGGAACTTTTCTTTTATGTTTCTTGACTAGTTTTTTATCCCCCTTCAGAATGGTCAGTTTCAAGTTGTACAGAATCAGCGACACACCAAACTCCTCTATCAGTACTTGATTCCATTCACACTGTTCTGATGAAGAAGAACCTCTTTCAGAGACAGGAGCAACAGTAGTAGGAGCAAAACACTATCTGCATGCTCGCACTTCTCCACCTCCAGAGGAGTGATGCTTTGTTCGAGGATTTAGTCAGTTGCTCCAAAGCATTTGGAGAGTTCTACAGGGCTGTGCAGTAGATAAATGGCCTTTTTGACCCATGACACTGGTAATTGATCATCTGCTTGAAAAACTGAGAAGGGAGGACACCTGAGAGCAGGAAAGATCTTCTTCTGACCAGGAATCCGTAAATCCTAAGACTTCAGTGACCTGCAAGACCCCATCATGGCTTGGGTGGTTCCTAAAAATAGACCATATTGTAATGACACATGGGTGTTTTATAGTCCCATTAATCTAGGGCTGACAATATTAATTGAACTGTCAAATTGCCAAGGACTGAGCTGCTTGTTCCAAATACTTGAAATTACAGAGAAAGACACTCTGGGGGGTTTGGGGGTGGGCTGGGGTGGGTCAAGGCAGCTGGGCTCAACGTGGAATGCAGAGATCACAGAGCAGCACTGCCTGCTTGCCTCTATCTGGTCAGGGATTCCAGGGAGCTTCTGGGCTCATTGCTGTTTGAAGGATGATATTTAGAAACCTGGGTCTTGTAGAGGTGTCTCCAGCAAACATGTTGTGTGCACAGCTGGTTCTGTTATCCTAAAATACCAGTTAGCCTTGAATTAAGGCTTTGATGAAAAATGTCAGTGTTGATCTTGGGAAAATTCTTTCCGTTAATTCAAAAAGTCTTTTAGCCAAAGAGTTTGGGGCACAGCTTTGGAGATGTACTAAGAAGGGAAATGGAAACAAGGCATTATTTTCCATCTTATCTGTTTCTGAATAGGGAAAGGTATCATACTTTGGCATCTGGAATATGGGGGTTCAGGGGGGGGGTCAAGACATCTATCACTATTGATTTTATACTAGTGAGTTCATTCAATCATGAATCCAGCACCCAGCAATTTCTACATGAGTAGATGGTAACTCTGTAAAATATAAGACTGACATACTTCAGTGATGGCCCTTTTGATCACCACCAGGCCCCTGTCATCTGGGGTTCTAGACAGGGAATCCCAGGACTCCCACATAGATATGATGGGCCTAAACCTCTAAGAGATCCCTCTCTCCACCATCACTGGTCACTTCCATCAGGAACATCATCACAAGACAGGATCTTGCTCTCAATGTGTAACAACAATGGTAGGGACTACCCCACTCTCCAAAGGGAGGCTGGGTCAACATACCTGCCACTCCAGGAAGATGTGTCCTGAAATGAGTGCATCCTGGAATGTTCCTAGCTGTGACCATAAACTGTGAGCTCAGACTGACAGGGACTCAGCGGTTACACAGGCTCCTGTGCTTAATATGGACCTCAGATCAGATTAGTGGGGTCTACAGTTAACGGTATTGATATATATTTTCCCATATTTGAGAGCTACTCTCTGCCCTGATCCAGCTTTCTAGTCCTTCAACTCTGACACTGTCTCCCCAGGTAATACCTTGAGCTCACCTGCATGCTAGCTATCAGACTCAGGCAAAAATTAAGTAAAGTCATGGGCCCTTTGGAATATACTTAAAATAGACTTCTTGGATTTTTCCAAAATGGAGACTACAAATCTCATTCTGCTTTATTCTTACCTTTAGGTTCCTGATTATTAAACAATTTCTTCTGCTTTATATCTTAGTGCTTTTTAGCCACCAAGTTGCAGATGCTACCATGACACCAACATAACTTCCCTGGGCAAATGATCTCACTGATGTGTCCTGAAACCCCACCTCCCCAGGGCCCTATCCCACTAGGAATTGACCTCTCAACGCCTACGTGCAGCAGAGAAGCAATTACAGAAGCCAGACTTTGCACCTTCTACACCCCATAATGATCCTCTGTCCATGCTCCCAGAAGGATAAAGAATAGGAAAGCTTCCATTGGAGGGGATGGGATATGGAACTCTGGTGGTGGGGATTGTGTGGAATTGTACCCCTCTTACCCTACAGTCTTCTGATCATTATTAAATCAATAAATAATAATAATAAAGAAATAAGAGAAGGATTAACTCTTAGACTTGCAAATAGTCACCTAGAATTCTAGCTGCTCTGAAGAACACATCTATTGAACCAGTCCAGGTTTTGCAACTATCATGTAACTACTTACACATTTTATGTTTGCATACCTCACCCAGGTTTGCTATTTTTAAATGTGCTTTGCCTTAAAGGAGCAGTCCTAGAAACCTGCCATTTAGGGTAAGTGAGTCCTAGCCTCTGGGGTGGTGGTCCAAGAGAGGTACCATTATATGGAAGTTCCAGATAATGTCTGTTTACTTCCAGCCAGAAAACTGCTGATAGAATGAATTTAACACTTCCCTCCTTTTGACTTACTGCCTTTACCAACCTAGCCTACCCCAGGGGACTTGCATGATCATTGTTAACTAGTAGTGGGGCCATCATCACATGAGAGCTGCTGTTACTTGGAACCCCTATATGCTTTGAACTTCCTGGAACCCTTTCTGTGCCAGTCACTCAATGATGAGAGCAGGAATAGAGGGCATATTCTTTCTTACACTTGCTCTGGGCAAGAGTAGGGGTGGGGAGGAGTGGGGGTGGGTGGAGGGGTGATGGTGGCATTAAAACAGTTCTCCTTTGTCTCAGTTTTTCACTGAGAGTTCACAGTAAACACGTTTTTTACTAACTCCTTTAATCCTGACATATTGAATTTAGGGACATTGCTGTACTTCATTCATTAGAGGTGTGATTGTGGGCATATTGTATGTGTTTCTCTTGTATCTCAAGTTTTATCTTTGTTTTGTGGGGGAGGGGGGTGACACTTCTTTCCCCAACTTTTAAAAAGTTCCTCACATATTATCTCAACAAACAAAGAATTGGAGAGAGATGATTTTGAGGAATTTAACATTTTATTCAGGAAAATTGAGAACATTCACATGTTAAGACTTGAGAGAGAGAGAGAGAGTAAGCAGATGGAGAGAGAGAGAGAGAGAGAGAGAGAGAAGTAGAGCTAGTACTCATATGATGATCTAGACAGACAGAAAGCAAGAGAAGCCCACAGGTCTAGCTTTTTACACCCAAGCCCCACCTCCACCTTTCCAAGCCACACCTGTCACCACTCCCATTTTCTGGGAGGTACCCTCCAGGCATTTTGGAAAAAGCTAGTAGGTAAATTTTAAGTATATTCCAAGGATCCGATGACTTTACTAATTTTTGCCTGAGTCCAACAACTAACATGCAGGTGGGCTAAAAGTATTATCTAGGGAGATGTTGTCAAAGTTGAAATAAGACGAGAAAGCTGGATCAGGGCAGAGAGTAGCTCCCAAATAGGGCAAAAGTACATAAATACTATTGACTGTAATTCCCATTGATCTGACCTGGGACCCATATTGAGCACAGGAGCCTGTGTAACTTCTGCATTCCTGTAGTTCTGAGCTCACATTATGGGGTAATAGTTGGGAACATAGTAGGATGCGCTCATTTCAGGAAGCATCTTCTTTGAGTGGCAGACTATATTGACCCAGTCTCTCTTCGGAGAGTGTGGCAGTCCCCATCATTGCTGTTCTGCATTGAGGTCTGGGAGAGGCCCACAAGTGGGTCCATGATGCTGTTCCTGATGGAAATGACCAGTGATAGTGGAGAGAGGGATCTGTCAGAGGTCTAGGCCCATCATATCTATGTGGGAATCCAAGGATTCTCTGACTTGGGCCCCAGATGATGGGGGCCCTGGTAATGACCAAGAGAGCCGTCATCACTGTATGCTGTTCTTTTGCCCTTATCCAGCTTTTGTAGTCCTTTCTTTATCTGACAAGGTTCTATTTAAAATGATTGAGGGAAGTGAAGTAGGAGAGGAGGGTATCTAGGCCTAAGAAGTAAAAAGGTGATTAGGTGCTTAACTTTATGGTGTCTTTTTAAAGGTCTTTCTACTTGCTTGCTGCACTTATTGAGTCTAAGTCTACTCACTGCAGACTGTTGTGCACTTTTACTTTAAAGTATACATTTCCCCCTAGCTTATGGATACATGTGCATGTGTACCCTATTACTTGGGCCCTGATCGTTATCTAGGCTCTGTAACTTTGTTAGGAAGTCCACCATCCAAAATGAAACTCGCAAGTCCCATGACTTAGAAAAGGTTTCACCACAGTATTGGCGTTGGAGGGTTGACATCCCATGACTAGCGTCTCTGGACACAGTCTGATGTGAAACATGCTGAGGTGGCACTGTGCATTGATTTGGCTGAGCTCAGCAGATGTAGTATCAAATGGTATGGATTAAGAGAAGCATGAAGAAAAACAAACAAAGCTCCAGAGGTCCCAGGACTGGGAGAAAGTTGATTTTATAGAGAATGAGGAAAGTTCCTTGCTGTCTTAGAGTTTAAGAGGGGCCAGGCGGTAGCGCAGTGGGTTAAGCGCACATGGCACAAAGTGTACAGACCAGTGTACGGATTGAGGTTCGAGCCCCCAGCTCCCCACCTGCAGGGGGGTGGCTTCAGAAGTGGTGAAGCAGGTCTGCAGGTGTCTATCTTTCTCTCCCCCTCTCTGTCTTCCCTTCCTCTCTCCATTTCTCTTTATCCTATCCAACAACAATGACAGGAGTAACAATAACAATAATAACAACAATGATAAAAACAAGGACAACAAAAGAGGAAAATATAGCCTCCAGGAGCAGTGGATTCGTAGTGTAGCATCGCGCATTGTGCTCCAGCAATAACCCTGGAGGCAAAAAAGAAAAAAGAAAAAAAAAGAAGGTAATAGATAATTATTCTTATAACCAACTTATTTGGGAACTTGGTTCACTTTGAAAATCCCCTGGTTAGGATTGTGTTAAGTTTTTTTAACATCTATATAGAAGTGTGCAGCCAAATATTAGCACAGCTTTTTTTTTTTTTCTTTACTTCTTCCTGGAGGCAATGAATAGGTGGGGTAGCTCTAAGGAAAATCTTTTGTTGTTTAAATCTGTTAAAAATATTTTTAGGGCCTGGCAGGTGGCTCAGTGATAAAGTGCCTGCCTTCTTTCTGTGAGGAACTGGGTTTGATTCCTGGCACTATGTTAGAACATCAAGGGAAAAGACAGGTGGATCTCTGTGGAAGGTAGCACAATACTTTGGTGTCATTCTCTGTCTACTGTTACATAAAAATACTAAATAAGAGACCAGGGAGGTCTCTTGGTGGTAGCACACATGCATAAGAAGACCATATGTTTAATCTTTAGCACTGTAGAGTTTTTTTTTCCCCCAAGTTTTTCTACTGCCTTTTTTTTAGTACACCACTTATAACATTCTAATTTGTTTCCTTCTCTCTCTTTTGATGAAAGTAGAGAGAAACATGGTTCCTTTAAGGTGAATGTAGCAAAAACAGAACAGTCATTTGTTAGGAGAAAGGCACTTCTTAGGTGTAAGTTACTGTGTGTCTCTAGTGTGAGATGAACAGATCTGCAGCAGGAGGTAAGGGCAACATTGGAGTCAATTCAGAGCAACTAAGGGCTCCAGACCATTAGATCAAGGCAAAAAGAAACAAACAAAAAACCAGAAAAACAAACAAAAAACAAAATAGAAGAGTATATCAATTAGAAAAAAACAACAACATATGAAGTAGATTAAGTCATGAAGGAAGAAATAAAAATGATCAAGAATGCTTGTTTTATTTCACTAGAAAATGAACATCAATCAAGAGGGTAATGAGTAAAAAGTCATTTAATAATTGACACAGGGGGTGTTGTAGGAATTGCTTATTTTGTCTTTGGGGTAGTCAGCTCAGATACTCAGAACATTCTGGTAATTAGTTTGATGAGAGGTATTGGAATCCTATGAAAACCTGTGCCCTTTGATAATGCAGTTTCACTGAGGTATGCAAGAAAAGAGTTTACCATAGTATTTTTTATAAGAGATAGACTGGGAAATATCTAAATTGGAATTGAGAATTGACAAAAGTTAATTATTGTGTGTATGCACCATGGCAATGTTCATCTTCATTTCAGGAGATATAAACAGCATTTGATAAGTAGGAAAAAAATCGTGGCTGTGGGTAGAGGCATACTATTTTAGTAAAAATTGTACATGTATTTAGGTACAGAAGGAATCCAAAAGTATACATACTAAAATGCTGTCACTGTGCTAGGAACTTATTTGCAATTCTTATTCTCTTCTTTGTAAATATCAGTGTATTCTGAATGCTTACTAAAGGAATCATCAGAATAAAAGTCTTTTACTCATATGAGTACAGTTTAAGATATATGTATTTTCCTCTGAGAAGTAGCTGGAAGTAATTGGAAAGGATGCAGCAAAAATACAACAAGGTTCTGAAACAGCCCAGGACACCTAAGATACCACTTCAGGAATGAAGGAGAGAGAATTTTAATAACAGTTAAATGGAGTGTGAGTTTCTTTTTTTTAAATTTATTTATTTTTATGTCTGATATAAGAAGCTGTTTGTCACAGTATCCTGATGTTTTCTCATCCTTACCAGAGAATGATGGATTTTGAAGTCCTTCTGAGGTGATGAAGCATGAATATTTGTGCTTGTAGGTCCATTTGCATTTTCTCTTTTATTGTAGCATTATAATGGAAATGAACTCCAAAATAACAAGAGTCTCCTGTTCTCATTATAGTAGAGGAGTACAGAAGAGGTTAGACGCTACTTTCTTCCCTGATCCAGCTTTCTGATCCTTTTTCCAGCCATGACATCATCTCCCCAGACAATAACTTGCATCCACCTGCATATCAGATGTCAGGCTCAGGAAAGTTATGTTCTTTGGAATATAACTAAAATAGGAATACTAACTATCTACAAAATAGAGACCCCCCCAACTCTTCATCAGCACTATTCTAGCTTTAAGGTTCATGATTAGTCAACAATTTGTTTGGCTCTATATGTTAACTCTTTTTTCAGCCACCAGGTTCCAGATGCTAACATGATGCCAACCAGACTTCCCTAGGCAGACGACTCCACCAATGTGTCCTGGAGCCAAACTTCCCCAGAGCCCTGCCCCACTAGGGAAAGAGAGAGACAGGCTGGGAGTATGGATCGACCTTTCAACGCCTATGTTCCCTGGGGAAACAATTACAGAAGCCAGACCTTCCATCTTCTGCACCCCATAATGACCTTGGGTCCATAATCCCAGAGGGATAAAGAATAAGAAAGCTATTAGGAGAGTGAATGGGACACCGAGTTCTGGTGGTGGGAATTGTGTGGAGTTATACCCCTCTTATCCTATGTTTTTTGTCAGTGTTTCCTTTTTATAAATAAAAATTTTAAAAAAGAGGTTAGAGGGAACAGGCAACCAGGGTAAAGTGGAGAAAACAAGCTTTAGGATGGTTATCTACTGTGCTTTAGACAACTACTGTGATACCATTAATAGCTATGCCCCCAAAAATTAACATTTAGGAGTAAGTTTAATAAAGGCGCCAAAAATTCTATGTAGTGAAAATGAAAATACACAAAAGACACAGAAGAGGACATAAAGGTGTGGAAATAGATTTCATGTACATAGACAAAAAGCAATGTATAGCAATGCAATACTGATAAAAAAAATGTTCCAATGACATTTGTTAAGGCAATAGCAAAATACTGTTTTTGGTTTTTTTCCCCCCCTCGGGGTTATTGCTGGTGTTAGGTGCTGGCATTACAAATTCACTGCTCCTGGTGGCCATTTCTGCTGTTGCGTTTGCTGTTGTTGGATAGGATAGAGAAAAATTGAGAGAGAAGAGGAAGACAGACACCTGCAGACCTGCTTCAGCACGTGTGAGGCGACTGACTCCCTCGTAGGTGGGGAGCTGGGGGTTCTAACCAGGATCCTTCTGCTGGTCTCTGTGCTTCGTACTATGTGCGCTTAACATGGTAACACCCCCCCCTGCCCCATGTTGTTTATATGGAATCACAAAGAACCTTCAATAACTTCTAAGGGAGAAAAAGAAAAATAGAAACATCATGTTACCTAACTTCACACTATACTATATATTAACAGTAAGGTTTTGAAATAAAAAAATTGTGTTCTTTTTTTTTTTAATAATAACTGAAATAAGCTCAGTAGGCATGGTCTACCTTGGTATGTCCTCTATAACAAGTTTGATCTTGAAGTGATCTCTTTCCTTTCTGTTTGAACAGGAACCAAACTTTAGAGACTCAGTGTTGCTTGTATGTGTGAATGGTGAAAGAATTTTAAGAATGACTTAGGATTATTGGAAGTCTGAAAATTGAACAGCATCCTTATATGTATATTGTTGGTTCATTTTTATGTCAAGAAAGCCCTTCTGGCATGTGTTACCGAGTTCTTTCAGTGACTAGAGAACTTTATCAGTGGCTTTTGTGAACACATTTCTAAACAGTACAGGAAAATGTCTTCTTTGGCTCAATCATCAAGTAGGTTAAACTTTCTCTTGCAATTTTATGTTTATTTCCCAAGTTCTCAAAGTCAGTCTCAATATATAATTAACATATAAGCAGGATTCTCACTTGACCATTAAAATGTGTATGTATAGTTGTGTCTTATTGCTGCAGCCCCATTTCTACCTGCCCCCCCATTGACCCTGCCAGCCCTGGTTTCATCGAGTTTTGTTCAGTGACCTCCGCCCCTGCCAGCCTTTTTGTCTGTCCAGACCCACATATGCGTAACTGAAATATCGTGCAATCCAGGTGAGTGGAATCCAAATCTGTGAGGTTATTCTATAGGCTTATTTATTCCACTGCCCCACACAGGTAGAAATGTGGTTTGAGAGAGGTTGGACACTATGAATTTTCCTCATGCATTGCAAGGATGGAAAAAACATGTCCTAATAGCTCTGAGCTGACTGTAAAAACCCTGAGTACTCAATAGCTCTTAAATTTTTCTTTCTTTTTTAAAATATTTATTTATTCCCTTTTGTTGCCCTTGTTTTATTGTTGTAGTTACTATTGTTGTTGTTATTGTTGTCATTGTTGGATAGGACAGAGAGAAATGGAGAGAGGAGGGGAAGACAGAGGGGGAGAGAAAGATAGATACCTGCAGACCTGCTTCACCAGCTGTGAAGCGACTCCCCTGCAGGTGGGGAGCCAGGGGCTCGAACCGGGGTCCTTATGCTGGTCCTTGCGCTTTGCACCACATGCGCTTAACACGCTGTGCTACCGTCCGACTCCCACTCTTAAATTTTTCTAACGGCTTGCTTACCTTTGGTGGTCTTAATACTAAGGCTTCAGTAATTATACTTGTGGACTCTCTCTACTGGTGGAAGTATGAGGTCACTCTTCTTTAAGAATTTGTTGAATGAGTTAATACCTGGGAGTTGTCTACAATCCCTTCACCCACTCAGCAATGTGTCTGTGTCTTTTTAGCTTTTATTGAATGCATTTAAGAGGACAAAAGAAGTTCTAGAGGGAATAGAAAAAATGTCTTTGATATTTAAAAATGCACCTAATAGATGTCAAATACTGTATCCATGTTTATTGTAGACATTGAAGTGGTGGTCCTCATTATCTGTTTGAAATTACAACAGCTGCCTGAGGTTGGAACCATTTTGAAGTGACAAAGTGAAGAATCTGGGGGAGCATGATGACAAATCGTAGGCTAAAGATGGCTATCCTTTGAAATAAGTAATTGAAGCAAAGTACTTTTCAAGTTTCTTTTACTGTATTAAAGTGTGTCATTTATTTCATCTATTTAAAGTTATCTTTTTTTTTTTTCCTTCCCCAGACTCTTGGTTAAACATATTAGTTTTGATGTCAGACTTTCTGTCTTTAACTCGAGTTGAATATGGGATGAGTTGTTCATGTTTAGAAGTCTTAGATTCCTTATCTGGCTAAAGGTGATAGCAGTCATTTATGTCATATATTATTATTGCTTAGATTAAATGAAAGAGTCCTCATAAAACATTTTAAGACCCACAATGTCTGGAATCAACACTACTACTGTATGGGTAATCCTTATGATATTATTTCTGCTCTGGAATTGAAACATGTTGTATATTACTTTTTCAATTTATTGTTACTAGTGATTTAATAACGGGCTTACAAGGTTATAAGTTATAGGAGAATAGTTCCACATTACAGCCACCAGAACCATAGTTCTGTACTTTTTCTGCCTTTCCTAGGCTCTGCCTCCCTCCCCTCCCACCCAAGGATCATCATCACAATTTTCACAAAGTCTTAGCAACTGCTTGACTTTTTAAAATAAATCTCTTTATTGGGGGATTAATGTTTTACAGTTGACAGTAAAATACACTAGTTTGTACATGCAGTACACTTCTCAGTTTTCCACATAACAATTCAACCCCCACTAGGTTCTCCTCTGCCACAGTGATCCAGGACCTGAGCCCTTCCCCGCTTCCCCAGAGTCTTTTACTTTGGTGAAATACCCTAACTCCAGTCCACGTTCTGCCTAGTGTTTTCCTTTCTTCTTCTTCTTTCATCCTCCTCCTTCTTTTTTCCTTTTAACAAGTTCATGCGCTTCAGTTCTTTATATTGCATATATGAGCAAAACCATCTGGTAGTTGTTCTTCAGCGATATGCAGGCCATTTGGTAACAGACATAAACTGTAAGAAGAAGAGTCCCTGAATGCAAATATCAATGGAAGAACCTTAATGTATTATACATAATAAGAAGGACGAGAAAAACAAAAGTGATGTAAGAAAAAATTAAAAAATATTAGAGAAATGACATCATTTAAAAAGGCAGAAGACTGTATATACTTAAATGTATTATACACAAAACACACAATTTATATATAACATAGTTACATAAAAATGCCTTTAAGAAGGGGGCTGGGCAGTAGTGCAGTGGGTTAAGCACACATGTCTTTGTGCTTAACACTTGTGCTTTGCACAAAGACCGATGTAAGGATCCTGGTTCGAGCCCCCAGCTCCCCACCTGCAGGGAGGTCACTTCATAAGCAGTGAAGCAGGTCTGCAGGTGTCTATCGTTCTCTCCCCTCTCTGTCCTTCCCTCCTCTCTTGATTTCTCTCTGTCCTATCCAACAACAATAATAGCAGTAACAACAATAATAATAACAATAACAATGATAAGCAACAAAAGGGAAAAAATACCCTCCAGGAGCAGTGGATTCGTAGCACAGACACCTAGTCCCAGAAATAACCTTGGAGGCAAACATATATAAACACCCACCTAACCCCATTCCTTGCTTTGATAAGAGTCTTCTTAAAACGTTTTTGGTATCACCGTTCTTTGTTTGAACATGCTCTATCTATTTCTTATTCCCCTTTCAACTTTAAAGTTGTCACATATTTCTATGGCTTGTGTTCTTTTCTTTTCTTTTCTTTTCTTTTCTTTTCTTTTCTTTTCTTTTCTTTTCTTTTCTTTTCTAACTGTGTATCACTTTGCTGAGAGTTAAATACTCCTTGTTTCTTTCTCTGTAGCACTCCGTTCAATAACTTTTGCAAGGCAGGTCTAGTAATGGCAAACTCTTTTCAGCTTTTGTATGCCTGGTACTGTTTTGATTGCTCCATCAAATTTGAATGATAGTCTTGCAAGGTAAAGTATGAGTAGGTGATGGTTGTCTCTTAAAACCACTTCACTTTTTCATGGCTTCCATGGTTTCTCAGAAGAGTATGATGAAAGTATTACTATGATGTCTTTATAAGTAACATTCATCTTTTCCCTGGCAGTTTTAAAATTTTTTTCTTGGTCTTTGACTTTTGATATTTCACAATGATGTGTCTTAGAGTAGGTCTACAGTGCTTGGGAATTTGGGTGGTCTCTCTGCTTCCTGAACATCTACATCCTGACTATATCCCAGATGTGGAAAAGTTTCTATTCTTTCTTTCTTTTTTTTTATTAGTGATTTAATGATTGACAAGACTGTGTGATAAGAGGGATAAAATTCCATAGTTTCCTGCCACCAGAGTTCTATATCCCATACCCTCCACTGGAAGCTTCCCTATTCTTTATACCTCTAGGAGTATGGACCAATATTTTTTATGGGGTGCAGAAGGTGGAAGGTCTGGCTTCTGTAATTGCTTCTCTGTTGGACATGGGCATTGACAGGCCAATCCATACCCACTGCCTGTCTCTATCTTTCCCTAGTGTGGTAGGGCTCTGGAGAGGTAGGGCTCCAGGACACATTTGTGAAGTCATCTGCCCAGAAAAGTCAGGTTGGTGTCATGGTAACATCTGAAACTTGGTGGCTGAAAAACATTAAGATATAAAATAGAAAACTTGTTGAATAATCAGGAATCTAAAGACAAGTCTATAGCAAATGACATTTGGGGTCTTAATTATAGAAGAAGCTAGAAAGTCTATTTTAGGTATATTCCAAGGGACCTGTGACTTTACTAATTTTTGCCTGGGCCTTACAGTTAACATACAGATGGGCTAAAGTTATTGTCTGGGAAGATGGTGTCAGAGTTGGGAATAGGACTAGAAAACTGAATCAGGGCAGAGTAGCTCCCAAATATGGAAAAGTATACAAGTACTGTTAAGTATAAACCTCATCAACCTGACCTAGGGCCCATATCTATTCATCTTTTCTGTTATTATTTCTTTGAATATGGACTCTGCTTTCTCTTTTTCCTTCTCCTTCTAAAACTCCTGTAATTTTGATATTTGCTTTCCTGATGGAGTCTTCAATCTATTATAAGTTGCCTCATTATTTCCCCTAAATCTTTTTCCTCATTCTACTTAGAAATCACAGTGTGTTCATTTTGTCTTCTATTTCTGATGTTCTCTTTTCTAGATGGGTTATACTATTTCCTTAACTTGCTATTTGAGACTGGAATGCCTTTAAAGTGTTATTCATAGCCTGTATCACTGTTCTCAAGCTTTCTATTTTCCCATCAAGTGAGTCTTTGAACTTAAAGATTTCTTTCTTAATTCATTTCTACATATTAAATTGAGAGCTTTGTATTTCTTCAAAATTCATTTTAATGTAGTTCATAATTTTTTTGTTTGACAGCTCCATTGAATCTGCATCATAAGGTGTTTTATTCTTATTTTGATTGTCCAAAGTCAGAGCCTTTCCAGTTTTTTATTCACCTGTTTTGTTTTCTGTTGTTGACCAGTAGGGGGCACTGGGTTCAGCTTTGTTTGTGGGTTGTTGGAGGACAGATGGGAGGTGGGTGGGGAGGAGTTCTGAAGATGTAACATGCTATTATAGCACTGAATTTCCCTTCAACAGAGCCCTAGTCTGGGCAGGGTGGTGGATCCCTGGCCCCCTTCTCTACCCGGACTGATTCCTGAAAGTAGGAACTCTCTTGTGAGCTCAGTCCTCTGCAGTGGCGTCTCATCCCATTCATCAGGTTCCTTATGGCAGCTGGGACACTTTAGAGTTTGGTCAACTTCTCTGTTGCCACAAGGGCACAAGGGTACAGTGTTCAGTTTGCTGGTTCTCCCAGATGGCCACCTGGGGTTCATTCATGAGCTTTAAACAGCAGTCCAGAGATCCAATTCTTAAGCTACTTGCTTCCTGAGTGATTTACTTGGACCTTTTAAATATGACACATAGATTTAAAGCAACTACAAATATCACACCATGTTGGCATCAGAGTGCTGTGTTTCTGCTTGAGTCTTGAGTCCTTCCCCTCCTCCTCTAGCTGTCCCCACACAGTCACCAACTTTAAGCTAGTGATGTTCCTTTCTTTACTAGAAATCCCAGTTCTTCTCTAATGAAATTCATTGAGATAAATTGTAATATTTGTTTTCTAGGGGAAAATTAGGTTCCCATAGGTTTGTCCTGGAAGTAAAAAAATGTGATATATTTTCACACAAAATAACTAACCTGTTTCTTCCTGATGTCCTTTGAGGTGGTAGATACTACTTTCAACCTGTATTAGACTAGGCAATGGTCCTCGAACAAAACAGATCCTCCGACTTTAATGGTTTACCCCAATAAAGTTTTTTCTTTCACTATTTATTTTAAGTTTTATTAGTGGCTTAATATTAATTTACAAAATTGTGAGATAACAGGGGTATAATTCCACATCATTCCACCACCAGAGTTCTGTATTCTTATTTCCTCCAATGGAAACTATAGTAGCTCTCTCAAGGTCAAGATATGGGTTTACTATTATTTCTGTAACTACCTATCTGTCTGTCTATCTATCTATCTATCTATCTATCTAACCATTTTTTCCCTATAGTCCTGCCTTCTCTTCTTTTCTTAGTCACACTTACACCTATTGCAACTCCCAAATGGCCATTGTTTTTTCCTCTTCTCTTTTTGGGTCCTGATGGAATTGGACTTCAGAGCCCTCTGGCTATGTTTCCCTAACATTTCTCTGCCTTTGGGAGTATGGACCAAAATTTTTTATGGGGTGCAGAAGGTAAGAGTTCTGGCTTCTGTAACTGCTTCTCCACTGGACATGGTCATTGGTAGGTTGATCCATACCCCCAGCCTGTTTTTTTCTAGTGGGCTAGGGCTCTGGAGAGGTGAAGTTCTGGGACACACTGGTGAAGCTATCTGCTTAGGGAGGTCAGAATTAAACCCAGTAGTATTTATTCTTTATTAATGACAGAGTCCAGAGAGATATTTTGGCTGAAGGACATCGGTGACAACACATAGATGTTGTGTAGAATAGGGGTATACCAACTTCATGACCTGAAAATAGCTACCCCCCCACACATACTTCTGCTCATTCTGTGGGTTATGATAGTCATATGGCAACTCATAGCTCCAAGTCAGGCAAGAAAATGGATTCCAGAGGTGTGCCCAGGAAGAAGATGAAATAGATTTATGATGACCAGATGTCAGTCTTTGCCACACATACATTTAATGGAATGAATCCAAAGTCCAGGGAAAGTATAGTGACTTCCCCAACATGACTGACATAGCTGCAACCATTGTGGAATATGTCAGGCAATCATCTGAATTTTGGGTTGAATCTTAATTTGGTTTGCTGAAGAAGCTGTAGAAGGAAGAGAAGGGCAATCTGTGGTGAGAGAGGGATAGACATGACATCTGGCATGAAGATGTCTTGCCAAACAAATTTCCTGGGGATTCTCACAGCAACTTTGCTAATATTTGATACCAATGAGCTTGAACTCCCACTTCACCCTCATTTCTCCCTTATTCTTTCTCCCATTTGTAGACACTTAGTGAGTTGTGAATTCTGCATAAGAGAATCTCATATCTTCACAGTGGGATGAAACAATAGCACCTTTCCAGCTGCTCTTTTTGCAGGCAGCCTGGCTGCAGGCTCAGAGAGAAAACCTTGAATCAATTTGTCTTGTGGAGGCCGAGGGCTGGCTGCCTGCCCTTCACAACTTGTTAAAATGAACACTTAGACTCTGGCAGGGGGTGAAGTTAAATCTGTGGGGTGATTCTCACCCTATGATCCTCTCTGCTGATTTCTTTTTAAGGTTCTTGGATGTCAGTGTCATGGCATGGTAAGTTTGGGGTGGGGGGAAGCTGGACCTTCCACATTTCTTTCTCTCTCTCTCTCTTTTTTTTTTTTTTTTTTTTTTTACACCTGAAGTGCATTTTGCAAAAGCAACCCTTCAATTTGCTGGAAGTTTGCCCAGCTACCTTTTTTTCTCTTTGCCAGACCCCAAACACTCTCCCAAAGCTGTGCCTTTGGGTCATGAGTCTCAGAAGTCCATTCCTTTTCCCTTTCTTAGAGGAGTAATTAATACCCAGGGCACATATGCTTCAGACACACTGGGGAAGGGGCTCCTCTTGCACTCTGGCTAATGGCCGATTGGCCCAGCCAACAAGTTTTGTTTTACTTGACATGAAAGCTGGTTGAAGTTAAGCAGGAGACATGTTTTTGTTTCTTCAATAAATAAAAGTAAGGACCCTGTACATGAATAAAAGTAAAAGTCACTCCCTTGAGGTTTTCCAGCTTCCAAAAATAGTCCCAAACTCTGCCAAGGCTCATGCAGCCAGAATTTCCATGGAAAGCTTTGCTGGTGAGGAAGAGGTTGTGCCAGGATGTACAAACAGGCTGCCTGTCCTCCTCCTTCCTGTCTCAGTTACTAGGAGTTTAGAAAACAGGTTTTTGAAATCCTATTCATTTTTTAGTGTGAGATAAAGACAACAGGATATGAGCATTATTTATTTATTATGGAATCAAATTCAAGGGCTGGGGGGCCAGGGAATAGATAGTAAGGTGCATTTATAGTAAGGGCCTTGGGGAAATTAGTTTCACCAGCCAATGAGAAAATATTTTTAAAAATGAAAGAAAGGACAAGAAAATTATACTAAACTGACAGATGTTAAAACAAACAAACAAAAACCATCTGTTTGAGGAAATTGTCACTTCCTTTGAATAATTGATCACTCATGGGAAAGGTGAGCTGTTTAACAGTAAGACATTGTCTTCTAGAATTTCTCATTGGAGTTTTTTATCCTGGGAATTTACTCTACCTCTGGGGGCCTGCACCAGGAAAGGGCATCGCCGTGGTCTGTTCACCCTATCCACCTGCTACTCTGAAAAACTTCTTTCTCCTGGAGAAAAACTGTCTGAAGCAATAGCATTTGTCTGCTTAACAACTTGACTGAAATTCAGGGCTTTAAGGAAAGCATTAAACAAGAGGGAAGAAAAGAACTGTACTATCTGCATCCCACAATGACCCTGGGTCCATACTCCCAGAGGGTTAAAGAATAGGAAAGCTATCAGGGGAGGGGATAGGATACAGAGTTCTGGTAGTGGGAATTGTGTGAAGTTGTACCCCTCTTATCCTATGGTTTAGTCAGTGTTTCCTTTTTATAAATAAAAATTAAAAAAAGGAAATCAAGAGAAGAGAGGAAGACAGAGCTAGGGGCTCTCCCTGCAGACAAGCTTCACCACTTGTGAAGCAACCCCTTGCAGGTGGGGAGCCTGGGACTCGAACCGTGATCCTTACGTAGGTCCTTGTGCTTTGTGCCATGTATGCTTAACTCGCTGTGTTACCAACTGACTCCCACAACATTAATTTTTTTATGAAGCTCTTCTTCATAATCTTATAGGTTACATTTTTCTTGAATGTTTTCAATCCTATTAAAATGTTCATGAGTCAATCGAATATTTATATTTTGAAGGTAGAATCTGGTATATACTACCTTATGGTCACAGAATTGAAAATCTTTTAGTCAAAGTCTGTCATTAGATTCCTGTGAAAATTAAAATCTCTTTAATGAATTCTAGGTACAGTATGATTCTTGTTTAGAGGTAAATAAAATATTTATGTACTTAAAAAAAAAAAGAACTGTACTATGTAGAGTGGGTAGCAACCTTCCCACTCCTGGGCACCTTAGTTGTGGCCATCACTTGGGAAAATGAATGTGGAAGTGTCAATAATATATATGGAAAAAAAAGTTTTTCTTGGGAGGAAGAGAAAATGTTGGTTATATTTTTAGCTATGAGAAATCAAGCTCTATTTGGGAAAGGGTGCATAGTTGCTTTAGAACAGATTTTAGTGTGTTCTTCACTCAGTCAAGGTGATTTTCCAAAAGATCTCAGAAGAGGAAATAAGGAAATCCCTCAGTGTGGTAGCTCAAGCTGAATATAGAAGTTAACATTCTTCTTTATCATTTCAAAACTTTAATTGTGTGCCCTGATTTAAAGTAGTGATGGTGGTGTGTGTGTTCAAAATATGAAAGTGTTGTAATATTTACATTACTAACAGGAAATTTGCCTAGTATCCTCTCAGTTTGAAAAATTTCAGAAAAAGTAGTTAAAATAGACAATCATTTTTAAGTGTTATTTCATAATTTTCTGTGGCCTATATAATCAACACAATGAAGGGACAGCAACACAATAATAGTAGGTGATCTTAACACATCACTCACAGCAAGAGACAAATCATCGTGACAAAAAAAAATCGATATGGAAATAGTGGTTTTAAATGAAACCATAGATAAAATGGACCTAATATATATATATATATATATATATATATATATATATATATATATATATATACAAAACTTTTCATCCCAAAAGAAATGAGTACACATTATTCTCAAGTACACATGGAACATTCACAAGAATTGACTATATGCTAGACTATAAAGACAGCCTAAACAAATATGTAAATATTAAAATTATAAAATGCATCTTTTTAGACTATGATGATATGAAGCTGAGAATGAACCACAAAAGGAAAAGAAGCTCCTGAAAGTCTGGAGACTAAGCAACATGCTTCTGAACAATACATGAAGAGATAAAAAAAGTAATTAAGAATTACCTTGATACCAATGAAAATGAAGAAATAAGCTATCAGACCTTATGGGATGCAGCAAAAGCAGTTCTGAGAGGGAAGTTCATAGCAATATAGGCTCACATTAATAAAGAATAGAAGTCACTAACAAACCATCTAAAAAACCAGCTGAACTAACAAGAAATAGAGCAACAAAGAGATCCAACAGTCAGCAGGAGACAGGAAATAGTTAAAATCAGAGCAGAAATCACTGAAATAGAAAACATAAAGACCATTAGAAAGATTAATGAAGGGAGTCGTTAGGTGGTAGTGCAGCAGGGTAAGCTCACGTGGTATGAAGCACAAGGACCAGTGTAAGGATCCCAGTTGGAGCCCCAGGCTCCCCACTTAGAGGGGAGTCACTTAGAGGTGGTGAAGCAGGTCTGCAGATGTCAGTCTTTCTCTCTCCTCTCTGTCTTCCCCTCCACTCTCCATTTCTCTCTGTCCTATCTAACAACAGTGATGTCAATAACAACAACATTAAAAAAACAAGGGCAATAAAAGGGAAAATAAATATATGTATGTATATAAAAGAAAGATTAATAAAACCAACAACAGGTTCTTTGAAAGGATATATAAAATAAACCACTAACTACACTTACTAAGAGAAAAAAAATGATATGGTAAAATCACTCAAATGAGAGAGGACATATTACAACAGACAGGCAGAAATAAAAAGGATCATGCAAGACTATTATGGACATCTATATGAAAATAAACCCGAGAACTTAGAAGAAATGGACACATTATTAGAGTCATACTAACTGCCAATCTTGACACAGAGAAAGTAGATAAGCAGAGCAGGCAAATTACTAGTAACTAAATTGAAAAAGTAATCAAAAGTTTCCCCAAGAACAAAAGCACAGGTCCAGATGGCTATACTAATGAATTTTACAAAGAATTCAAAGAAGAACTAACACCCATCCTCCTCAAACTCATCCAGAAAAGAGAAGATGGAACACTTCCAAACACATTCTATGAGGCTAACATTACTCTAATATCCAAAGCAGCAAAGGACTCCACAAAAGAGAAAAGTATAGACCTATAACCTGATGAACATTAATCCAAAGATCCTCAATGAAATCTTGGCTAATGGAATCCAACAACACATTAAGAGACTAATCCACCAAGACCAAGTGAGATTCATCCCTTGGAACAGGAATGGTTCAACATCCTCAAGTCAATCAATGTAATACACAATATCAACAAAAAGAAAGGTAAAAATCATATGATTTTGTTATTGACACAACAAAAGCCTTTGACATAGTTCAAAACCCATTTATGATAAAGGCCTTAGATATACTGGGAGTGGAAGGGAAATTCCTTGATGTAATATATATATGACAAACCCACAGCTAACATGATACCCAATGAGGGAAAATGGAAAGCTTTCCTCATAAAATCAAGTACTAGGCAAGGATGTTCACTCTCACCACTTTTATTCAGCATGGTTTTGAAGTCATCACCATCACAATCAGTCAAAAGAGATCAAAGTAATTCAAATTGCAAAGGATTATGTATACTTAAGGGACCCCAAAAACTCTGCCAAGTAAAGTAACAGGTTACAAAGTCAATAACCACAAATTTTGTGTCATTTTTCTACATAAAAGATGGGCCAGAGGAAAGGAAACTCAAGGAAGTAATCCCATTTACAATTGAATGGAAAAAGATAAAATACCTAGGATTAAGCCTAACAAAGGAGGTGAAGGACATTCTCAAGGAAAACTATAAGACACTATTGAAAGAAATAAAGGATGACAAAAAGAAACATCCATTCCTTGTTTATGGATTGGAAGAATAAATATCATTAGAATGACAATTCTGCCGAAAACAATCTATAGATTCAGTACAACTCAACAAAAAGTAAAAGAACAACCCAATAAAAAGGTGGGCAGAAGAAATAAATAGATAGTTCTCTAAAGAAGAGATACATATGGCCCACAGACATATGCAGAAATGCTCTAATTCATTCATCACCAGAGAAATGCAAATAAAAACCACTTTGAGAATCTACTACACACCTGTGAGAATGGCCTTTATCACCAAAAGAGGGAAGGATAGGTGTTGGAATGTATGTGGAGAGAGAGGAACTCTCTATTACACTGATGATGGGAATGTAAACTGAACAACCACTATGAAAGCAACATGGAGAATGCTTAAACAAATAAAAATGGAAATGGTTTATGATCCAGCAACTCCACTCCTACATATTGATCCAAAAGAGATAATAATACTAATTCGAAAGGATATATGTATCCCCCCATGTTCATAACTGCATTATTCACAACAGCCAAAATATGGAAAGAACCAAAATGCCCTTCAACAGATGACTGGATAAAAAGTTACGAGGCATATACTCATGAAGTACTACTCAGCAATAAAAAACATTATATTGTATCCTTTGGGATAAAATGGATGGAATTGGAAAAGATTATGTTTAGTGAAGTAACTAAGGAAGTAAAGGACAACTAGAGGATGGTTTCACTCATGGAATTTAGAGAATTGAACTTTAAAACAAACAAGTAAAGAAAACTACAGACCAATATCTCTTATGAACATAGATGCGAAAATATTGAACAAAATTCTAGCCAACCGGATACAGCAGTATATCAAAAAGATTGTTCATCATGACCAAGTGGGGTTTATCCCAGGCACGCAAGGTTGGTTTAATATACGTAAATCAGTCAATGTGATCCACCACATCAACAAAAGCAAGACCAAAAACCACATGGTCATATCAATAGATGCAGAGAAAGCCTTTGACAAAATACAACATCCCTTTATGATCAAAACACTACAAAAATGGGAATAGATGGAAAATTCCTCAAGATAGTGGAGTCTATATATAGCAAACCTACAGCCAACATCATACTCAATAGTGAAAAACTGGAAGCATTTCCCCTCAGATCAGGTACTAGACAGGGCTGCCCACTATCACCATTACTATTCAACATAGTGTTGGAAGTTCTTGCCATAGCAATCAGGCAGGAGCAAGGAATTAAAGGCATACAGATTGGAAGAGAAGAAGTCAAACTCTCCTTATTTGCAGATGACATGATAGTATACATGGAAAAACCTAAGGAATCCAGCAAGAAGCTTTTGGAAATCATCAGGCAATACAGTAATGTGTCAGGCTATAAAATTAACATTCAAAAGTCAGTGGCATTCCTCTATGCAAACACTAAGTTAGAAGAAATTGAAATCCAGAAATCAGTTCCTTTTTCTATAGCAACAAAAATAATAAAATATCTAGGAGTAAACCTAACCAAAGAAGTGAAAGACTTGTATACTGAAAATTATGAGTCACTACTCAAAGAAATTGAAAAAGACACAAAGAAGTGGAAAGATATTCCATGTTCATGGGTTGGAAGAATTCACATCATCAAAATGAATATATTACCCAGAGCCATCTACAAATTTAATGCTATCCCCATCAAGATCCCAAGCACATTTTTTAGGAGAATAGAAAAAATGCTACAAATGTTTATCTGGAACCAGAAAAGACCTAGAATTGCCAAAACAATCTTGAGAAAAAAGAACAGAACCGGAGGCATCACACTCCCAGATCTCAAACTGTATTATAGGGCCATTGTCATCAAAAATGCTTGGTACTGGAACATAAACAGACACACTGACCAGTGGAATAGAATTGAGAGCCCAGAAATGAGGCCCCACACGTATGGACATCTAATCTGTGACAAAGGGGCCCAGACTATTATGTGGGGAAAGCAGAGTCTCTTCCACAAATGGTGTTGGAAACAATGGGTTGAAACATGCAGAAGAATGAAACTGAATCACTGTATTTCACCAGATACAAAAGTAAATTCCAAGTGGATCAAGGACTTGGATGTTAGACCAGAAACTATCAGATACTTAGAGGAAAATATTGGCAGAACTTTTTTCCGCATAAATTTTAAAGACATTTTCAATGAAACGAATCCAATTACAAGGAAGACTAAGGCAAGTATAAACCTATGGGACTACATCAAATTAGAAAGCTTCTTCACAGCAAAAGAAACCACTACCCAAACCAAGAGACCCCTCACAGAATGGGAGAAGATCTTTACATGCCATACATCAGATAAGAGTTTAATAACCAACATATATAAAGAGCTTGCCAGACTCAACAACAAGACAACAAATAACCCCATCCAAAAATGGGGGGAGGACCTGGACAGAATATTCACCACAGAAGAGATCCAAAAGCCGAGAAACACATGAAAAAATGCTCCAAGTCTCTGATTGTCAGAGAAATGCAAATCAAGACAACAATGAGATATCACTTCACTCCTGTGAGAATGTCATACATCAGAAAAGGTAACAGCAGCAAATGCTGGAGAGGGTGTGGGGTCAAAGGAACCCTCCTGCACTGCTGTTGGGAATGTCAATTGGTCCAACTTCTGTGGAGAACAGTCTGGAGAACTCTCAGAAGGCTAGAAATGGACCTACCCTATGACCCTGCAATTCCCCTCCTGGGGATATATCCTAAGGAACCCAACACATCCATCCAAAAAGATCTGTGTACACATATGTTCTTGGCAGCACAATTTGTAATAGCCAAAACCTGGAAGCAACCCAGGTGTCCAACAACAGATGAGTGGCTGAGCAAGTTGTGGTATATATACACAAAGGAATACTACTCAGCTGTAAAAAATGGTGACTTCCCCGTTTTCAGCCGATCTTGGATGGACCTTGAAAAAATCATGTTGAGTGAAATAAGTCAGAAACAGAAGGATGAATATGGGATGATCTCACTCTCAGGCCGAAGTTGAAAAACAAGATTAGAAAAGAAAACACAAGTCGAACCTGAAATGGAATTGGCGTATTGCACCAAAGTAAAAGACTCTGGGGTGGGTGGGTGGGTGGGGAGAATACAGGTTCATGAAAGATGATGAATGACATAGTGGGGGTTGTATTGTTAAGTGGGAATCGGGGGAATGTTATGCATGTACAAACTATTGTATTTACTGTTGAATGTAAAACATTAATTCCCCAATAAAGAAATAAATTATTTAAAAAAAATAAAGATACTAAAAAATTAAAATAAAAAAAGACTCGGGTGGAGGCGTTCAGGTCCTGGAACATAATGACTGAGGAGAAACCTACTGGGGGTTGAATGTTTATGTGGAAAACTGAGAAATTATTGTATTTTACTGTCGACTCTAAACCATTAATCCCCCAATAAAGAAATTTAAAAAAAAAAGATTTATTCTCAGGTGAAAAAAAAACTAGTATAGCTACAGACCCTTTGGAAGAAAAAAAAAAACAAGTAAACAAACAAAAGGTCAACCCATAAATTCTCTATAACTAAATAGATTTAGAATTAATAAACTTGGCAATCCAGTAGAAAAGCTCAAAGAAGGCAGGCCCCATAAACTTAATACCAGTTTGGTTACAAGTGACACTCAATGCTTTAACAACTGGGAGAAAAGTCTAAACTTGTTAGATAAGGAAAGGACAAAAAAAAATCTTGATAAGGACAAGAGACTGGCTCTTAATGGTGACCTTTTGGTTAGTACCAGATCACTCCATCATCATCTGGGGCCCTAGTCAGGGATCTTTGAGTTCCCAAACAGATATGATGATCCTAGATCTCTAGTAGAGACCTCTCTCTACCATTATTGGCCACTTCCATCAGGAATGTCATCACAAGCCCTCTTGTGGGCCACTCCAGGAACTTGTCCTTTCTATAAACTAAGAATGTAGGGACTGTCCCACTTTCCAAAGAGAGGTTGGGTCATCCTACCCTACTATTCAAGGAAGACTGGTCCTGAAATGAGTGCAGCCTAGAATGTTTCCAGCTGTGACCATGAACTGTGAGCTCAGAGGTTATACAGGCTTCTGTGCTAAAAGTGAACATATATGGGCCCAGCATAAGGTGGATGGGGTAAACAGTTAATTTTATTCAGAGATTTTCCTCAAATTTGGGAACTATTCTCTGCTCTAGTCCAACTTTCTAGTCCTACTACTAACTCTGACACTATCTTCCCATACACTATATTTGTTCACTTCCATGTTAGATTTCAAATTCAAGAAAAAACTTTGAAAGGTATGGGCCCTTAGAAACATATCTAAAATTGACTTCCTAGAGTCTTTCAACCCTAAGATCCCTATTCTCATCTGCTCTATTCCTACTTTTTAAGAAATCTTTTATTTATTTATTTATTGGATAGAGATAGAAATTGAGAGGGTGAAATAGAGAGGGAGAGAGACAGAGAGACACCTGTAATTCTGATTCACCACTCATGAAGCTTCCCCCTATAGGTGGGGATATTCCTACTTTTTAGTTCCCATTCATTAATCATTTGTCCCACTTTATATCTTCCTGCCTTTTAGACACCATGTCGCAGATGCTATCATGATTCCATTCTGCCTTCCCAGGGCAGATGACCCCACCAGTGTATCCCAGACCCTCACCTCCAGAGCTCTACCTCACAAGGGAAAGGAGAAACAGGCTAGGGGGGATGGATTGACCTTTCAACATCCATGTCCAGTGGAGAAGCAATTACAGAAGTCAAAACGCCCTCCTTCAGCAACTTATAAAGGATTTTGGTCCATACTCCCAGAGGGGCAGAAATGATAGGGGGAAGATAACCAGAGGGCTCTGAACTCTTTAAGTTCACCAGGATCCTGAGAGAGAAGAACAAAGGAAAGACTTTTGGAAGTAGTAATAAGTATTAGTGTAATTTAGAAAGGAAGAGAAGGCAGAACCATGGGAATAAATATGACAATTATAAGTAAATATAAATAGATAGTTATAGAGAAATTGTCAAACATATCTGCAATCTTGGAAGAACTGTAGCTTCCAATGGTGGGAATGGGGATATAGAACTCTGGTGGTGGGAAAGGTGCAGAATTATACTCCTATTATCTTATAATTTTGTAAATCAATATTAAGTCTCTAATAAAATTAAAAGAAAAACTCAGAAGGAGAAAGACAAAAAACAAACAAACAAACAAAACAGTAGAGACTGCTCCATCCTCCGAAGGGAGGCTGTACAACATACTCTATCTTCCACCTGAGGAAGATGGGTCCTGCAATAGGGGAAGCTTGGAACGTTTCTACTCATGACCATAGAATGCAAGCTCAGATCTATAGGGATGCAGAGGTCACATAGACTCCTAAACTGAATATGGGCCCTAGAGCACAGTAAATAGATGGGGCTTACAGTCAACAGTATTTATATTTTTCCCCCATATTTGGGAGTTACTCTCTTCCCTGATCTAGCTTTCTGGTCCTTTTTCCAACTATGACACCATCCCCCCATACAGTAACTTGTGTCCACCTGCATATCAGATGTCAGGCTCAGGAAAAAATTAGTAAAGCCATGGGCCCCTTGGAATATACCTACTAAAATAGACCTACTAGCTTTTTCCAAAACAGAGACCCCAAATCTTCATCTGCAATATTCTTGCTTTTAGGTTCATGATTAGTCAACAATTTGTTCTGCTTTATATCTTAACTCTTTTCAGCCACCAGTTTCCAGATGCTACCATGATGCCAACCCGACTTCCTTGGGCAGATGACCCCATCAATGTGTACTGGAGCCCTGCTTCCCTAGAGCCCTGCCCCACCAGGGAAAGAGAGAGACAGGCTGGGAGTATGCATCCACCTGCCAATGCCCATGTTCAGTGGAGAAACAATTACAGAAGCTAGACCTTCTGCTTTCTGTACCCCATAGTGCCCCTGGGTCCATACTCCCAGAGGGATAAAGAATAGGAGGGCTATCAGGGAATGGGATGGGATATGGTGTCCTGGTGGTGGTAATTGTGTGGAGTTGTACCCCTCTTATCCTATGGTTTTTATCAGTGTCTCCTTTTTATAAATAAAAATTTAAAAAATCCTGACAGGTTGATCTATATTCCTACCTTGTCTCTATCTTTTCCTAGTGGGATAGGTCTCTGGAGAGGTGGGGCTCCAGGACATTTTGGTGAGGTCATCTGCCTAGGGAAGTCAGGTTGGTGTCATTGTAGCATCTGCAACTTGTGGCTGAAAAGCTTTAATATATAAAGTAGAACAGATTGTTTAGTAATCAGGAATCTAAAGTTAAGACTATATCAACTGAGATTTGGGGTCTTCATGTTGGAAGAAGGTAGGAAGTCTATTTTAGGTATATTCCAAGGGGCCCAAGACTTTACTAATTTTGCCTGAGCCTGTCAGCTAACATGCAGGTGGGCTAAAATAATGTCTGGGAAGATGGTTTCTGAGTTGGGAATAAGACTAGAAAGCTGGATCAAGGCAGAGATTAGCTCCCAAATATGGGAAGAATATATAAATACCATTAACTGTAAACCCCATAGATCTGACCCAGGCCCCATGTCTATTCATATTCAGTACAGGAGCCTGTGTAACCTCTGCATCACTGTTGGTCTGAACTCACATTCCATGGTCATAGCTAGGAACATTCTAGGTTCTACTCATTTCAGGACCAGTCTACCTTGAGTGGAAGAATATGTTGACCTAGCCTTCCTTCAGATAGTGGGGCAGTTTCTACCATTGTTGTTCTACATTAAGGGCAAGGTCTTGTAGAGGTCCACAAAATGGTTTATAATGTTGTTCCTGATGGAGATGACCAGTGATGGTGGAGAGAGGGATCTCTTAGAGGTCTAGGTGGTCTTGGTCTCTACCAGGCCACCCCATCATATCTATGTGGGAATCCCAGGACTCCCTGACTAGAGCCCAGATGATGGGATGGCCTTGCAGTGACCAAAAGGTGTGCCAGTCTCTTGTCCTTATCCAGCCTTTGTAGTCCTTACTTTATCTGAGACGTTTAGACTTAGAGTGATTGAGGAAGTGAGGAAGCAGGTATGTAGGTCTAAGTAGAAAATACTTGATTGAGTACTTTTTTGTTGATTGAGTCATTTTTGGTCTTTCTACTTGCTTGCTGCACTCATTAAGGAAAAAAGACCTTCTTATCACTTGAACTTTTTGAATCAATCTTCTAGTAAATCAGAGTTTTTTCTTTTATAGTCAATAAGGAACCTTTGCATTGCTAAGGCAAATTTTACTTGGGCAAGCTGAAATTCTGAGGTTCTGTGAAAATGTTCATTTTAGACTTCTAGAAGTGATTATTTTTCTTGTTCTGTTTTGCCTACATACATACTTAGATGGAGGAATCTATTTTGTATGTTCTGATGCTTAACCCTTCAAGTTTTGTTTACTGAGAGAGATGCTAGAGTAAAGCTCTGCTGTATGGGGTGCCATGGATTGAACTCAGGGCCTCACACATGCAAAGCAGGGGCTCTACTGCTGAGATACTACCCACTCTCACTGTCATATATATATTTTTTCTCATATATTTTTTTCTTAGTACCTACTGCTGCTCCGGAAATGTTTTCAGCTCATGAAAGAAATATTTTACTGTAAATATTCATGAACTCAAATCCATTTATGCCCAGGAAGTGGGAAAACATCTGGGCTATGTACAAGGATCTGTACAAGGACCTGGGTTTGAGCCTCCTGCTCCCACCTGCAGTAGGAACACTTCATAAGTGATGAAGATTGCCTGAAGGTCTTTCTCTCTTTTCCTCCCATCAATCTATCTATCTCTCCCATCCCTCTCAAATTTCTTTCTATCCTATCAAATAAAATAAAAAAGGGAAAAATGGCTGCCAGGAGCCCCAGCAATAACTCTGGAGGCTAAATAAATAAATAATAATTTAAAAGTTTGTGCTTTATAGCAATCAGATTTTCAAGCGTTGCAATACCCTGTCAGTGCACCTATTGTATCAAGCAGTGCATCCTTCTCTTTAATAACACTTTCTTTCTGACTTATCTCACTGAACATAATTCCTTCTAGCTCCATCCAAGATGGGTCAGAGAAGGTGAGTTCATTGTTCTTAATAGCTGCGTAGTATTCCATTGTGTAAATATACCACAGCTTTCTCAGCCATTCATCTATTGTTGGGCATCTGGTTTGCTTCCAGGTTTTAGCTGTTAGGAATTGTGCTGCTATGAACATAGGTTGCACATATCTTTTTGGTTGGGTGTTACGGTGTTCTTGGGATATATCCCTAGGAGAGGAATTACTGGGTCATAGGGTAGGTCTGTTTCTAGCCTTGTGCAGATTCTCCAGACTGCTCTCCACAGAGATTGGACCAATTTACATTCTCACCAGCAGTGTAGGAGGGTTCCTTTGTTCCCACAACCTCTCCAGCATTTGTTGTTGCTATTCTTTTTGATGTATGACATTCTCATAGGGGTGAGGTGGTATCTTATTATTGTCTTTATTTGCATTTCTCTGACAATCAATGAGCCGGAGCAAATTTTCATGTTTTAACAATACTTTAAAGCTTGTAGTCATAGGAACACTCAATTTCATAAACAAACCAAACCAAACCTTGACCATATACAATGCTTCTCACAATTCTATAGGCTTCAGGTTGGGCCTGGCCCAGTCCTCATCTTTCTCATGAAAAGTGGCTCATCTTTTTGCACCTGTTCTTTTCCTTTGACAGCTACAGTGACAATTTCTGTTGTTTTCATTCTGTGCCAGCATCTCCAAAAACTAGAACCACTAACTGCCACATCCCTTGGAGAGCACTTAGACTTAACTCTTCACATGTAATTGATGAGTTTGAGCCCAGATTGGTCTTCTCCTATCACAATGTAAAAGTAAGTGCCACTTGCTTTGTTGTCTAAAGATTTCTGGAGGTCATCATTACCTCTCAGTGTCCTAGTTTAACCCTCACTGCCTTTTCTTTGGGCCTTATAATGATGCTATGTCCTCCCCAGTATTCTTCTGCTCATGTTACCCTGGTCCTTCCTACTGGTATGGATCAATTCATCTAAAATGTTAATATGGCTGTTGCCACTTTTGTGCTTAATAGCTGTAGGACACAACCACCACCTTTTGATTTTTAGCTTTGGTTTATCTTTTAGAGATAAGACATTATGCTCTCATTTCTTTTTGTAAATATTTTCTTTATTAATTATTGGGTAGGGATGGAGAGAAATCAAGGGGCAAGAGGGAGACAGACATAGCAAAAGAGATAGAGACCTGTAGCACTCTTTAATCACTTGTGAAGTTTATCCCTTGCAGGTGGGGACCAGGGATTTGCAGGATCCTTGCACATTGTAACATGTGCACTCAACCAGGTGTGCCACTACTGGCCTCCTTAGCTTTGATTTTTTATCAAATTTTTAACTCAGTGCACCTGTTGCTTTGTGAGTTGACCACTAGTTGTCTTACTATGCACAGTTTCTACCCCTGCAATCTCACTTTTTGTGCCTGCTTCCCTCCTTCCCTTCCCTTCCCTTCCCTTCCCTTCCCTTCCCTTCCCTTCCCTTCCCTTCCCTTCCCTTCCCTTCCCTTCCCTTTCCTTCCTTCCTTCCTTCCTTCCTTCCTTCCTTCCTTCCTTCCTTCCTTCCTTCCTTCCTTGCAGGGCTAGCATGGGGGTGCCTTTTCCTGGGCATGTACTCTCTGCGTTGGAGAGAACATGACCAGAGCCACCCTGGGCTGCTACTCACTCAGCGATGCAACAGAGATGACCCAGGAACAGAGCTGGTGGTGATGAGGCGATTTGATTCTTTATTGATCAGAGAGCCAAGGCTTTTAAGAGTTGGACCCAGAAGTGGCAAGTCAGAAATGGAAATGGCTTGACATGGTTTGGAAAAGGGGCAGAGAAAGGCAAAAGGGAGCTGGGAAAGGTAGGAACTTCCTTAGCAACTGTTGCGAGGGATTAATAATATCCTGCAGGCAGGGAGGGTCTTGAGAGTAGAAAGAAGATGGATCAAAGGAATGGAATGGGTGGGGATCTTTGAGGCAAAAAAATGATTATGTAGATAATAAGGGAACAGGCCGTAGTATCAGGAATGCAGGGTGCTTTGTGAAGCAGGGAGTCTGATAAGATGAAGAAAATCTTGGAGAGTCGTGTCCCTCCTAGCTCAACTTCTCAGTAGAGAGAGAGAGACTGACAGGATGGATGTGGCCCTCAGATCAAGCCCTGTCAAGCTCAACCATATCCTTACAATTTCCCTACACTTCCTTCCCTCATCCATCCATCCATCCTTCCTTCTTTCCTTCTTTCCTTCCTTCCTTCCTTCCTTCCTTCCTTCTTCCTTCCTTCTTTCCTTCCTTCCTTCCTTCCTTCCTCCCTTCTTCCTTCCTTCTTTTCTTTCTTTCTTTCTTTCTTTCTCTTTTTCTTTCTTTTTGCCTCCAGGTTTATCACTGGGACTTGGTGCTGGCACTATGAATCCACTCCTCCTGGTGGCCATTTTTTCCCCCCATTTTATTGTATAGGACAGAGAGAAATTGAGAGGGAAGGGGAAGACAGAGAGGGAGAGAGAAAGATTGACACCTATAGACCTGATTCACCACTTGTGAAATGACCCCCCTGCAGGTGGGAAGCCGGGGGCTTGAACCAGGATCCTTGGGTGGGTCCTTGCATTTCATACTATTCATGCTTAACCCGTTAGGCCACCACCTGACCCCCTCTTTGTGCTTTCTTAATAAGGGATGCTTGCTGTACCACACCATACCTCACCCCACCCTATACTGTCACTTGACTATGAAATCATGGACATACTATTGTCTGTCAGTCAGACAGTCAGTTTTGATTGCAAGTGCTTGTTTTGTTCAGAGAATAGCTTTGTTAAAGGACATGGGAATAGTTCATATAGTTACTGCAAAGACTGAAGGAGAAGTAGACCCTTAAGAAGAACTAGGTCAGTGACTTCCCAGACAAGACTACAGCTACAATTAATGTAGGACTATTAAGCTTAACCTCTCATGCTGCAGCCTGCTCTGTACACACCTTACCTGAGTGCTAGGGATTGGCCTGATTTCGTTGTCACTACTGTCTATGGAAATTAGACCGTGATAAGACCATTTACAGTGCTAACATGGATTTTAGAGGGTCCGTGTTTCTTTCATTCATTACTTTCCCTGTAATGTCTTTATCCAGTGTTTCTGCTTGTCCATGCCTAAATTATATGCCTGACCCTAACTGAACAAGAGGAGAAAAGCAAATATCAAAAATACTTATGTCGGGGGCCAGGTGGTATTGCAGCTAGTAGAGTGCACATGTTATCATGAGTGAGGACCTAGGTGTGAGCCCCTGGTCCCAACCAACAGGGGGAAATCTTCATGAGAGATGGAATGAATAGCACCGTGGGACTTCTCCTTCTTCCTCTCCTCTCCCTCTCCCCTCCTTCTCCCTGTTCTTTTCCCTCTCTCTCTCTTCTCTCCCTCTATCTTTCTTTCTTCTCTCCTTCTCCCTCTTGTCCTCTTCCCCTTACTCTCCCTCTCCTTTTCCCTCTTCCCCTCCTTCTCCCTCTCCCACCCCTTCTCCTTTTCTCTCTTCTCTCTCTCTCCCTCTTCCTTCTTCTTCTTCCTCCTCCCTCTTTTTCTCTCATACTCTGTCAAAGGAAAAAAAAAAAAAAAGAAAATGGCTGCTGGGAACAGTGGAGTAGTTGTCTGGAACCAAGCCCCAGTGATAAAAGCTGGGGAAATGACTCAACTGGTAGGGTGTAGGACTTATATGCCTATGGTTCCCAGTTCAATTACAGATATTGGAAGTAGTGATATAGTGATGTGGTGCCGTATCTTTTCTTTTTCTTCTCATGTGAAATTCTGTCTCTAATTCAGATGAAGTTAATAATATATAATATACATTAAACATATATTAATATAAATTAATATTAAATATTTAATATAGAACATATATTTAAATATATACATTTTAAAAGGAATGTCTACTTTCTATTCTGAGTGCTGCACAAAACTTCAAAAGGAAGCAAATCCTCCAAACAAAGAGGGTTCAAACATCTGAACAGCCAAATGAATGACAACTGTGTATAGATTCTTTAGCCTGGGCTAGGTGGTGGTGCACTTGGTAGAGTGCATGTTACAATGCTCAAAGACCTAAATGCAAGTCCCTGTCCCCACCTGCAGTGGGGAAGCTTCACAAGTGGTCAGGCGGTGCTGCAGGTGTCTGTCTCTGCTCCTTCTTTCTCTCTATCTCTCTCCCCCTCTATATCTTTCTATTTACTATTGCTTTTTTTGTCTTCATACAATAACTAACTAAATAAATAAAATATTTTTTTAGATTTTCAGATTTTTTATTTATTTACAAAATAAAAATATTAACAAGACCATAGGATGCGAAGAGTCCAATTCCACACAGTTCCCACCACCAGAGTTCCATATCCCATCCCCATTCATTGGAAGCTTTCCTATTCTTTATTCCTCTGAGAGTTTGGACTAAAATTCTTTATGGGGTGCAGAAGGTGGAAGGTCTGGCTTCTGTAATTGCTTCTCTGTTGGACATGGGCATTGACAAGTAGATTCATACTCCCAGCCTGTTTCTTTCTATCTTTCCTGAGTAGGGCAGGGCTCTGGAGAGGTGGGGTTCCAAGACACATTGGTGAAGTTGTCTGCCCAAGGAAGTTAGGTTGGCATCATGGTAGCATCTGCAACTTAGTGGCTGAAAAAGCAGTGAACAGACTGCTTAATAATCAGGAACCTCAAGGTAAGAATATAGCAGATGAGATTTGGGGTCTCCATATGGAAACAGCTACTCAGTAGTCTATTTTAGATATTTTCCAAGGGTCCCATGACTACTAATGTTTGCTTGAGCCCAACAGCTTACATGCAGGTGGACCAAAAGATTGTCTGGGTGACTGTGTCAGAGTTGGGAATAGGACTGGAAAGCTGGATCAGGGAAGAGAGTAGCTCCCAAATGTGGAGAAAGTATATAATATTGTTAACTGTAAACCTCACTAATCTGATCTGGGGCCCATATTCAGCACAGGAGCCTGTGTAACCTCTGCATCCCTGTAGGTCTGAGCTCACATTCTGGGGTCACGGCTAGGAACATTCTATGCTGCACTCATTTCAGAACGTATCTTCCTCGAGTGACAGAGTATGTTGACCCAACCTCCCTTCAGAGAGTGGGGCAATCCCTACCACTGTTGTTCCGCACTGAGGGTAAAGTCCTATAGAGGCCCACAAAAGGGTCCACTATGTTGTTCCCGATGGAGATGACCAGTGATAGTGGAGACAGGAATCTGTTAAGAGTTCTTAGCCCATCATATGTATGTGGAAATTCCAGGGTTCCCTGCGTAGGGGCCTGGATGATGGTTGATAGGGTGGCCTGGTAGTAACCAAAAGAGCCATCATTAAAGTATGTTTTTCCCTTGCCCTTATCCAGCTTTTGTAGTCCTTACTTTGTCCGACAAGGCTAGCTTTAGAATGATTGAGAGAAGTGAAGTAGGAAGTAGGTGAGGCAGGTATTTAGATCTAAGTAGAAACTCTTTAAGTACTTTTTATAGTATCTGTTTTAGGTCTTTCTACTTGCTTGCTTCATTTATTGTGTCTCTGCAAACTATTGTATACTTTTACTTTAAGATACATATTTTTAAAAGATTCTTTAGCATTTGTAATAATTCTATTAACTGCCCTGCTTGGTTTCATGTAGCCCTACCTTTATTCACTTAATTTATTCTTTTCCATGTTTAAATACCACAAGTATCTTTGCCTCAAGAAAGTCTTCTTGAACCTCAGATTGAGATTTGTCTTTCTTTTAGTCCTTTGGACATACTTTTTTTTTTTTTTTTTTTTTTTTTGCTCCATCACTCCATCACTTCATTAGCTTATTGTTGGATGAACTTGGATGGATCTGAACAGTTGAAGATCATACAGAGATTCAGTAGTAGAGGTGGGACTTAAACCCCAGTTCCAGGAGTCGGGCGGTAGTGCAGCAGATTAAGTGCACGTGGTGCAAAGCACAAAGACCAGCATAAGGATCCCAGTTCGATCCCCTGGCTCCCCACCTGCAGGGGAGTCGCTTCACAGGCGGTGAAGCTGGTCTGCAGGTGTCTATCTTTCTCTCCTCCTCTCTGTCTTTCTTCTCCTCTCTCCATTTCTCTCTGTCCTATCTAACAACAATGACATAGCAATAACAACAACAATAACTACAACAACAATAAAACAAGGGCAACAAAAGGGAATAAATAAATAAATATTTTAAAAAATTAAAAAATAAAACCCCAAGTTCTCTTGACTTTAACATTTCTAAGTCAACAGGAATATAGTGGAATCCATCTTTTTCTTTCCCTCACCTCTCTTCTATTTGAATCTTTCAAAATTTCTCCCTGTGACTTAGGTTCTGCCAGTCTTCATCTGTCCTGGTAGACTTCTTTCCCAGCCTGTTCCATGACAGACGTTTAAGGGACTCAGATCTACTGATTTGTAAATTATGGACCTACCTTGGATATGGTATATGAGGAGGACTTTGGGGAAAATAACATGCAACCTCAATTTGGTTTTGAATAATTATTCTATCACCTGAATTGAGCTTCCTTGGGGCAGAAGTTCTGAAAGATCAGTGCTTTGGTCTTTGGTCTTCCTGGCCCCCAAAGTGCCTACATTTGAAAGAAGAACATAAACACAGCTCATGCTGGTCACCCAGTAGTATGAAGAAATGGATTTGTGCTTTCAGCAGACAGTCGTTCCGTGGGTAGAAATGTGGGCCAAGGGCCAGGAGACCTGGTTCAATTTCCAGTTAAGTCATCTTTGTTTATTTCTCACAAAATACATATTTAAAAAATTGAAATTAAAACGTCATGCTTAAAACACTCTACAGTAAACAGAGGTCTTAAAAGAAGGGCTGTTGCCAGCACCACTTTTTGTTCAAGCTGTATCCAATTTAAAGTTTATTTTATACCCAGGACACAGCATGGTGTGTGGAGTGTTACAGAAGTTGCTGCACATCTGGGCAGGACTGAGCTGACATTTCAGTAAGCTTCTTTCTGAACAAGAGGCTCACAGGTTTGGAGACTGGAGGCTTTGGGAATTTGTGGATACTTCTGGACATGTTCACGGGCATAGGAATCTAGGTGTGTGCATCCTTTCAACAGAAAACGCCTTTCTCCAGAAAACGTTATCTCTAAGTCCTGGAGATAACGAGCATTTAAATATATATTTTTTCATCATCGTCTTCCCCATAGGGAACCTATTTCCATCACTTCCTGATTTACCTCTCTGCATCTACCATTGCCTATCTCCACTTATCCCTGATGATGCCACACTTTTTCCTTTCTCTGCTTTGAGTACATCTGTGGTCTTCCACTGCTGTTATGATGGAGCCCAGATTCCTTAGTATGACCCAGGCCTGTCAGTATTACTCTATCTTGCTTGCCAGCCTAGTCTGGCATCCACCACTCCTGCCCACTCTCTGGGGCAAGGCCGTGCTAGATTGTCTTGTTCTGTAAGCTTGTGCCATGACTGTCCAGTCCCAAGGACACTCTCATGCTCTTCTGTTCAGGATCCTCTCCATGACCCTGACTCCTACCCTTGTGCTCTTTGCCAAGTTAGAATCTACCTGTCTTTCCTAGTTCAGCTCACAAGTCTCACCTTTAGGACCAAGTCCTCTATGGGGTGCAGAAGGTGGGAGGCCTGGCTTCTTTATTTGCTTCTCTGCTGGACATGGGCATTGACAGATTGATTCATGTCGCCAGCCTGTCTCTATCCTTTCCTAGTGGGGTAGGGACAGCTTTTTCAATGGGACTTGCAAAAGGAATGCAACTTGCCAAGGTTTGATTTTAGCCAGAAGGACTTTGGAGGCCTGGCTATGAAGTAGCAGCAGCATGTTTTGCTTTCCCTCATCGACTAGGAGAAGCAACGGAAATCTCCTGAGAACTCAACAAAATATGACCAGGATCTCTTAAAAAAAACTCACCAAGCCACAGGTGAGTCTAGACACATGTGACTTGTGGACAGAAAAAAAAAAGGTTAGGGACTAATTCCAGGGACTGAAAGGCTGTACTTAGGGACAGCTGGTGACAGACTGGGGATTTGGCAGCTGAGGCTCCCAACTTCTGGGTCTGAGTTAAAGAAATGACTATTAAAAAAAGAAAGGAAGAAAGAAAGAAAGAAAGAAAGAAAGAAAGAAAGAAAGAAAGAAAGAAAGAAAGAAAGAAAGAGAAAGAGAGCCAGAAAGAAAGAGATTACCTAAGCCACAGGTGAGTACAGACACACGTGGCTTGTGGAAGAAAAAGGGGCGAGAGAATGATTGCCATGACTAAAAACCAGTGTGAGATGGCAGGCTCCAAATTAAATCTGCAGCTGAAACACACCACTTCCAGGTTCGAGTTTTAATAACAAAAGGACTGTTAAAAAAAAAAATCCACCTAAAAACAACTCACCAGTTTACAACTCTGACTTCTTGCAGTCTCCATTGCTGTTGCCCTACAGAGGCTGGAACAGCAGCAGGGAGATGCTACATTGACATCAGAGTCACAGAGCTGGCCTGGTGACTCAGGATAAAATCTCTCTTCCAAGACCCAGATATACGGAGAAATCGAACACCTTAGTCGCAACACCCTTCTGCTGGTGTTAGAAGAAAAAGGAACCAAAGTCTATTGTGAACTAGGTGAAACTTTTTGATTTGTTAATAATCAAACTTTCTATATAGCAAGTTCCTTCTCTGTGATAACTGTATAAGACCCAACATAGTGAGCATTTTAAATCCCACTGTGTTGAGAGAACTCAGAAATGCTAAGTGTTTTTCCAGAGTCGCTCTACAACAACTTTCTAGGCACGCTAAATACAAAGAAGGAATACTTCTCCCAATTTTTATATTATAATTACTATTATTTAAATCACAAAAATACTCTAGGATTTAATTTTTTATTGATTTACCTTATACCATAGAATATATTTCAGCAGTGATGTAATCTTTCTTTCTCTTCTCTCTTCTTCCTTTCCCCCTTCCCCTCCTCTCCTCTCCCCTCCCCTTCCCTTCCCTTTCCTCCTCTTCACTTCCTCTCCTCTTCTCCCCTCCGCTCCTCTCCCCTCTTCTCCCCTCTCCTTTCTTTTCTTCTCCTTTCTTTTCTTTTTATTTTCTTTCTTTTCTCCTACCAGAGTTATCATGGAACTTGGTACCAGCACCACCCCTCTGCTCTCTGTGGTTATTTTCTCTCTCTTTTGATAAAGGGTGAGAGAGATACAAAGGGAATGGGCACACACATGGGGGGGGAGAGAGAGAGAGAAGGAGAGAGGGTGAGAGAAAACGGAAACACCTGCAACAATGCTTCTCTCACCCTATCCACACGCCAAAGATGGGGATGGGGGCGGGGTGTGAACCTGGGTCCTTGTATGTTAATGTGTGCGCACTGCTTGGTGAACCACCACCTGTCCCGCCCGGCTAGCTCAGTCGGTAGAGCATGAGACTCTTAATCTCAGGGTCGTGGGTTCATGCCCCACGTTGGGCGCCATTTGTTGTTAAAATTCGGGAGGCTCTTGCTGGCCGGGCTAGCTTCACGGGCGGGTAACAGAGAAGCGGAGACAACGGCTGGGCAGGGAAGCTGTATTTCTTTATTCAGGAACAACGATTCATAAACTAAGCCAAACTAATCACTAAGCAGAACTGCTGTCTCTTTGCAGCGGCGCAAGCACTCTCTCTTACTCTGCAACTGTCTCCAACTCTGGCGGGGTTCCTTCGGGGTGGGGCCAAGCAGGCCTGCGAAACTAACTGGACTGATCCAATTCTCTTGGCGGGGGAGAACTACCCAATGTAAAGCATACAACACTTCAGGAGTGCTTTTTCAAATCTCGTCACATGTAGGTTGTCTACTCTCTGCCCTGACCCAGCTTTCTAGTCCAATTTCCAACTCTGACACCATCTCCCCAGACAATACCTTTAGCCCACCTGCACGTTAGCTGTCAGACTCCGGCGAAAATTAGTCAAGTCATGGGCGCCTTGGAACATAACTAAAATATATTTCCTAGCTTCTTCCAAAACGGAGACCCCAAATCTCATCTACCCTGTTCTTAGCTTTAGGTTCCTGTTTATTAAACATTTTGTTCTGCTTTGTATCTTAATGCTTTTCAGCCACCAAGTTGTGTTTTCCTTTCTGACTTGCATACGCCTCTAGTTTGATCCATGTTGTAGCAAGACAGCAAAGTTTCATCCTTAGTTGAGTAATGTTCCATTGTGTGTGTGTGTGTGTGTGTGTGTGTGTGTGTGTGTATGCCACATCTTATAAGATTTAATCTTAAACAAATGATATGAATTTTTTTTTTTGGTGTTTCCAGGAACTTCAGGGCTAGATGCCCTTTTCCTTCATTTCCCCTCCTTTCTTTCATTTGTCAAGTGTCCACTTGGAAGACACTTTTCTGGCTCTGGGATTGGTGGCCCAGCTTTTTCAAGAGAACCCATATCCCTATGTGCTGCTGTGGCAACTCCCTGACTCTGGGGGTGGAGGGGGAGGTGAGGGCTCTTCCTGGGGTCTGCTCTGTGTCTGGATGGTGGTGATGACGGGCGCTCTGAACTCCTTGGATGACAGGCCCCATTGGCTTCGGTTCTGCCTCTCGTGCTGGCAAATTCAACACATTCCTTTTTGATTCTCGCTGAGAGATGTTGTGTGGGACAGTCAGACAGAAGCTTCTCAGTGGGGTGAAGCAAGGAACACACACAAAAAAATGTGTCAAACCTTGTGTGTCCAAGCCAACTGGGATGGACAGAAAGTCTGAGGGATTGTTGGGAGGGGGAAGAGTAAGGTCTCCTTGGGGGGGGGGGGTTGTGTGCCCAAAGTGGGGGCAGGGCACAGTGTAGCCTCTGGAGAAGTCATTCCTCAGGCGCCTGAGAGGGATGGCCTCAGAGCCACACTTGGCAGAGATGCCACTTCACTGGATCTTACCACATGGCAGAACTGGTCTCTGGGGCCCACGCATAACTAACAAGGAACACTTGTCTGGCTTTCACGTCCACAAATAACTTTCCTGTGCAAGATCTCAGGATGCTGAGTCTTGAGGGGGTCTGGCCCAACCTCTCAATGGTTCTTTTGCTGCCATGTTTTAGCATTCATTGATTATAGTGCCTACTATGTGGCATGATAAGAGCAAATGCAAACATTTGGGTTGCATTTTTTACTCAACTTTTTTTTTTTTCCACCTTTCATTAGCTAATTACCCTGTTAGCCACCCCTGTAAATAGTCCTCATTTTCAGATGAAAAAAACTGAAGTTTATCAAAGCAAACTAACCTGCAAGCTTCACTAGGCTATGGAAAACAATTATAATTTACTAAAGTACACACATTGTTGCATGTGCTTATATCCATTTGATTCCTAGGGCATTGTGGGTGAACCTTTTTCCTACTCCCAGTTGAAAAATGTGAAAAGTAGGTGACTCTAAACTTGCCCAAGTTCATACAACACATAAGAAGAGGCAGCGGTTGAACCCAGGTAACTTGGTTTAATGGACGACAATTTCAGTCACTTAGTATTCAACTAATTCTGTAACCCTGTAAGTGGTATTTCTAAGGCTACATTCTATATTCTTCCTTCTTCTTTGCCGTGGTAAGTTTCTGTGCTTAGCATTTTCTGCTAAGGTGGCATCACATTGTTTCTGCACAGTGGGGAATGATAGGTACTTTTTTTTGAATCTATGCATCTGGGAAATCTCTCTTAGAGAATTCTCTCCAAATACAGTATAACCAATATTCACAGAGGTCACTGGTGAGCAAACTGCTTGAAGAATCTTAAACTGTCTTGCAGCAGATGCTCCATTGTCTGTGGTGGAAGACACTTTGGATTCTGACTTTCTGCATCTGGTTTCTCACCAATTTGGAGGGATTGTACATGGCTGTCCTTGCTGGGTGCTGTCTTTCCTAATCTTGGACTCAAACCAGCACTCCAAGGCAAATTCCTTCAGGCAGTCACCCAGTTCAGTCTTGACTACTACTTCCCTTTGGGCATCATTACCCAGATAGCGCTGCCATCTATTGACTAACTCTGAACTTGGACATGTAAACTTTTTACATTTTTGTATACTGCTGGGGAAATGGCTTAAAACATTTAAAAACTAGAAACATTGGTTCGTTCCTAAAATATTTGCCATCACCAGTCTACTGGTACCATTATTTAGCTGGAATCCCCATAGTTGGGCTGATCTGACCATCTCTTTTTTTCCTGAGAGATACATTTCTTGCATGGGGGTTTTACCTCTCCTTTTACCTACTTCAAATCTATAACTTCATTATGACAATATGAAACTCCTGGACCACAACCAGTCAGTATCTTGTGTGAGTATTTAGGGAACATTAATTCATTTTTCTTTTTCTTTTCTTTTTTTTTTAAATTTTGTTTACCAGAGCCCCACTCAGGTCTAGCTGATAGTGGTACAGGGAATTGAACCTGGGACTTTGGAGCCTCCGACATGAGTCTCTTTGCATAACCATTATGCTGTCTACTCCCACCCCAAACTCACTTTTGTGTAGGCTTTAAAATTATCTAGGAACTTCTCTTTCCTAAATAGGCATATAACTTGTTTGGATAATTGAAATCAGCTATATGAAGTTTTCATCTTACCAATACTGATCTTGGAGAATTTTGCTTTGTGTCTTATTGGAAGAAGATGATAATCTGCATATGTAGTTGTATCACTCAGTAATGTAAAACCATATGATATTATATTTTCTTACTGTTTTATTCTTAACCCCTGTATAGCTTTTAGTTTCTATGTTAGAGTTATTTGTTTCCATACTCTTTTATTTCACCATGGATGGCAAGCTTCACAAGATCAGGAATACTTCCCCATTCATCTTTTCTTTTTTTTATTTTAAATTTCTTTATTGGGGAATTGATGTTTTATATTTGACAGTAAATACAATAGTTTGCATCTTTTCATTCTTAGTCCACACATGGTGCCAGAGACTCAACATGTGTCCAATAAATTGTATAAAATCAATGTCTTTGTTCTGTTTCATAAATAACCCATTAAAATCACTCATTTCTGTTGTGTCTTATTTAGCCTCCTACCCATCTAGAATGACTTTAATTTTTTTTTGTCATATTTATTTATTTATTGGGTAGGAACAGTCAGGAATTGTGAGGGAGGTGGATAAATAGGTAGATAGATAGATAGAGAGAGAGAGTCAGAGAGACACCTGCAGCTCTGCTTCACCCCTTCTGAAGCTTTCTCCTGCAGGTGGGGACTGGGACTTGAATTCGGGGCCTTGTGCATTGTAACATGTGTGCTCAACCTAGTGCACCACCACATGACCCCCCCAGAGTAACTTTTTTGAATAGAGAGACAGAGAGCTAAAAAGGAAAGACATCACAGCACTAAAGCTTCCTCCAATGAGATTGAGGCTGGACTCAAACATGGCTTTTGTGCATGGCAAACCGAAAACACTGTCTGAGATAAATATTTTGTTGGGTCTCCTTTTATTTTTAATTTTAGAGAGAAAGATAGGTAGAGTAGGGCAGAGGACCAGAGAGAGTTAGAGGCACTAAGTACCACTTTCTCATTTGCTGATAAAGTATGATAGTGCTCCCAGGTGGTGTTAGAGCTCAAACTTGTACAACCTACTAACTGAACTATATCTCTCAGCCCTCAACCACTGAGTCTTATCAAAATATTTATGTATTTTCTACAAAACACTAAGTTTTGAATTTGTGCCACTTAGTAAAAACTATAAATTCTTTATTTTGTAATTTTTTTGTTTGTTTTGTAGTTGTCCCATGCTATCCTCCTTTCTCCAAGTATGTGGTAGCAAAACTACATAGTATGTTCAGGAAAATAAACACTTTAATTCACATCAGCAGTAATTTTAATGACAAATATTCACATAATTCTATGTCAGGTATTGATCTTGAAAGGATTACTGTAACTAGTTACTATCTTTATTTTACTGAGAACTGAATTAATTTGAACTGAATTAATTAATTAAGCTGGAATTGGAGTCATATAATGAATATGGGGCTGGCAGGGGGATCTTTGGTCCATACTCCCAGAGGGATAAAGAATAGGGAAGCTTCCAATTGAAGGCATGAGTTGTGATACTCTGGCAGTGGGAATTATGTGGATTTGTACCCCTCTTATCTCACAATCTTGCTGATCATTATTAAATCACATCAGAAAGAACATCTGTGTAAATCCACATAGGTAACATCCAGGACAGAAATTTCAAAGACAATAAATACAAAGGCCAGACAAAAAAGAACTTCTGCAGCAGTGAACTAGGACAGAAAACAAGAAAAATTTCAACAAGCCAGAAGCAAATAAGAATGATGAAAATATCCAGACATTAATAGATGTGATAATCACAGGAGTAAAGAAAGCTTTGGATGGAAATATTGTCAGAAATAGGGAAACAACAGATGAGATGCTGAAAGAAAACACAAACTATCTTAAGGTAATTAAAGCACTGAAGGCTAAAATAGTTTAGTTAAGAGCTCAACTAGCTGAACAAGGTAATACAGTAACTGATATAGCTAAACTAAGGAATGGAGCTGAGGGAAGTAAGAGCAGAACAACTGAGACAGAAAACAGGCTTAGGAGGTTCAAGGGTGAATTAGAGAAAACTAAGAAAGAAGTAAAAGATCTATATAGAGATTAAGAGACACTAAAAAACAGCAACAGAGACATAGAGAGTGAAGGTTATCAGTAGATTTCTCCATACAAGCTCTAAAATTCAGAAGAGAATGGCAAGATACCTATTAAACACTCAGTGAGAAGGCTTTTTAGCTAAGAATACTCTATCCTGTCAGACAGTCATTCAGAAAATAGAGGGGTAAAAGACTTCTCAGACAAGCAACAGCTGAAGAAATCAATTACCACCAAAGCTGTTCTACAAGAAATTCTAATAGGGTTCCAATAAAATAACATCACCAAAAACATGCCATATATCAGAACACTCAGAAAAGTTTAGAATAATGGTACTGAAATATCTTAAATACATAATATCAATAAGTATCTGTGGTCTGAATTCACCCATTAAAAGGAATAGAGTAGGAAAATGGATCAGAAAATACAAACCAACTATATCTAGTCTGAGGAATTTCACCTAACTCAGGACCATAGAAAAAAAGGCCAAATATATATATTTATAGAAAGAGTAGTCATCCCACATCTGTGATGTTGGAAGAACTACTGAACTAATGCAGTTTCCAGTGGAGGGAGTAGGAACACAAAACTCTGGTGGTGGGAACTGTGTGGAATTATACTCCCCTCAGAAGAAGTGATAGAAAAAGGGTAAGAGGGCTGTGAACTTCAGCTCCATCAGGACCCAGAGAGAGAGGAGGAAAAAGGGAGGGGCATTTGGATGTAGTACTATTGTTATGTGTTGTGGGACTATGTGAAAACTTGGTAGAGCTTAGGGGAGCTCTCCCATCCTTGGATGGAGGTCTGCAAAGACACCTCACTTGTTAGCCTCTCTCCTTATAGACATGAGCCAAGAGGGAAAAGTCTCCCAGACTCAGTTTCTCCTTGTTAGTCTCTCAAGCTCACAGAAAGCCTACAAGTCTTTCACACTTAGTTCCCCCTGCTAGCAGGCCAAATGGCTGCCTGCTTGAGGGTTCACTCAAAGTTCACACATCCACTTCACCTTTTGATCATAAAGGAGAATATATTCTATCATACACCCCCACCAATACCACGCAGTGAGACCCCCATATTCTATTTCCTTGTGTCCTTTGATATCTGTGATTTACATCAAGCTTTTGTCTTTCTTCTTCTCTACCTCACCTTACTGGTTTAACCCCTATGCTTCTCTCAAATACCTTTGGATAATTAACTTGCCTGCATCATGGAGACTGATCATTTTGACCTTTATATATCTCATCAATTCATGTCATACCAACCCTCTACCATAGGGGCAAGCTGACCTTTAAGAAACCTATAATTTCTGATATATGTGAAAAGTGTTCTTTGTTTAATTCAGTATAAATACCTGTACCCTTCTCCAAATAAGCAAATGTTCGTACCAGAATGTTCCCTGATGTCTCTTTCTAAGTCACACAGCCACTAGATCTGGTGAGGGAGGGTCGGAGGCTTAACCCCCCCCCCCCAGTTGGAGCCACTCCACTTGAGCACCAGCAATGTGTGGCATGGAGAGCAAGAGAGGACTGGACCTGGAAGAAAAAAGGGAGGCAATAATGTACAATTGTAGACAGCTGTTCTAGAGATGACAGTTAACCCATGTCTGTAACCTTGGGAGAACTGTGATGGCTTACAATGGAGGGATTAGGGACTCAGAACTCTCGTGGTGGGAACGGTGTGGAATTATACACCTGTTGAGATGTAATTTTGTAAATCAATATTAAATCACTAATAATTTTTTTTTTAAAAAAGGAATCTCACCTAACTCAACAGAACAAACAGAGACTCAAGGTGAATAGATGAAAAACTATTATACAAGCTAAGGCACCATGAAAAAGGGCAGGAACATTTATTCTCATTTCTTACAGAATAGATTTTTAAATAAATAAATAAATATAGTAAAAACAAATAAAAGATAGGGATGGACATTACATAATTCTCAGAGGCTCAGTCAACCAGGAGTATTTAATAATTAAGCATTTATGTACCCAGTGAGGGGGCATCTAAATACCTAGAAAAAACTAAAGAATCCAGCAGGAAGCTACCAGGCAATATAGTAAGATGTTGGGCTGCAAAATTACTATACAAAAGGTGGTGGTATTCCTTTATGCAAATTGAGGGGGATGGGGAGAGAGAGGGAAAGAAAGACACTTACAACATTGCTTCACTGCTTGTGAAACTTACTCTCTTCAGCAGGGGACCAGGGGCTTAGACCCTGGTCTTTGTACATGGTGATGAGTTTGCTCAACTGGATGTGCCACTAACTACTCTTCCCCCGCAATGTGGTTTTCTGTTTTTTTTTTTTTTTACTTTATTTTATTTTTATTTATTAAAAGGAAACACTGACAAAAACCATAGGATAAGAAGGGTACAATTCCACACAGTTTCCACCACCAGAACTCCATATCCTATCCCCTCCCTTGATAGCTTTCCTATTTTTTAACCCTCTGGGAGTATGGACTCAGGGCCGTTATGGGGTGCAGAAGGTGGAAGGTCTGGCTTCTGTAATTGTTTCCCCACTGAACATGGGCATTAACAGGCTGATCCATACTCCTAGCCTGTCTCTCTCTTTTCCTAGTGGGGTGGGGCTCTGAGGAAGTGGGGTTCCAGGATACATTGGTGGGGTTGTCTGCCCAGGGAGGTCTGTTTGGCATCATGTTAACAACTGGAACCTGGTGGCTGAAAAAAGAGTTAGCATAAAGCCAAACAGATTATTGACTAATCATGAACTTAAAGGCTAGAATAGTGCAGCTGAAGATTTGGGGGACTTTATGTCATTTTGAGTGATTTAGTCATTCAACTTTTCCTGAGAGTCTGCTTTCTCATATAGCTTTGACAAGGAGACTAAGAGGTAAGTGTCATTATTATTAGTACCCCTTTACAGTTGAGGATGCTGAAACTCAAGTGAATAACTGAAGTCCAGAGTCCTCTATTAGGACAGCAAATCCTGGACTCTTTCTATCAGTGAATCAGTGTTAAACTCCTGAGATCTAGTATGCAAATCTGTGCCTTTTGTCTTCATTTCTTTAAAAAATTTGATTGGACAGAAAAAAAAATGAAAGGGAAGGGAAATAGAGAGGGAGAGAGAAAGAGAGATACTTGCAGCACTGCTTCACCACTCATGAAGTTTTCTCCTCTCGCTGGTGGGTACTGGGGGATTGAACTGTACTCCTTGCACAATGTAATGTGTGCACTCAACCAGGTTCACCACTGCCTGTCCCCAAAATCTGAGTCTTAAGAAGAGGGGCTTTGGAGTCCTGGTTCTGCTACTTTCTGTTGATAGTCCTGAAGTATTGGTAATTCAGATGAACCTTTTGGGGGTCTCTCAATCTCCTTATCATTAAACATCATTATGTGTGAAAGTTAAATGAGGTCATGGATGTGGAGTGGACCTGGTACATAGTAAAATTTTTACACACGTTAATTTCTGTTTTCCCAGGCTGGCCATTGGCCTCACAGGACCCAGTGGCAGATGTAGTATTTGAACTCCTTACCTCTCTGCTTGACTCTATGAGACCCCTTTCCTCTTTATCTGTATGCCCATTTGCCCTTTTTTCTACCCTCCATCATCACCCTATTTATTGCATTTGATGGGGAAGTGAATGTCTTTTGCAGAAATAGCAACAGGTTTTATTGATGATTCTTTAATTGATTCTAAAGACAAGACTGTATTTATTCTAGAACTAAATAGTTTTGAGTAAATGTCACTGAATCAAGAAAGGAGAAATAATAAGAGTTTGATCAGTGGGAGTTTGTAGTCTGAGTGCTAATCATCTCTTTCTCCTTTTTTTGGAAGTACCTGCTTAGAACAATACACAACTCCTTGAAAAACAAAATAGCTATCACAGCAACAACAACAACAACAACAAAACACTGAGAAACATCATAAATGTCCTAGGAAAAGCAAGCCAAAATTAAATAAAGGGGGACAAGGGAGACAAGAATATATGTCCTCCCCACCCCCAACAAAACAAATTGGTTCCATTTAAAAGTCATCAAACAATGTCTGGAATTTAGGCAGTTGTTTTCATCACATAAATTCTGAAGGATTCAAATTCACCAAATTATGATCAGATATTACTTTCTGAAGACACAAGAGAAAGGTAGAAACATTCTCCAAGGTAAACTTGTGTTTCTGGAGAGGGAAACACTGCTTTCTGGAAGCTCCTCCCAAAGGCCTTTGTTCATCTGCTGCATCAAGATCAAGGTCCCCCAGTGGCTATGGTAGCTCAGATCTGGGCACCCAGGATTCTGCTCTCTGTCCCACTTCTCGGCAGCTGCCTGCCTTTGTGAAATCACGATGTTCTTTCCCAAGCTCTACTTTTCTTTTCCAGAACAGACAAGGAAGCTCAGATAGATTTAAAAAAAAAAAACTCATCTGGTTTAATTTAAAATGCAAAAATATTTGAAAAATAGGTATTTTCAAAAATAAGCATTTTGGTCCAGACCTCTGGTTTTCATTAATGTGGTGAAGCCCTTGATGATTTGTTAGAATAGCTGAAATACCCGCTCGCATGCCTGCTCTCAGGTGTTCATAAACCAGCTGCTTTGCAGAGGAGGTGGTGGCAGGGCGGGGTGCGGTTTATGGACTGGACTGGAAGGGCTGGCTAGAGGCAGCCTGACTGGACTGCACCCAATTCTCATAGTCCCCTAGCTTCATCCATGACTTTTTGGGAAAGGGAACTGAATAATTTAATGTGATGCTTTGGGAGTCTCTTCCTACTCTGTTGAAGTGCATGGTGCAGGGATGACAATCCTTGGGGTATGGTTCTGCTTTCAGATTTCTTTTGACGTGTGATCTGACTCCTTCTTTCTCCACTAGGCCAACATAACCAGAGACTTAACGTTGCTGGGGTCCATTGCACTTAAGTCTTTCAACATTTTATTTATTTGTCTATTATTGGATAGAGACAGAGAAATTGAGAGGAGAGGGGGAGATAGAAAAGGAGAGAGACAGACAGACACCTGCAACTAAGCTTTCCTTCTGCAAGTGGGAACCAGGAGCTTTGAAACTGGGTCCTCGCACACTGTATTGTGTGCACTTAACCAGGTGTGCCACCTCCTGGACCCACACTTACAGTTTGTGAAGGAAAAACATTGGTTGAAGTTGAAGAGGGTCATATTAGTATTAGTAGTCCAAGCTAAATGTAATTAGTTTACTCTCTAACCTTCCACCTTCTGCATCCCCAAAAGAATTTTGATCCATATTCCCAGAGGGATAAAGAATAAGGAAGCTTCCAAAGGAGAGGATGGGACCTGGAACTCTGGTGATAGGAACCGTGTGGAATTGTACCTCTGTTGTATTATAGTCTTGTTAATCATTATTAAATCACTAATATATATATATATATATATATATATATATATATATATATGTATATATATTTAAGTGGAAAGCTTGGGGTAAGTATTAACAACTCATTTAGTGCACTGCTTTGCCATGTGTGCAACTCACATTCAAGCTACGTTGAAGGAAACTGGGGCTGTGGTCCTTTCCACTCTCTCTCTCTGCCTCTACCTTTCTAACTTAAAAAAAAGTAGAAAACTTGATACCAATAAAGGCATTACAGATGCAAGCAAACTTCCATTTACTTTAAGACACGCCTTTTATCTGTAATGTTGCAAGTACATTAAAACTATGAACTATTGTTTCTCAGGAGTAATTCTCACTATGGAGGAATCACAGCTTCTGGGGGTGCTCAGGGGGCCTAAAGCTTCATGTTTATCATGCAGGAGTTGTTCAAGCAAGAAACCTGGCATTATCTCTCACACCTCACCCAGGCTTGAGATTCTGAAATTTAGGGGTTTGTAGTCTCAGACTTGTACCATCTCTTTCTTAGGGACTTACAGCATAAATATGGACTTTTTTTTTTTGCCTTCCTCCATAGTTAAAATAACCAACTCTCTCTCTCTCTCTCTCTCTCTCTCTCTTCCCCCATCTCTCTCTCTATATATGCTCACTTGTTTAGTTTAATTTTCAAGTCTTGATTTTCTATTTTGTATAAAAAGTTTGTGGCTGAAGAGACTTGTTTGCAAAAAGGAATATTTAAATAAGTCTAATTTATTTCCTGATGCCTTCATCCTACTCCAATACCAAGCTAATTCATATATTAACAGATGAAATCATTTAATTTCACTAAGAAGCAGAACTCTTTGGCATTTCTTTTGACCTGACAATGCCGTGAACAATTGTTGAGACAGAAAGAGAATATGAAACAAGAAAGTATGAGAGTCTGTGTCGTTTATGGAGGGATTCCTCATTTCTTTTTATAGCTGGGTAGTGGGTGGATACACTATGGCAAATTCAACTAGCCCCTATTGATGGATCTTTGGGTTCTTTCCAACTTTTAGCTATTTCAAATAGTAATAAAATGAATAGCCTGGTGCATCTGTCTTTTTGTATGTTTGCCAATGTTTCTGTGAGAGCGATTCTTAGAAGGGGGGCTGGGTCAGAGGGTAAATGTCTACAACGTTTTACTAGGATATTGCCAAATTCCCCCTTCTTAGGAATCAGTCCATTATGCATTCCCGTCATCATATTATGAGAGTGTCTGTTCTTCAAGGCCTTGCCAACAAAATGTGATGTCAAAGGTTTGGAGCTTTGACAACATGATAGGTGAGAAACTGTGCATAACCAAGTTTTCATTTGCATTTCTCTTATTGTGAAAGTGAACTTTTTTTTTTTCATATGGGTAGGGGTTCTATTATTTCTTTTTCTATAAAGCTTTTACTTACATCTTTGGTGAATTTTTTTTTTATTTTGACAACTTTTTATTTTTTTATTCATTTCTTTGATAGGACAGAGAAATTGAGAGGGGAGGTGGAGAGAGAGAGAGAGAGAGGGAGAGAGAGAGAGCTCTACAGTACTGCTTCACTGCTCATGAAGCTTTCCTCTTGCAAATGGGGACCAAGAGCTTGAAGCCAAGTCCTTGTGTATTGGAACATGTGCACTTGCTTCACCAGGTGTATTACCACCTGCCCCCTGGTGAAATTTTCTGTAGGGCTTATGATCTTTTTCTTCCCCATTTTTAGAGACTTCTAGAATATACATTAGACATGCTTTTCCTACTTTGTTACTTGTCTTTTAAAAATGCTATATATTTCCAAATACCTCCTCCAGACCTTTCTTTGTCTTTTTAGTTGTGTGATATCGTGGTGTATTTTTTTTTTAATTAAGTTTTTATTTTTTTATTTATTTATTTTCCTTTTTGTTGCCCTTGTTGTTTAACATTGTTGTGGTTATTAATGTCGTTGTTGTTGGATAGGACAGAGAGAAATGGAGAGAAGAGGGGAAGACAGAGAGGAGGAGAGAAAGACAGATACCTGCAGACCTGCTTCACCGCTTGTGAAGCGACTCCGCTGCAGGTGGGGAGCCGAGGGCTGGAACTGGGATCCTTACGCAGGTCCTGGTGATTTGCGCCACGTGTGCTTAACCCGCTGCGCCACCGCCCGACTCCCGGTATATATATTTTTTCCCTTAAATTTCTGTGTTAATTCTTATAGTTTTGTTGCTACTTTTGGGGAGTGAAACTTCTGAGTGTTGAACCACACATTTACTAAAGGTTTACTCACTCTATTAACTTATGTTTTCTTTTTATGCACATTTGACTGCCTTACCTCTTTATGCCCAGTAAGTGAGATAATGACAAAGAAAAATCATAGAAAAGTTGATGGGGTCAAGACACAACTGTTTATCTTGAAGTGTCAGACAATCAATGGCTTTGTGCATTTTCCTTTGGACATGTAGTGGGCTTTTATGTTTGAATTGAAGACCTAACTCTAAAAACTATCCACTTCTACCTGGAACATTGGGCTTAAGAATATTAACTGCTAGCCGTTGCTTTTGGCTTACCCAATAAAAGGGAAAGAAAGGAATTGACTGTCAGAGGAGAGAAAGCATTGCAATTAAATGACAATATAATGTGAGAGGCTGATCTGAGTTGAATTATTGGCATTTAAATTCATCAGTGGTAGAGTCTGTGCATGCATCATATGCATGGCCATCCACAGGGATACCATGTGCCACTTTAATATTTTTCTCAGTGTGATGTTGACTTAGGATCTCTTAAATACTGTACTGCAGAGATGAATAGGAAAGCTTTGTAGAAAAGGGAGGCCGTGTTTCCACCATAATGCTAGAAAATATCGCCTTTGGAGCTGAAGAGATGGTTTGGCAATAGAGCACATACTTTACAGGCGTGAGGGAGGCCTTAGGTTCTACCCTTGAAATTATATAAAAGGCAGAATAGTGCTCCGATTTCCCCTCCCCATCTCTCTTCCTCTTTTGAAATAAATAAAAGGGGAGGGGGTCAGGTGGTAGCACACCTGGTTAAGCACACATTTTACCATGAGCAAGGAAAGGGGTTGGAGCCCCTCTGGGGCTTCCCACCTGCAGGATGTCTGCTTCGCCGAACAGTGAAGCAGATCTCTCTCTCTCTCTCTTTCTCTCTCTCAGTTTCTCTCTGTCCTATCTAATAAAAAGAATTATGAAGAAAGGAAAAAAAAAAGAAGTAAACAGTAATGATGACCGTAATCGTGTGAAAGAGTATCTGTCTCCCAAATGCATTATTAGAATAATTGCATTACCCAAAAAGGTATACCTTGTATTAATATTTTTGTTTGAAATTTCCTGAAAAAGTTCAAAAGTCTTTAAGGATCTCTCTCTCCATATATCTGTGTCTGCTTGCATCTGTGTGTCTACATCTACCTCTATTTCTGTCTATTCCTTTATTCCTGATTCTGCCTGGCCTCACACAGAAAGCATTTGCTAATTCCTATATTTAGCAAGCAGTAACACATTGGAGTAATCATGCAAGAGAAAGTTCAGAGTATGAGGGGGAAGAGAAACAAGATGATTTAACTAGTTTGCGACACTGATTCAGACACTTTTGGATGTAGAAGCAGTTCCTTCCTACCCCTGACCCTAGTACCAATCTGATTCAGCAGCTCTGGAATGGAAACTAGGAACTTTCATTCTATTGATTTTATGATCATTTAATTTTTATATTTTCTGTTTTTATTGAGTTAACACTGGGTTACAGAATGGTGTAATTTTATACCTCTTTAAAATATAATCTACCATACCACCTCCAGTCCCAAAGTATAGTATCCCTCTATGTTGGGACTATGTGTAAGCTTGATAGAGCTTAGGGAGAACTCCCCCATCCTTGGACGGAGGTCTGAGAAAATACCCTTTTGGTTAGTCTCTCTCAACCGAGGTGAGCAAAAGGGGAGAAACTCAGACTTATTTCTTTCCTCTTTGACTCTCAGGCCCACAGAAACCCTAATACTTCTCCCCATTAACTGCAGGCCACATGGCCGCCTACTTTAAGATTCACTTACTCAAAGTTCACAGAGGAGAACACACCTTATTACACACTCCTAGCAGTGCCCTTTGATGTCCTCAATTTGCATCAAACCTTGCTTATCTTCTCTCTATCTTGCCTTAACTGGTTCAACCCCTCTCCTCCCCTCAAATGCCTTTGGGTAATTAAATGCCTGCATCAGGAGACTAATCATCTTGACATTTATGTATCTGCATCAATTCTTGTCATTCCAGCCCCCTACCATAGGGGCAAGCCGACCTTTAAGAAACCTGTAATTTCTGACAAATTTGAATAATGTTCTTTGTTTGGTTTTCTACTTAATCCTTGCCCACCTGCTAATAAACGAGACCTGAGACCTGAGATCTGAGGTCTGAGCACGCTGTAAGTTTCCCCGGTGTCTTTACTTCATGTTGTCCCCTGTCATGAGCGAGAAAGAACCGGTCCGTTACCTTTCCCCTGGAGATCACCTCGCCAGAGACCCCAACACCTCTACCAGAATCTTTTGTTTTTAATAGTTAATTTTGCTAATGATTTAGTAGTAGTTTGTAAGACTGTAAGTTAGCAGGGGTACAATCCCCATCACACCTACCACTAAAGTTCTGTGTCAACCCAACAAGAAGAACCACCATAGTTCTCCCAAGGTTTCAGAGACACGTTGGTTACATTTTTTTTTTTGCAAGTTAATGTGTTTCAATCCTGTATGTCCTAATCCTGTATACTTCAAATGAGTGAAACCATCTTGTAGTTGTCATTCAATTCCATACTGATTTCACTAAACATAACCACTTCCAATTCTATCCATTTTGTCCTGAAGGATAGATATTATGTGGCCTTTTTAATTGCTGAATAGCACTCCATCAGTATATGCCCCATTACTTATTTATCCAGTCATATACAGATGAGAATTTAGGTTGCTTTCATAGGTTGCATATGTTTCCTTCAAATTAATGTTTTTATGTCTTTTGGATAAATGCCCAGGAATGCTATTGCTGGATCCTAGGGGATTTCTATTTTTATTTGTCTCAGGATTTTCCATAGTGTCTGCACGAGTCTGTGTTCTCAGCAGCAGTGGAGCAGAGTGCGATTTACCTACCTCCCTGCTAACATTTGCCGTTTCTTGTTTCGATGATGTAGGCCAGTCTTCAACTCCGTCTTTTCAGCTTATGTTTCCCCTCTGTCCTTGCTAACATTACTTCTGAGGTCAGAGTTCAAGAGTTTGGTTTCCTTGGTTTTACATGCTCCTTTGTTTTGTTTCTTTATATTACACATGTGGGTGATTCCAGCCAGTATTTGTCTTCTCCTTCTGACTTAATTCGCTGAGTCTAACAACATCCAGTTCCATCTGCAAGTAGCAACATTTTACCTTTTCTTCTTCTATTGTGAGTATCAATGCATATTCTTCACCCACTAATCTGTCATCAAACACTTGCTTCTTTATATATTTCGGCTATTTTAAGCAAAGTTTCCATGGACATAGTTGTTCTTTTGAATTGGTTCTTTTGTGATCTCTGAACATATAACTAAGAGTAGAATTTCCGGATTGTTTGTATGGTAAATTTTAAATTTTTGATATAATACATTCTAAGCTCTTGCAGTTATTCAAAATATTTATAAAAAATTAAAAAGGAGTTTGTTCTTTAGGAACTATTTACATATCACTTTTTGTCATTAGAAGAACTGAAAAACAAATGGGTAATATTCCTAAACCCAGGTGTCCAACAACAGATGAGTAGCTGAGTAAGTTGTGGTCTATATACACAGCAGAATACTACTCAGCTATTAAAAATAGTGAACTCACTTTCTTCACCTCATCTTGGGTGGAGCTTGAAAGAATCATGTCAAGTGAGATAAGTCAGAAAGAGAAGGATGAATATGGATGATCTCTCATAGAAGTTGAAAAACAAGAAGAGAAGGGAAAACACAAAGCAGAACACAGACTGGACATGGTGTATTGCGCCAAAGTAAAAGACTCAGGTTCAGGGTTTAGGTCCTGAAACATGATGGCAGAGGAGGACCTAGAGGGAGTTGAACTGTCATGTGTAAAACTGAGAAAAGTTTCACATGCACAAACTATTGTATTTTAAGTTCGCTATAAATCATTAATCTCCCCAATAAAGAAAAAAAAAACTTGACCACAGAGTTCATCTCTTCAGAATCAGTTTTCAACGTACAGACATTAAGTTCTCACCTTTTCCAATTTCTGTTGTTCTCATTGTCATCAAGAGTATTCACGAGGGACTAGGAGATAGCTCATATGGTAGAGTGCATACTTTACTATGTGCAAGGACCTGGGTTTGAATCCTTGGTCAGCATATGGGAGCGCCACTCAAGGAGGAAGATTCATTAGCAGTGAGCTGTGCTGTGGTGACTCTTCTTTCCTCCGTTTCTCTTTCACCTGCTAAAAATATAATACACTGCACAGTATTACACTGCTCAGTATTGTGTTGGGTCCCTGACACCCATTGCAAATGGGTACACATGTTCTGATATGCATACTGGGACAAGGTGCCCATTGCAATGATGGTAACTAAAAGCACAGCAGATGATAACTAAAAGCTACAACTTCATTTTAGAGATGTTACAGTGTGGAAAATGTCAGCATTTCAACATCAAGGAAACACATGTATTTTGTAGACACACAAACTTTTTTTTTTTAAAGAGAGGTGGAATATATACATATATATTTACACACACACACACACACACACACATATATATATATATATATATATACTTATATATTTTCACCAAGAGGTATTATGTTATACACATATTCTGTACTTTTCTTATTCAACAGTCCTCTGTAAAAAAATCTCTCCAAGTCACTTGGCAAGGCTCTTTTTCAGCCGATTTGGTAACATATGCCATTTTTTATGGTGTATCATCTTGTCTTTAGCCATTTTCCCATTTATGAATATTCGTTTTGTTTATAAATCTTTTTGAAACTGCAAACAATGCTGCAAAGGTATTTTTGTACACATGTCCTTAAGTAAGAGTACTTTCATTTCCCAAGACTGGGATTACTAAGTTAAAGGATAATGTTTCTTTTAATGTATGTTATAAGATTACTTTATACAGATGTTAGAAACCTCTTTCCACCAGCAATCTATGAGAACACTGTGTTCCCAATAACCCACATGTTCATTTTGGGAAAACTGACATTCAACAATAACAGGTCTTCCCATCCAGGAGAGTGGTTACTTGTCTTGAATAATATTTGTAGTTTTCTTCAGATGATTCCTGTTCCTTTCTTGCTAATTTTACTATTTGTTCCTTTCTTGCTAATTTGTTTTCTTCCTCAGGTAGTTTTCCTTCTCTTCCTTTCAAATTGCCTTGTAGATTTTGTTTGGAATATTATTATCATTTAGGAGATTGTAACATGATTTCTTGCTCAGTCTCCGAAGATAGTCATCAAGTAACATTCCTTTCTGCAATTTTCTCTGAAAGATGTGGTATTCTCAGGCTGCCACAGTTACTACTCATTCAATTTATTGTTTGTAGAATATGTTTAATTTCCCTTTACCCCCCCCCCCCACCTTTTCCCCACTTTATTGGGAGGTTAATGTTCTTCACTACAGTTGATGTATGGGTACAGTTTTCCATCTCTATGTGATAGGTGCCTGTGAAATATTCTCACCCCCAACTTAGGCCACAAAACACCACCACCCTGGCCCCTTACTTCCCTCCACCCCCTGAGTCCATTCCTTTGGTGCAGTATACCAACTCCACTCATGTTCTGTTGATCCAAGTGTCCATTTGTATTTCAGCACTACACTGTTTTAATTAATATTGCTTTTAAACTGAAGTTGGGGAGTGTAATACATCCATTTATTTCCCAAGACTAGGATTAATGAATTAAAGGATAATGTTTCTTTTAATGTGTATTATAAGATTACTTTATACAGATGTTAGAACTTTAGAGTTGCCCCTCCTCTCAATTTCTCTGTCTTTTCAAGAACAAGAACACACACACACACACACACACACACACACACACACACACACACACACACACACACACACACACACACGTGTCCCAGCTTGCCTAGGATCCCACAATGGAATTGTATGTGGATAACCTATTCAAACAACCACAAGCATTTCTTGCATAGAGACACAGCATGCCAAAGCCAGCTGTATTTAGTCACAAGCAAATCAAGGTCACAGTCAGTGCCTCAAAACAGGACAGTGTTATCCTGGGTACTGTTTGAAAGACCCTACATACAAAGTAGGGGTTTCATGTTGCAGTCTGATGAGGACTGTTGGCTCTGTGTTTTACTAGAAACTTGAGGGACCTAGTGGTGATACTTGGAAGTGAAAGCACAGTTTTCTGTATTCTGGAATTCTTTCAGGCAGTTGTTAACATGAATTAGAACAGATTCATCAAGGTCATTGCATTTAGAGTTCCATTTTATTGGAGAGAGAATAAAATCAATGAGTTACCAAAGGAAATATGCTTGTGACTCCATCCACTGATTCTGGGAAGCGGTAGCAGTTTCCCATGTGTAAGCTGTGATTTTTTTTAACACAGATGTGTAGGCAGGAACCAGTCTCAGAACCAGCTGTGGATGAGGAGGAAGCTGAAGGGTGATGTTCATTTTACTGGCAAAATGAGAAATTCCTGTCTTGCCAATGTGCTACAGATAAGTTTGTTGTTTAAGCCCACCTCCTTCATCAGTATCCTTCTGTGAGTAGTGAGACCAAAGCTGAAGATGGTCCCTCCAAAGATATAAGAAAGCAGAAGCTGTGGAAAGAGACCCCTCCCCCCCTAGGGCAGAGGAGACCCATCTCTGCATGAGACTGGTGGTGGTCATGGAGTGACATCATTGATGTCCTGGGGAAGGCAGAGGATCTCAAGGTCCTCATCACGTGAGGATTCTGTACATTTTCCATTCTCCTCTCCCACCTGGGCTCTGTCTCCTTTTTTTTTTTTTTTTTCCAGTGAGGTTCTGTGGAATGAATCTAGGGCATGGTGCATGCTTGGCTTCTCTGAGCAACATTCCTGATCATTTATTCATTCTAAATTTTGAGAAACAGAGACAGAAAAAGAGAGACACCAGAGTATAAATCCACCACCCAAGAAGTTTCCTTATGATGTTGTTCTTGGTATTCCCATATGTACTGAGGATGAGGATCTAATTTAAGGCATGCACTCTACTTGTTAAACCAACTCTGTCCCCCCACCCACCCACCCATGGACAATTTCTCTGCACCTCCAGGATGGTGAGGGATACTGGCTCAGCTGTGTCAATAACAGGGACTTGGGAACATTTCTGGCTTTGAAAACTAATCTGTGGAATTGTATTTTTGTTCTATAAATACTGGTAAGTTGATAGATATTTGTTATTATTTTTATTCATTACTTAGACTTTGGACTCAATATTTTTAAGTTTAGGGTGTAAGAATTTTTTATTTTTCATTTTTTTTTTGGCTGTGATGACTGAACTTAGAACCTCATTCGGGAGTTGGGCAGTAGCAGTGAGTTAAGCGCAGGCGGCGCAAAGCACAAGGGCCAGTGTAAGGATCCCCGTTTGAGCCCCCGGCTCCCCACCTGCAGGGGAGTCACTTCACAGGAGGTGAAACAGGTCTGCAGGTGTCTGTCTTTCTCTCCCCCTCTCTTGTCTTCTCCTCCTCTCTCCATTTCTCTCTGTCCTATTCAACAACAATGACATCAATAACAACATTAATAATTACTACAATAAAACAAGGGCAACAAAACAGAATAAATAAATAAATAAATAAATGAATACATATTTTTTAAAAAGAACCTCACTCATGCAAGACATATGACTTACCATTGAGCTAAATCACTGGCCTTGTAGATGTTCTGTTTCCAGTTGTAAATTCGAGGCCTGGGGGTAGGTCAGTAGCCAATCCATATTTCCTTGTCTTCATGTGACGCCTCTTCTATAGTTATAGGGTGTTTCTCTTATTTTACCTCCTCTGTAGTTGAGTTAGAGCTTGACATCTACACAGGTCTCACAAGTTCCCCTGTGAGTTTGTGCCTCGGGTTCCTGGACCAATTCATTTGCTTTAGAGATCTAAGTGTGTTGGGTTCACAACAAAGGTAGCAAAAGGCCCTTCTGAGATGTTCAATTCTAGGATACAACTTAGGTTACTAGATGCCCGGATGCTGTGAGTACTTCCTGTTTGCTTGCTATTAGTAAAGTATGGCTGCGTCTTTCTCTGTGACATTATCCTTATATGTATAGTCACAAGAAGCCCAGATCTCCAAACATGGGGGACTGGGTGGTGACTCACCCGGTAGAGCATACACATTACCCTGCATAAGCACCCAAGTTCAAGTTCCTGGACACCACCTGCAGAGGAGTGTTTACAAATGGTGGAACAGTGCTGCAGGTGTCTTCTTCTCCTTCCCCTTTCCCTTCCCCTTCCCTTTCCCCTTTTCCTCCTCCTTCTTCTTTTCCTCCTCTTCCTCCTCCTCCTCCTTCTTCTTCTTCCTTCTCCCTCTCTCTCTCTCTCTCTCTCTCTCTCTCTCTCTCAGAATGGTGTAGTCATACAGACACTAAAAAAGTTTTGTGCCCCTCCCCTAGGGAAACCACCATAGTTCTCTCAAGACCTAGAGACTGTTTATTTCTGTTTTAATTAATTTATTTCTTTAAGATTCGTGCATTCCAGTTCTCTAGACTCCATGTATGAGTGAAACATCCAGTAGTTGTCTTTCACCTCTTATTTTTCTAAGCATAATCACCTCCTGTTTCCCCTAGTGGTCTTAAAAAGCAGATACTTATGTGGTCACCCCATTATACAAATGGGGAGATGGGGGCATATGATAGGATGACATGTAATGGAGCACTTGAAGTCAGGCAATTATACACCAGGACCCACACACCCACGCTCCTTCTCTATAATTACATCAGCATGATGGTACAAGTTGAAATAAATTTATCATAAACCAGGCCTGTTTGTGCTCAGATGAAACCAAGAAAGGTTTCACCAGTTATGTATGCACCTATGATCCTAGGGCCGTGGATGGTCCTGCTAGTAGGAGACATTCCTCTACAAAAAACAAGTAAACAACAGCACATAAACTCAGAGAACAAAACTCTGCACTTCTGTGACTTTAAACTTGTGGAACAAACCTGAAATTTCCCCCCCCTTCTGTTGCCCTTGTTGTAGCCTTGTTGTGATTCTTATTGTTGTTGATGTCGTTCGTTGTTGGATAGGACAGAGAGAAATGGAGAGAGGAGGGGAAGACAGAAAGGGGGAGAGAAAGATAGACACCTGCAGACCTGCTTCACCATCTGTGAAGCGACTCCCCTGCAGGTGGGGAACCAGGGGCTTGAACTGGGATCCTTACGCTGGTCCTTGTGCTTTGTGCCACGTGCGCTTAACCCGCTGTGCTACCGCCTGGCGCCCCTGAGATTGTTTTTGTTTGTTGAATAGTAACACAAAGGTATGGCAATATTCCCCAGTGTGTTCCAAGGAACCTTAATTCTGCAGGCTATCAGTGGGTGTACTGAGTTTCATCTACTAAGCTGAATAAATTCAGTTCAACTAGGTATAATTAGGTGTTTTCTTTATCAGAAATTTCATGGTGTTTTCCAAGGTGATTGTCACGCTGAATCTATAAAAAGGAGATTGAATGAGTATTTTTCCCAAGTTGATTTGCCTACTGAATCCTTTTACTCACCACACAATTTTTTTTTAATTTTTACTTTTAAAAATTGCAGTAACATAGAAGTATAACATTATCTAAGTTTCAGATGTGTACTATTGAAAAGCATTATGTGTACATTTACATTAACCTTACCACTGAAATTTAAATATTATCCATCACCATGTATTTCTTTCTTTTTTGTAAAAAGGAAACATTAGCAAAACCATAGGATCAGAGGGGTACAACTCCACACAATTCCCACCACCAGAACTCCATATCCCATCCCCTCCCCTAATAGCTTTCCTATTCTTTAACCCTCTGGGAGTATGGACCCAACGTCACTGTGGAATGCAGAAGGTGGAAGGTCTGGCTTCTGTAATTGCTTGCTTGCTGAACATGGGTGTTGACAGGTCAATCCATACTCCCAGCCTGTCTCTCTCTTTCTCTAGCGGGGCATGGTTCTGGGGAATCAGAACTCCAGGACACATTGTTGGGGTTGTCTGTCCAGGGAAGTCCGGTTGGTATCATGGTAGCATCTGGAACCTGGTGGCTGAAAAGAAAGTTAACAATAAAGCCAAACAATTTGTTGACTAATCATGAACCTAAAAGTTGGAGTACTGCAAATGAAGAGTTGAGGGGGGTCTCCATTTTGTAGATATTTAGTAGGCCTATTTTAGTTATATTCCCAAGGGCCTGTGGCTATAGTAGTTTTTTTTTTTTTCCCCTGAGCCTGAAAGCTGATATGCAGGTGGATCCAAGTTATTGTTTGGGGAGATGATGTTATGGCTGGAAAAACCATATATTTCTTATCTTTTTTGTGGTAACTAACTGGTCTAGTTGTCTCAGAGCTCATTTTTTGTTTTATTTATTTTATCTTTTTTGTTCTACAGATCCTTATTTCTTTGCTGAGCATAACTCATAGGAATAAGGGCAACTCTAGTTGACCTTGAAGTGTCCATACCAAGTTTAGAAAAATACCTGCCATTTCCTTTTGCCAGGTACTGTTAACTAGTCCTGGTGAAGTTCTTGCATTTTTGTAGTTCGTTTCCAAGCAATTCTTTCAACATTACCTCATTTTAACCTAGTGGGTAATTTCTCTTGAACCTCAAATTCAATTAACTCAAAGGTGTTATGGGAATTGGATCCAAATATTTGCTAATTTAGCACTTTCTTCGAGGAAGGATGGAGTTTTCCCTACTCTGTACTGAGTTGCTGCTCTGTAACCATGGCTAATCAGGGAAGAAAGGCTATGAAAATTCATGTGGCAAGGTTGTGGTACCACAGACGTCCCAATGTGTTTGAGGGCAGAGCAGAAGTTGGAGAGGTAAAGATAACAATGAGAAATGTGTTTCTAGTTGAATATGTTCACAATAGTTTGCACATGAAGCTGCAACTAGAACATATTGAAAAAAGAATAAGTAAAATGAAAGGTTGAAAAACAATCTTGTTTTGTGCATTGAAACATTTTTTGGGGGGTGGGTGGGAAATATTTGCTTTATATTAATTCCAAGGCCCCACAATTAAATATGAATCTTTTCTCTATTTCTCTGTCATGGTGGTGGTGTCAGGGGTGGATGGAAAAGCTGAGGAGAGGGAGATATCAACAGAGATTTGAAATATTTAGAGTCAGACCAACCAACCCTGGGTGAAAATACTGGAGCAAGGGATGTGAAAAAACAATCATCATTTGGCATATTCCCAGGAGAATTTATCTTTAATCTCCTTGTCACCCTCTTTTCTTCCCGGTTATCATTCCTGAGACAGTAAAGAGAAAGGGATGCAGACTAAGCTCTAAGAGGAGATTGCTCAGAATTGTTTAAAGAGATTTGAACAATTAGATAAGTCTTAGTGGCCCAGCAATGAAGAGAGGGCTGGAGAGAGGGCATGGGGGAAGAAGAACTTTACCCTTGTCATGAGAAACCAGAGCAGGTGCCTCTTCTGCATCAGGAAAATGGAACCAGACAAGCAAGGTTGATTCTGAAGGGTTCCTACTGGTACCAGAAGGCATCTGCTCTTCCCTCCCTTTCTACATTCCTCCACTCTGTCCTTTCTTTCTCCTTATTTTATTTATCATTTATTATAATTTTAATTTATAAAATGGAAATATTGACAAGATCATAGGATAAGAAGGGTACAACTCCATACAATTCCTACCATGAGAGCTCCATATCCCATCCCCTCCCCTGATAGCTTTCCTATTCTTTATCCCTCTGGGAGTATGGACCCAGGGTCATTATGGGTTGCAGAGGGTGGAAAGTCTGGCTTCTATAATTGCTTTTCCGCTGAATGTGGGAGTTGACAGGTCGATCCATACTCTCAGTCTCTCTCTCTTTCCCTAGTGGAGCAGGACTCTGGGGAAGTAGGGCTCCAAGACTCATGGTGGGGTTGTCTGCATAGGGAAATAAGGTTGACATTATGGTAGCATCTGGAACCTGGTGGCTGAAAAAGAATTAAGATATAAAGCAGAATAATTGTTGACTAATCATGAACCTAAAGGCAAGAATATTGCAGATGAAGATTTGGGGTTTCCGTTTTGGAAAAAGTTCGTAGGTCTATGTTAGGTATGTTTCAGAGGGCCCATGCCTTTACTAGTTTTTGCCTGAGCCTGACATCTAACATGCAGGTGGACCCAGGTTATTGTCTGGGGAGATGGTGTAATAGTTGGAAAAAGGACTATAAAGCTGGATCAGGGAAGAGAGTAGCTCCCAAATATGGGAAAGCATATACATATCGTTAACTATAAACCCCATCAATCTGATCTGGGGCCCATGTTTATTCATATTCAGCACAGTAACCTGTGCAACCTCTGCATCCCTGTAGGTCTGAGCTCTCGTTCCATAGTCACAGATAGGAAAACTAAGAAGAAAGAAAAAGGAAGGAAGAAGAAAAAAGGATTTTTTTTGTGTGTGTGTGTGTATATCAATCAATTTTCTAAAACAGACTTCCATATTTTATTCATTTTTTTTTGTTGCCAGGATTTCATTATTGTGAGTTGACACACCAGTTCAAAAAAAGAGATGCAGAGAGGGAAAGGCATCATAGTACCGAAATTTTCCACAGTGTGGTGGGAGCTAGACTTGAACTAGTAAAGCAAAGCAGGGACACTAATGGGCCCGCTGTCTTGCCAGTACTGCACTATATGAATTCAAAGCAGTAAATTTCTTTTGGCACCTAGGAAAGATAAAGATCACATGCAGTAATAGTCAAGTCATGATCATTATATTTTAAAATAGTCTACTAAATCAAGTTTTAATATCTTGTCATTTAAAGATAGGTAAAAACTTGTTATTTTACTGACATGGAAGTTTCTAGAATGTTGGGAAAATGGTATTGTTGGGGCCAGGTGGTGGCACATGTGGTAGAATTCATGTATTATAGTGCACAAGGATTCAGGTTCAAGCCTCTGCTCCCCACCTGCAGGGAGGAAGCCTCACAAGCAGTGTAGCAATGCTGCAGGTCTCTCTCTTTCTTTCTGTTTTTCCTTTCCTTCTCAAATCCTATTCATATCTATCAATCAATCAATCAATCAATAAATGGTATTGTGATGTCAGAGGATATAATGAGTCATGAAAATGAAAGTGGATTTTGCTTATCCAAATTTTAGGAATTCTAATCCTTGACTAAGTTGAGGTCTTCAGAACAAGCTAGAAACCCTAAAAATTAACTAAAAAAATTTGGAGAGAGAGAGAGAGCAAGGTTAGGTAAGCACATAAGAAACAAAGACCAGTGTTATTATTCTTATATTTGATGCTTGGGAAGAGAACATATTAAGAGGAAGTCATAGTAGAGGTAGACAACTGTATGTGTTCTAAATTAAAAGAGAAATTTCAGACAACATCTCTCAGAATTCAACAAAAACTAGAGAATGAGGCTTCTGAAAAATTTGCTTTTAGAGTTATTTAAGGAATGGGAGGAGTGAGAGAACTCCTGATATTAAGATATAGGGTTAATTTAAGAGAGAGAGAGAGAGAGAGAGAGAAGGAGGAGAGGAGAGGAGAGGAGAGGAAAGGAGAGGAGAGGAGAGGAGAGGAGAGGAGAGGAGAGGAGAGGAGAGGAGAGGAGAGGAGAGGAGAGAGAGAGAGAAAGCATAACTGTAGGAAAAATGGCAAAGATGTTGCTAGGTAGCTAATCATAGAGGTATTAATCCACCCATACCCGTGACTTTGGGAGAACCACTGCTGTTTTCAATCAAGGAAGCAGGAACAGAGAACTCTGGTGGTGGGAACAGTGTGGAATTTTACCCCTGTTATTTTGTATTTTTGTAAAGCACTAATAAATCACTAATAAAAAAGATATAGCGTTAAGATGGGAAGGCTATGTAAGTGCTAATCAATGGATGAGTGGATAAAGAGGATGCAGGTTATACACACAATGGAATATTATTCAGTCACAAGTCATAACAAAGGTGCAATCTTGTTTCTTACGATAACTTGGATGGAACTGGAGGGGCGATGCTAAGTGAAAAATATCAGAAGATAGATAGATAGATACTGGAGGATTTCATTTATAGGTGGGATAGAAAGAAATAAAGAAGGGAAGAAGGGAGGGTTCTGGAAGTAGCACAGCGGGTTAAGTGTATGTGGTGCGAAGCGCAAGGATCCTGGTTGGAGCCCCCGGCTCCCCACCTGCAGGGGAGTCGGTTCACAGGCAGAGCAGCAGGTCAGCAGGTGCCTTTCTCCTCCCCTCTCTGTCTTCCCCTCTTCTCTCAATTTCTCTCTGTCCTATCCAGTGACAACAACAATAATAACAACAACAATAAGCAACAAGGGCAACAAAAAACAAACCCTTTGAGTCTGACTACAGAACTGAGAGGATTGAAAGGATCCAGTGGACGATGGCAGGAAATATTGATACTTGGGTAGTAGGTGTTGTTGAATGATAGGACAGGGGCACTGGGAAACCTGGAAAGCATACTATCTTTTTCTTTCTTTTATTCATTATTGGGGGATTAATGGTTTATAGTCAACAGTAAGATACAAGTTTGTACATGTGTAACATTTCTCAGTTTTCCACATTTCTATTCAGCCCCCACTAGGTCCTCCTCCGCCATCATGCTCTGGGACCTGAGCCCTTCTCCCTCCCACCCCAGAGTCTTTTTCTCTGGTGCAATACACCAACTCCAGTCCAAGTTGTGCCTAGTGTTTCCCCTTTTGTTCTTGTTTTTCAACTTCTGCCTATGAATGAGATCATCCCACATTCATCCTCCTCTTTCCGATTTATCTCACTAAGCATGATTCCTTCAAGCTCCATTCAAGATGGGGTGAAGAAGGTGAATTTACCATTTTTAATAGCCGAGTAGCATTCCATTGTATATATATATATATATATATATATATATATATATATATATATATATATATATATATATATACCACAACTTGCTCAGCCACTCATCTGTTGTTGGACACTTGGGTTGCTTCCAGGTTTTGGCTATTACAAATTGTGCTGCTATGAACATCGGTGTACACAGATCTTTTTGGGTGGTTGTATTTGGCTTGTTGAGATATGTCCTCAGGAGAGGAATTGCAGGGTCATAGGGTAGGTCCATTTCTAGCCTTCTGAGAGTTCTCCAGACTGCTCTACACAAGGGTTGGATCAATTTACATTCCCACCAGCAGTGCAGGAGGGTTCCTTTGTCCCCACAACCTCTCCAGCATTTGTTACTGCTACCTTTTCTGATGTATGACATTCTCACAAGAGTGAAGTGGTATCTCACTGTTGTCTTTATTTGCATTTCTCTGACAATCAATGACTTAGAGCATTTTTTCCCTATGTTTCTTGGCCTTTTGGATCTCTTCTTAGGTGAATATTCTGTTCATATTATATCCCCATTTTTGGATGGGGTCATTTTGTTGTTGTTGCTGAGTTTGTTTAGTTCTATATATATATATGTATATTATATATATATAATATATATAATATACATATATATATTATATATATTATATATATATAGTTCTATATATATTTTGATTATTAGCCTTCTGATGCATGGCATGTAAAGATCTTCTATTCTGTAAAAAGTCTCTTTGTTTGGGTGGTTATTTCTTTTGCTGTGCCGAAGTTTTTTAATTTGATGTAGTCCCATTGGTTTATTTTTTATTTTAGTCTTCTCTGTAATTGGATTTGTATCATTGAAGATACCTTTAAAATTTAAAAGGAAAAGAGTTCTGCCAATATTTTCCTCTAAGTATTTGATAGTTTCTAGTCTGACATTCAGGTCCTTGATCCATTTGAAATTTACTTTTGTGTTTGGTGAGATATTGTGGTTCAGTTTCATTCTTCTGCATGTTTCAACCCTATTTTCCCAACACCATTTGTTTAAGGGATGCTCCATTCTTCTCTTAATAGTCTGGACACTTTGTCAAAGATTAGATGTCCATAGGTGTGGGGGCTTATTTCTGGACTCTCAATTCTGTTCCACTATGACATTTTATTTCTGCAGACACTTTGTATTCACTGGGTTTGTACATGTGGAATTGGAATAACGTGGTTTGAACTGCACTGTATGAAGTGGCAAGAGATTCAATAAGATAGAGCCTCACCCGGTGATTTCAGTGGAAAGCTGGCCCAAGTGTGATGTAAGAAAGCGTATAAGAGAAGAAAACATATGCATGGAAAGGCCTTTTTGGACTTCTAGGGCCTTCAGAGCCCTATCCTTGAGCTTTATCTTTCTAATTTCACTTCTGCATGGATCATATTCCAGAAGGAATTTGGAAATTACACACCTATCACCTGTGTTCCTTTGAAATTCTTTACAAGTAAAATCCAAGTTGAACCCTCAGAAGGAAATTCAACTTTCCACTCACTGATATTCAGGTATGATATGACAACAATCAATTTGTGATAGTGTATAAACATAGCTTTAGGGGCTGGGTGATGGCACACCCAATAAAGTGCATGTTACCCTGCATAAGGTGCAGGCTCCTTGTCCCTACCTACAGGAGGAAATCTTCATAAGCAGTGAAGCAGTGCTTTAGATATTTCCTCTCCCCTCCTTTCCCCTTTCTTCCCCTTCCCACCCCTCCCCTCCCCTCCCCTCCTCCCCCTCCCCTTCCCTCCCTTCCTCTCCCCTCCCTTCCTCTCCCCTCCCCTCCCCTCCCCTCCCTTCCTCTCCCCTCCCCTCCCCTCCCCTCCTCTCCCCTCCCCTCCTCTCCCCTCCCCCTCCCCCTCCCCTCCCCTCCTCTCCCCTCCCCTCCTCTCCCCTCCCCTCCCCCTCCCTCCCCTCCCCCTCCCTCCCCCTCCCCTCCCTCCCCCTCCCTCCCCCCCCCTCCCTTCCTCTTCCCCTCCCCCTCCCCTCCCCTCCCCTCCCCTCCTCTTCTTCCCCTTCAAATTGTGTCTTATAACATGAAAAAAAAATAGCATGCCAGGAGTAGGAGACTGTGCAGGCACTGAGCCCCAGTAATAGCCTCGGTGGCAACTTAATAAAAGCTAAAGAAAATATCATTTTAAAACATACATAGTTTTGTAAACTAACATTCTCGTTACCTCAATTGAAAGTTTTAAATTGAAGTAGGGCAAGGCAGTGCATTGATTCATGCCAGAGAACAGAGCAGACAAATGTTTGCTGATAGTGTCCGGGGCCCAGTCACCCTCTGTGGGCAGAGCTGTGCCAGTGAACCTGAGGAGCACTGTTCTTAAGTGTGTAGCTACTGAGTAGTACAGACCTGTGAGAAAGCAGTGATATGGTGTGTTTGGGGGCCAGGGCCTATTGTGACCCCAACAGGAGTTTGGGACTATTAGCATACGAATGACATCAGCCTGAGGTGGACACACAGAGAAGGGAGTCATAAAGTACAAAGTGCGGGACTTGGAGCAGGTCGGGCTCTTTGGCCGCTGCTGTTTCTCCTGGTCAGATGCATCTCTGTGGAGGTGCACCAGGTTCCCCATGGCTACTTCTGGGAACTGAACATGTGTGACTCTGCCAGCCAGTAGACTTTTAGACCCCTCTACAGCCATGAGCAGCCTTTACCAGAGCTGATAATTGTTTATCTTACGGGATTAAACTTTTGATAACGATACTCGGACTTTATGGACCTAGCGATAGTCTTAACCCTTGATGATAAGTGCTTATTTTGCTTTTTACTTTTTTCACCCTAATAAACCTTGTATTGTTTAAACCAGAATCCTTTTACAGGTGCAGCAGAAGCCCCACTAACGCCTTTTTAAGTTCAATTACAACAAGGGCCAAGGATATAGCCAATGGTGTGGATCTTGTGAAAGAAGCTGTTGGAGGGCAGTTTGGGGAAAGCAGCACCCCCTTGGAACTGCACCCTGCAGGAAGCCAGGAAGAAGGGCCCGAGGTAGAGCCTGAAGCGTATCCTGCATTAGCACTCCCTCTCTACCTGCAAAGGCCACGAAATGCAGATGTGAGCACTTGAAGGCAAAGGCTGAAGCACATCCCCCAAGGGCCCAGGTCTTCCTCTAAAGGGACCATAAAGCTAGGAAGGGGGCAAGGCAGGGACTTCCTCTCTCTTTCTTGGGGGGTCTAGATGCTGCATGGCTTTGCACTTTCTTCTTTTTTTGTCCTTACTTTCTCCTGGTAAATGCTCATCTCCCTGAAGCATGACTGGTTGGTTCTCTTGTGATTCTTCCTTGTGGAAGTGAGGTAGTTTCTGATTTTTCTAGTACCATCAGCAAATTTTACTTGACAATGTGATTGTGAAGTAAAAATTCCAAAGAAAGTGAGGGCAGTCACTACTTAAACATTCTGGGGAGGAGCTTTTCAGGTTAATGACAAGTGCCACAAGGACTTACAAATGCAAATGCCCCAGGCAAGAGCTCTAGAAGGAGAGTGAGGCTGGTGGGGGAGGAGAGCTGGAATGGGTTGTGTCAAGTTGAAAATGGGAGGATGACTGGTGTAGTAAGAAAAAAAAAAGTCTAGGTTCATATTAAGTCTTTGGAATTGTAGAACTTCGGTTTTAACTCTGGACTAAGGTCAACTCTAGAGTTAAGTCATTAGGAGAAATGAAGATTAACACAGCCTGATTTATTTATTTCCAGCATCACTCTCATTTGGGTATAGATTAAGGGCAGGAGGGGAGATACTGGCTAGCACCTGGGTGTGACAGTGGGATGCTGAAAAGTCTATCAGATTCTAAATGTATTTGGATGTTAGAGATGCAGGATTTGCTGCAGATGTGGCATGGAATGTGACACAGAGAGAATTCTAACTTTTGTGGTAGAGACAGCAAAACTGAGAAGGGAGGAAGAGAGAGATAGAGAAAGAGAATCGCCTATGGCACTGCTTCATGGCTTGTGAAGCTGCCTCCTTGCAGGTGAGGAATTGGGGCCTGAAGCCCAGGTCTTGAGCATGGTAACATATGCACTCTACTGGGTGCACCATCACTGGGCACCTTAAAGTTTTTCTTTCTTTCTTTCTTTTTAATTTCTATTTACAAAATGGAAATATTGACAAGATCATAGGATAAGAAGGGTACAACTCCACACAATTCCTAACACCAGAACTCTGTATAGGATACAGAACTGTATCCTATACCCTCCCCTGATAGCTTTCCTATTCTTTAACACTCTGGGAGTATGGACCCAAGGTCATTGTGGGATGTAGAAGGTGGAAGGTCTGGCTTCTGTAATTGCTTCCCCACTGAACATGGGCGTTGACAATTTGATCCATACTCCCAGCCTCTCTCTCTCTTTCCTTAGTGGGGCAGGGATCTGGGGAGGCAGGGCTCCAGGACACATTGGTGGGGTCATCTGCCCAGGGAAGTCCGGTTGGCATCATGGTAGCATCTGGAACCTGGTGGCTGAAAAAGAGTTAAGATATAAAGTAGAACAAATTGTTGACTAATTATGAACCTAAAGGCTGAAATATTGCAGATGAAGATTTGGGGTCTCCACTTTGGAAAAAGCTAGTAGGTCTAGTTTAGGTATATTCCAAGGGGCCCATGGCTTTACTAGTTTTTTCCTCAGCATGACATCTGATATGCAGGTGGACCCAAGTTACTGTCTGGGGGGATGGTGTCATAGTTGGAAAAAGGACCAGAAAGCTAGATCAGGGAAGAGAGTAACTCCCAAATATGGGGAAAAATATATAAATATTGTTAACTGTAACCCCCAAAGTTTTTATTTATTAAGGGATCAGTTTCCATTTCTCATAAGAGAAAGGCAGTAGGAAGTGTCTAGTGAAGCTGATAGTAGGGCTGTTGTCAGATTCTCAATATTTGACACATTAAATTCTGAAATCTTATTAAACATTCACTGGAGATGCCAAATAGATATTTTTACCTGGTGATTGTAGGATAATGATGACAGACATTCACACTCTGATGCCATAAGTCTGAATGTGTTGGGTAGTATGCCAGCTCCCCCTGGCTTCTGCTTAACTAAGCACCGGTATGCCTGTATGGGACTGGTTTGATCCCACTCAAAGCTGCGGTCTATTTACATAAATCACTTTTACATTTACATAAAGCACCACCCTCCCTCCAGGGCATTGGTAGTTCAGTGGTAGAATTCTCACCTGCTCCGCCCCCTCTCCTTGTCACACCCTGATTTTCCACCACTCACTTTTCTCTCCACCCTCTCTATGTCACATCCTGTTTACACCCTACTTGGCAAGTATATTAGTTTTAGTTTAGTTTAGCTTGGCTTGGATTGTGCTGCATTCTGCATGAATAAAGAGATACTGCGTACAACCCAGCCATGAGTCCCGGGTCCTCTGTCTACCGTCAGTGAAGCTCAGCCCGGCATGAACGAGATCATCTAAGACTAAATGGGGCTAGAAAAGAGAAGAGCTGGGGGTTGGGTGGTAGAGCAGCCGGTTAAGCACACGTGGCATAAAGCTCAAGGACCCTTGTAAGGATTCGGATTCCAGCCCTGGCTCCCCACTTGCAGGGGATTTGCTTCACAGGTGGTGAAGCAGGTCTGCAGGTGTCTATCTTTCCACTTCTCTGTCTTCCCCTCCTCTCTCCATTTCTCTCTGTCTGACATCAACAACAACAATAATAACCACAACAAGGCTACAACAACAAGGGCAACAAAAGGGGGAAAAAATGGCCTCCAGGAGCTGTGGATTCATGGTGGAGGCACTGAGCCCCAGCAATAAGCCTGGAGGCAAAAAAAAAAAAAAAAAGAGAAGAGCTCTAAGGACTGGGTTCTGGAATACATCAAAATTCAGATGTCAAGGAAATGAAGAGGACCTGAGAAGATGAAGAAGAAGCCAGGAATCTAAGAGGAAATCCCAGGTGGTCATGGCTTCCTAGAAACAGAATGAAGAAAATGGAGGAGCAGGAGATTAGAGAAAGGTAATAAGCATAGAGTACCTGAATCAGTGAACCAAAAAACATCTCCAATGAAATCCTATTGACAAGGAAAAAGTCACATAATCTGAATGGAAAAAATTAAACTGGATTTATAGCTAACTACCCAGTTGTACTGAAGGATCCTCCTTCATGTCATATAAACTCAGGCAATATAGCAAACTTCCAAAATGTTTGGCCCTTGAAAATGCCTGAAGTTTGTAAAAGGAAAGTAATAGTTCTTAGTAACAAATTATATTTTGCTATGTGGTGCCTCCTTTCAATTCTACAAATTCTCTAAACTCCCATCAAATGAATGCTGATATACCTTCTAGGGAGTCAGTCCGTTCTCTTGAGTTGAGGAATAGTCACAAAGGTTTTTAAATGCTCCTCTTTTCTCTCTCTGCACATATATAATTTTAATGAGGGAGAGAAAGAGAAAGATACACAGAGAGAGACAAAACACTGCTCAGCTCTGTCTTTTGGTGGTGCTGGGCATTGACCCTGGGGCCTCCAAGCCTCAGGCATGAAGGTCATTTTGCCTCACTGCTGTGCTATCTCCCCTACCCAATGCCTCTGTTTTCTATTCTCAACCTACTCTTTTCAGTTAAAAGTGACTTCAGATAGTGTTGATGGGGATATAGAAAAAAAAAATCACTTCTGAATATTTAAAACTTGAACTAATATATCTAAGTTTGAAAAGAACCTGAGTAGGAGTTGGTAATCTTTTGCAATTTTTGAGTGCAGGGAAAGTGTCAAAAGGTTGGCATATTGAAAAATATAATCTTGACTTTCAAAAATTAAAGCAACAGACCACAAACTACAGTCATTACGGGCCAAAAAAACCCGGGGAGAATAATTAAAAGGATGGATTGTGAACGTTTGGAAAAAGAGTCAGCATGACTTAGCCTGTCACACTGCTCTCATTCCATCCCAGGGTGCTGCTCTTCCACTGGCAGAACAGGAAACGGCAATTTTTGGAGTTCTGCCTTTGACAATAATCTATCATTATATCACTGAAGCATCATCAAAGAGTCTAAAGCAGGGTAATATAGTCACAAAGCACATGATTTATAGTGAGAGGAACTGGGTTTGGGTCCTAATTTTGCAATGTATTTACGAGGTCCAGGAAAAATTTACCTAACCTCTGTAAATCTTATTTTCTGCATTTGAAAATGGTGAAAAAAAAAAACAGCTTTTATTACAGATGGCTGTTAGGTTCAAGTGGGATGTAGAAATGAAAGAAATTTCTAAAGCATTAATTAACTAAGAATCAATTGTACTAGACTGAGGGATTGTTGCTGAAATGGTACAAGTTACTAAACATATAAATGAGATTTTGGATGAATGAAAAGAGACTAGAATGTAGAATAAGATTGATGACACATCAAAGTCCACATGCAGGTGAGCAGTTTTAGAGAAACATAGGTGAATGAGATCACAACTAGAGAACATTATCAGAAGACTGAGAAAAAGCCCATGAGGAATGTTTGAAAGATTGAAAACACTTAGAGATGCTGATGATGGGGGTGAGATAATCATCTTCAAATAGTTAAGGAGTATTGGGTGTTTGAAGGATTTAAGCTTATGCTGTTTGACTTTAAGAGCTAACAAGACAGAATGGATTAAGCTAGATTTCTAGAAACAGACAAGAATGCTCTGATGGAGCTATGCGTGACTACATCAGAACTAGAGCAGTTTCCATCAGTAGAGAGACGCTATGAGTACTCTTCCAACCTCACACATCCATGACCTAGTCTTGTCTCGTCTCGTCTCGTCTCGTCTCGTCTCGTCTCGTCTCGTCTCGTCTCGTCTCTTCTCTTCTCTTCTCTTCTCTTCTCTTCTCTTCTCTTCTCTTCTCTTCTCTTCTCTTCTCTTCTCTTCTCTTCTCTTCTCTTCTCTCTCTCTCTCTCTCTCTCTCTCTCTCTCTCTCTCTCTTTCTTTCTTTCTTTCTTTCTTTCTTTCTTTCTTTCATCTTCCGTCCTTCCTTCCTTCCTTCCTTTCTTTTTCTTTCTCCCTTCCTTCCTTCCTTCCTCCCTCCCTCCCTCCCTCCCTTCCTTCCTTCCTTCCTTCCTTCCTCCCTCCCTTCTCTCTCTCTCTCTCTGTCTCTGTCTCTCTGTTTCTTTTTGTCTCCAGGGTTATTGCTGGGGCTTGGTGCCTGCACTACAAATCCACTGCTCCTGTTGGTCATCCCCCCCCCCATTTTAATGGACAGGACAGAGAAAAATTAAGAGAAGAAGGGGCAGATAGAGAGGGGGAGAGAGAGACAGACACCTGTAGGCCTATTTCACCACTTTCGAAGTGTGTCCCCCACACACACACACCGCAGGTGGAGAGCTGGGGGCTCGAACCTGGGCTCTTCGTACTATACACTTAACTGGGTGTGCCACTGCTGGACCCATCTTTTCTTTCTATATATCACTGATATTCATAGGTTTAGTGTGCTATGATATGGTAGGACTACATGTTTACATTATTTAATTCCATATTTTTAAAGGTCTTTTAGGACTGAAGAGATAGCATAATGGTTATGCAAAATCTTTCATGCCTGAGGTGTTGATGTCTCAGATTCAGTTCCTAACTCCACCATAAGCCACAACTGAGAAAGACTTCATATTATGTAAAAAATAAAACCAAACCAAGCAAGCAAGCAAGCAAACAAACAAACAACCCCACACGTTCTCCAGTTCTAAACTATTCATCCAGTGTTTATTTCAGATGGAAGAACTTTGATCTCTCAGTTGTGAAAAGTAAACTGAGCATGACCTTCACTCAGCAGCAATCATCTCATTTAATGACATTTCTGTAGCTTTATCCTGATTGTAGATCAGTCTGTTTGTTTTGCTAGATTTTTTTTTTTTTAAATCCAAAGTCTAATGATTTCCATTCGTATGTATACAGAGAGCTTAAAGTTTGATGTGTTGAATGGAAAATTGATTTCTGTGTGGTTTACCTTTTGAAGACACTTTGTTGTGCTTGCTAATATTTACTCAAGAAGGAAGGAAAATAAAGAAATCAACTTTAAGGTGACATATACTTTGAAGTACTCACTTCATTATCCTCAAGACCATGAGCATTTATTTTGCTGTACAGATAATATGTTCTATTCCCCTTGGCTCTCTGCGCCTTTTCACCTGAAAGACCCCCAAATGACAATTATTGCTTCTTAGAGAATACAACTTCAGAGAAGCTGTCACTGTGAATCAGGCTGCACCTGACTTGCAAAAACCTTCTGGGATCTGAAATGTTTCAAACGTTTTATGCCATTGAAAAACTTATTTGCTGAAAGGGTATCAGAACACAGGCAGGTTAATCTTTCCACAGCATGACTGTAAGAAAAATAGGAAGGCAGACTAATTCATTCTCTTATGAACATCCTGAAATAAGCTAAATATAACTGGTGGTGTAGCACCTTGACATACTTCTCAAGTATTCCAGTTCTTCCTGATGTACTTCTGTGCATATTTAACAATTTTTGTTGAAATAATGTTGATTTATAAGACTGGACGTATATTTTGAGGGAAAGCTTCATACCTTCTCCTGAAATAGGTTACCATATCATGCCCAGTAATACATGATATTTACATTTGTAATTCAAACTAATCATTTAATTGCTTAAACACTTTTACACCACACATAGGGAAGAGCTAAAAGAAACTAACCTTAAAAATATCTGTCCAGATAATTGGTCAAAGGATGAAAATATGAAACTGTGATCAACTTCCTATTCATTTGTTAGCTATTGCCCTTGAGCTCTGAGTCATGTCAATCTTCCTGTCTCATCTCACACTAGAAGACTAAAATAGCTTCTAAAATAACTTTTATAAAGGGTATATGTAAAATTACTGCCCCCTTTCCTTAGACTTCCATCCAATTCCAGGACTCTATGAAGTTATAACAAAGAAAGAGGGGGAAAAAAGCAATGTGTGTCAAATTTATTTTGAAAGCTTACTTCTATTTTTTTTTTTTTTTGTCTTCAGATATGTGAGTATGAGGGTGATTATGCTCATGGATACCTTCATATGTACTGAATTAACTGAATAATTAAAAAGTAATGTAAATCAAATTAACTCTTCTAGTATATTTCATTCCAATAAGGTTTAAAGTTTTAAGCAAGGTCTGCCTATTAAATTGCTTTCATTAGTATGTCTTTGAGAGTAAGATATTTTTATTGCGTAAGCATGAATTCAGATAAATCGCTAAAATTATGATCAATAATATGTCAGAAATAATAGTCTTCAGGGTTGAGGTTAATTACCTGTGATATTGACTGGATTGAATATCTTAAATCTTGAATCTTCTCAGCACGTCACTAAGAATGACAACCATTTTAGACATTTTGGTTGAAATTAGGCTTGAAAATCGCTACTCTCTTGGGGTGAGTTAACATTTAATCTTGGGCAAGTAGAAACGACTGCCGATTTTCATTCTTTCTGTTAATTCCATGGGGAGAGTGAGCTAGTAAAACATTTGTGTGAGCCGGTCATTATTTGAAATTTATTTACCAAAGTGGCTTACGTAATAATCATCCCCGTGCTAAATCAGTCAGTCAACAAGTTTTTATTGAGTCCCCACTGGATTCGAGTAATGTACAGTAATGATGTATTCAGTAGTGTACAGATGTGTACAGCAAAGATTAGACATGAGCTCGACCCCCAAGGCCTTACAAGCCATTAGAGGAGACAAGCAGACACATATCATCAACTGAAATGTAACCAGATGACCTAACTCCCAGAGCTCAGAGGAGAAATGACCTGGCTAGGATTGTCCCGGGGCTGGAGGTGATGGAATAGCAAAATGTGGGAAACTTTCATGATGTAGGTGCCATGGTCTGGTTTAGGTAAAACAAAGTCAGTGACTTGGTAGATGAGAAAAGCAATTTGGTTAGTAATTCTAGTATAACCCAGACAAAAACTAAAGTAGAGGATGAATGGGCAAGTATACAAGTCCAATGTGTAAGGCATAAAATTATTTGAAACTAAAGTTTGAGTAGAGATGACACTAGGGAAAGGACAAGTTGTATATTACAATTAAAAAGTCCTCAATTATAGGACTCTCACGAAAGGCAAGTAATTAAAAGGCCGGCTAGTGTTTAGAGATTGCTCGTGAAAAGGTCCTTCCAGTGCTTGCCATGACTGGCTAATTGAAAAAGATATTCCAACTCAGTGAGCATCACAGACAAAAAATATGCATGCCACCAGCAGGTTTCAGAACAGGTACCCCAGTGTAAGCAAACCCACTAATTCCTAACTGATGGCCATCCTTCAACTCTAGTGAATGCCATCAGTAGATTTCCTCCTTTATTATAATTCTTTTGGGACACAGAAATACTGTCACCAGCAGGCATGGTCATCTATATTCCTGGCATTTTCTTCCTCTCAGAATTTTAGGGAAATAATCAGTTTCATTAAAGAAGACGTTCTAACCTCTTCAATTCTGGAACGAATGAGAATAACTGCTCCTTTGGACAGTTGGAGTTCTTGTTTTCTATTAAAGACATTCAACCAAAGGCACAGGGTCAGCACATATTCTAGTTGTAGGGAAGGACAAATTTTCACTGGTAACTGAGCCAGTCTGAGGTATGTTTGAGCATCTATGCTTAAAAGATTTAGTAAAACCTATGCCCTATTTTCTGTTAGTTACACATTGTTATTGGTTTGGACCTTGGCAACGGTAACAAAATCGCTATCTAACGTTTTATTTTTTAATTCTGAGATTCTTCATTGCCATTTATGATCTATGAGTTATTTAAGAGTAATGACTTTCTCAGACTTTATTTTTATTATCTCAGTTTAACTGCACAAAAGCCCTGTGGAGTAGGTACTATCAGCTTTGTCTTAAGGTGAGAAAAACTAAGGCTCAACAGAGCTAGATGTTTCTGTGGTTCAAGGCTAGACTTCACATCCAAGCTATTCTGATTTTAAACCTATGCCTATGCTCTTTCCATGGTGGCACATGAACTGTCCAGATCTTTATAAATTATGACCCTTATCCAACCACTACTCTTGTTAAGTTGAGGAGGAGATCAGAAAACACTATGTGTTCCTTTTCGCTTATGTTGACCAGGTAAATATTTACTTCTTGACAGTGTATTATATATTATAAAGTGCATCCCACATAACTGTAAGTATTAAGGAAGAAAGATCTTTACTTTAAGAACTTCCTGTGTGGTCTAGGAGGTGGTGTAGTTGATAAAGCATTGGACTCTCAAACACGAGGTCCTGAGTTCAATCCCCAGCAGCACATGTACCGGAGTGATGTCTGCTTCTCTCTCTCCTCCTATCTTTCTCACTAATAAATAAACAAAGCCTTTAAAAATTTATTTATTTATTTACTTTCCCTTTTGTTGCCTATGTTGTTTTTCATTGTTGTTGCAGTTATGATAGTTGTTGTTATTGATGTCGTCGTTGTTAGATAGAACAGAGAGAAATGGAGAGAGGAGGGGAAGACAGAAAGGGGGAGAGAAAGATAGACACCTGTGGACCTGCTTCACCACCTGTGAAGTGACTCCCCTGCAGGTGGTGAACCAGGGGCTCAAACTGGGATCCTTACACTGGTCTTTGTGCTTCGCGCCATTTGTGCTTAATCTGCTGTGCTACAGCCTGACTCCATCCTTTTTTTTTTTTTTTAGGACTTCCCACTAGACAATAATAGTATGATTCATTCTCTAGTCACCTAGAACATATTCCCATAAATCCTTAGACACTTCCTGTACTTGGAGCATTTTTCCTCTCTTCTTTTTTATTTTTTTTACTAGTGATTTAATATTGATATACAAAATTACAAGATAACAGGGGTAATATTTCACACTATTCCTACCACCAGAGTTCTGTGTCACCATTCTGTCCACCGGAAGCTATGGTGGTTCACCCGAGGTCACAGATATGGGTTCTTTCTCACTTCTTTACCTAGTTTGTGTCTTTAATTCCTTCAGATACACTTGGGTGGTGATGATGGTGGTGGGTTGGTGGGAGGAGGCAAGTGGACCTGAGTTTCGTAGGAAACGTTCTCTGAATCCTCAGATTGATTTGTATGTCAATCCCCCATGACACAGAAATATTTAATGCATTTTTTTGATGTGCCAAGTGTGTTGTCATCTTTGTTTTACTTCTCTGTTACCCTTTCAACAGTGTAACTAGCAGAAGGATGAGAAATTATTCTTCATTATTTTTGTATTCCTGTTACTTTTCAAAGCACCTAGTGAACAAGGGAAGGGGCTCCAGGTTGGCACTATGATTTGAAGGAAATGGGAAAGGAAGCTTCTCCAAAGTATTCTAACTTCTTCTGGACTAAGAAAGATATTATGGATTGGGACTTGGTGAGGCTGAAAGGCAGAATCACCAGGAGAGATCAAGAATGCCAGATTTGCTACTCTGTGGCTTCCATCATTTGTTGCTAGTTTAATACCTTCAGAGCACACATAACCATTCTAGTACCTTTCCCCACATAACCTGAAAAAAAAAAATTGAAACCCTTAAGTTTGCCTGAGTCTTTTATTATGTAGTACTTCTCTGATTGTTTGATCATCACCTACATCCTCTTATGACTTTTTTTCATAGCACTGGGCAACGCATAAAGAGATAAAGAGAAAAAGAGATGTGGACTAACACCTTCATGCCAGAGAGAACGGACTCTGGGAAGATAGCTTGCGCTAGGACACATCTACTCACTTATTTTTGTTGACCTTGGTGTCCATGAGGGTTTTTTCATATGTGTGAAAGCACATCTGAGCCGCCTGTTGTGTCATGCACACTCATTTTCTTTTAATTTGTTATTAATAGTAAGTTTCGAGATTGTAAGATTACAGTGTATGGTTCTACACCATGCTCACCACCAAAGTTCTGCATCCTCACCTCCCACCTCTCAAAGATAACCAACCACCAGAGTTCTTACAAATTTTAGAAATAGTTTGCTTGCTTCTTTTTTTTTTTCTTTCTGAAGTTCAATGTGTATCCAATCTCTAGATTCTATACATAAGTCATATTCATTATTCTCCTCCCTCATCCTTCAAAGGCCCACTGAGCATTTACCAAGTACTAAGTGCAGGGAATGATTTTTGACTAGTTGTAAAAGTTTGCATTTGTCTTTATTATTACACAGAGCCTGGATCTTTCTTTTACTGTCTCTCAACTCCATAGATATGTAAGTAGGTAGATAGCTATAGATATAAAGTACATATATCTATGAAAAAATGAACAACTGTAAAGAATAGAAAGTGGGATGCAATGATGTTAGAGTCGATTAAACCATCTTTTAGAGATCATTTGAACTAAAATTCAACTGAAATCTGACGTTGAATTTTGCTGATGTCAAGCCAGTGCCAAAAGCATTTTTACCAAGGCAAAATTCTTGTTGTGATATTATTTGTTGCAACTGACCTTGATGTGGGTTAAGAAATAGCCAAATTAATACTGAAAAAATTAATTAAGAATCTCTGAATTTTTAAAAAATTGTATTTATTATTACATAGAGACAGAAATTGAGAGGAGAGGAGAAGAGAGGAGAGGAGAGGAGAGGAGAGAGAGAGAGAGAGAGAGAGAGAGAGAGAGAGAGACCTGCAGCTCTGCTTCACCATTTGTGAAGCCTTCCCCATACAGGTGGGGACCAGGGACTTGAACCAAGGTCCTTGTGCACTGTAATGTGTGTGCTTAACCAGATGTGCCGCCACATGGCCCCAGAATGTCTGAATATTAAATAGGACTTCTTTGTGTATACTTTACACATTTCACTTTCCACAACAATTCACAAAAGAGGGAATGATTTTTCTACTTAAAAATGGCTTGTACATCCATCACCTTTACTGATTAAGTAGCTGCATAATCTGTATATCCTATATATTATTGAAAATGACTTGATTGTTCTCTTGTGCTCATTTGAATAATTTGAAAATAAATCTTGAAGACGGAAATTTCTGGAAAATAACTGGAGACTTCCTCACTGGCTCAGGTGCTTTCAATACTGTTAGAGTCTAGTCTGTTTTAGAGCAAACCAAAGGAGTCTACCATTGACGCAAGATTTATGAATCTTGCCAAAACTGGTTTTGAAGATACTCGGGATATTATTTATAATTTCTTAATGAGGTCCGGCGGTTCTTTTTGATACTTAGGGAATAAACAAAGCCCTCAGCGGCATGCCAGTACAGTGTAGTAATGGCCCTTAAAGACATGAGCTGTGGGACTATTTGGAAACAAATGGTCATTTCACCAGAAAAGTAAAACAAACTGAACAGTTTTACTCAACTTTCCTTCTTCGGCTCCGTGCCATATTTATAGGTCAACTCCAACTGGTTGGTCCTGGTGAGGTTTTCCTTTGTCAGGTGTATGAATGTTCACTGTGGCAGTGCTTAGCTCTGTTCTCACTCTGTGTTCTGATAGCAGGTGCAATTTTGCTTTCTTTACTTGAAGAAAGTCCTCTGTTGTCTTTTTGCAAATAAAAGATAAAGTTAGTAAAACAATTATATAGAATTGAATCCAGTCAATCTCAGTTTTATCCTGAAAAAAAAAAAGAGCACAAATAAAGGCATGCAAGTTGTCTTTTTTTAAGCTAAGTAGAAATTTTGATTAAACACATTTATTTTATATCAATGCATGTAATTTTCAGTGGTAGATGTTGGGACCTCTACCTCATTCAGGGTATGGCTTTCTGACAGTTTTTTTAAAATTAACTGACTTGTGATTCCATAAGTAAAAACCCCACTTTCAACTTCTTATAATAACCTACAAGTTGTTAAAAATGCGCTGAAAATGCAAGAAGGAAGAAATAAGATCTCAGTAAACATCCTCTTTTCCAGTTGAACATTTGGACTGGATCTTTTTGCCTTTTAGAAAACATGCCAAGTAATGAAATAATAAAGGTTTAAGTAAAGAATTGGTGTGTGAGGAGGCAGGGGAAATAGAGAGCAGGTGGGCCAATTCTGTGTGAGGTTTGTATCAGTGCTTGGTGAGTTCAGTTTTCTTTTTTGTGGGTTGTCTTAAATTGCTTTGTAATTGTTGGTTAAGTCTAGCTGTTCTCAATTACATAATTGCTCCCTTCGGCCCCTAAAGAGAAAGGACAGTCTAAGGTCAAGAAAGAATTATGGTAAAGCGAACAGAATATGAAAATGGCTTGGATGATAGATTTAGTCCTTCAGGCAGCAGTGTTAAACCTTGGTCAGGAGAAGCCCAGAAAAGATGTCTAGAAAAAAAAAAAATCTAGGATAAAATTAGGCATGACTCCTCCAGCAGATTTCTCACAGAGACTCAGGTTCTTGAAACAGTAGAGAATAGAGAATTTAAAAGTTGTTACCTCTTCCTATTAGAGATGTAGAAGTTATGAAAATGCTGGAGACTAGACAGGTGACACGAGAGCATAGGGGTGGGATGATGAGGTCACACTGTAGTTCCGCTCATTTCTTTTTAAAAATGATTTTTATATTTATTTATTCCCTTTTGTTGCCCTAATTATTTTATTGTTGTCATCGTGGTTGGATAGGACAGAGAGAAATGGAGAGAGGAGGGGCAGACAGAGAGGGAGAGAAAGACAGACACCTGCAGACCTGCTTCACCGCCTGTGAAGCGACTCCCCTGCAGGTGGGGAGCCGGGGGCTGGAACCGGGATCCTTATGCTGGTCCTTGCGTTTTGCGTCACCTGTGCTTAACCCGCTGCACTACCACCGGACTCCCAAATTCTGCTCATTTCTTACTTACTATCACTATGCCATAGCTGGCTTTATAACCCTGACCACACGAGGGCAGGAATGCTACGATGGTACAGATACTGATGGGAAAAGAGACAGAAAACAGGTTAGTAGATGGTGCAACAGAAGTTCTAGGTGAAAGTTACTTCCCTGAATCTTTAGAGATGTTACTAATACTCTGAATATTGTACTTTTGTTTGTTTAAAAACTGGGAACATGTCTTCCCGTTTGTCTCAATGAACCAAATTAAATGCGCTTTATGAAAGTGATATGGTAAGTAACAGTGCTTCATGTATGAGGAGTTATAATGTTACATTGCCATTCCTTTCTTAAGAACTTCTTTTTCAACAGCTACTCAAGGTGACCAAAACATCTCAAATGGCTGCCACCCAAAGGACATCACACAGACACACACACACGCGCACACACACACACACACACACACACACACACACACACACACTTATTTGCTATTTCAAATGAACCTGCATCCCACAGAGTGAAATCTTCAAGAATCCTGCTTTTAACTCAGAAAGTTATAGAACATTTCAGTTCATTTATTAATGGAAGAATCCATTCACTGAATAAATGAGGCATAAAAATATTAGACATAGTCTTTAGTTTTCCCTAAAGGGAGAAATGGAGAGCCATATAAATGGGATTCAGTGTGGAAAATAGTGTCTACTATGGCTGGGGAAAATTAAAAGAGGAAGGAATATGAATGGTTTCAGAAAGAAGTCTTTTTGAAGATTAAATAGTAGTAGATTAAATAGTAACTGGGATTGAATGAGCATATGAGGGCATGTTGAGAAGATTTCTATAGAGGGGAAAAAAAGGAATGTCAATAATTATGAAAATGTGACAGAGAGACTTGTACAGGAAACTGTCCAAGGAGGCTACAAGGACTCTTGAGGACTATGAGGACTATTGAGAAATAAGTCTAGACAAGGAGGATGAGGTCAGATCATGAAAAATCTCTGGTTAGTGTGCTAAAGAATTCGTCTTTATCCAATAGATGTGGGAGATACTAATGTTTATAGCTTCATTTTTTAATTAAAAATGAGACAAGCTCATTATTAGAATATTCTAACAATTCACATATATAAAGAAAATATTTCTGTATTTATTCTATTTTTATTTGTGATTAATAGTGTGCTACAATATTTTAACATTATAATATAGAGTTCCACATCATACTCACCCCCAAAGTTCTGTGTCCCCACCCTCTGATTTCCCAAAGTTATAGTTCTCACAAGTCTTAGAAACAGTTTGCTTGTAAAGAAAGCATTTTTTTTAAAAAAAATCAACAAATCCCATCCTCTTGAAATGGTAATTATTACTATTCTATGAACACTGTTCTAAAAATTATTTCTGTCATGAATGTGTAACATTAAGGCAGATGCCTTGATAGTTTCAGAAGATTTTTAGACTAAATAACAGGAGTAGAGACAGGTTTTAATACCTACATAAATATGGAAAATACGGCATGCTCCAGTGTGAGACAGGAGCTATAACATAGGAACTCTGCAAAGAAAAGGACTGTTCTTTAGGTAAAAGTCTATTTAAAAAATTACTCATTGGTCCAGTTAGCATGACTGTAAAATTTGTTACTTTTTAAACTATGGATAGAAAAATGCTCAAGAAATGAATGCTCTTATCCACTAAACATGATGTGAAATTGGAATGTGAATTAATTTTGCCAGTTTAATGCTGGAATGTCCAAACTGAGAAACTAACATCAAAACTAATTTTATATCAGAAACAAAATTAGAGTCTGAAACAGAACTTTTATACCTTCTGATGCTCATGCATTCTAGGGCTAGAAGGAGGGAAGAGAGGGAAACAATGAAGGGGACATAGGGAAGGGACATGCATAGTATTTTGGTTATGTAAAAGGCTTTTTAAAAAATAAGCTCCATCCCCAATATTACCTTAAGCCAAATGACATTTGACTGGAGGAGATAGCATATACTTTCATGTCTGAGGCTACTAAGCTCTAAATTCAATCCTCATCAATAAGACAGAGCAGAGAAGTACTCTTGTAAAGACAAACAAGAAAACAAAAAATTTATGACTCGTTAATTGTAAGCCCCCACAATTTTATCTGGGGCCCATATTCAGCGTAGTAGCCTATATGCATCCCTGTTGGTGTGAGCTCTCATTCTGTGGTCATGAGTAGGAAAGTTCCAGGTTGCACCATTTTCACCTTTTTCCAGCCATGACATCATCTCCCCAGACAATAGCTTGGGTCCACCTGCATATCCGCTATCAAGCTCAGGCAAAAACTAGTAAAGTCATGGGCCCCTTGGAATATACCTAAAATATACCTACTAGCTTTTTCCAAAACAGAAACCCCCAAATCTTCATCTGCAATATTCCAGCCTTTAGGTTCATGATTAATCAACAGTTTTTTTCTGCTTTATATCTTAAATCTTTTTCATCCACTAGGTTCCAGATGATACCATAATGCCAGCTGGACTTCCCTGGTCAGATGACCCCACTAATGTGTCCTGGAGCCCTGCTTCCCTAGAGCTCTGCCCCTGTAGGGAAAGAGAGAGACAGGCTGGGAGTATGGATCAACCTGCCAGCACTCATGTTCAGCAAGCAAGCAATTACAGAAGCCAGACCTTCCACCTTCTGCACCCCATAATGATCCTTGGTCCATACTCCCAGAGGGATAAAGAATAGGAGTGCTATCAGGATAGGATGGGATATGGAGTTCTGGTGGTGGGAATTATGTGGAATTGTACCCCTCTTATCCTATGGTCTTGTCAGTGTTTCCATTGTATAAATAAAAAGTATTCAAAGTAAACATGTATCATGTCGAGAAATTATGGATCAGGAGATAGAGATAGAAGACACTATAAGCATAAAAACTATAAAATACCACTCCTATGTACTGGAGGCAATAATGCAACATGAGAAATACCATAAGATGATCATCATTTAAGTGGGTGAAGTGATAAAGGCAGTGCAAATAATGAGAAAAAATAGTATGTTATGAAGAGATAGATTTGAAAAGCAACTAGAACTCCTAGAAATATAGGCATTCCATTAATATTGATATTGTTATAGAGAGCTGAAGAAAGAATTACTCAGTTGAACAAAAAAGCTCTGAATTGTTACATGGAATTGTTGCAAAGGAGAGTGACCAAAACTTACCCATGGTGTCTTGGGTCACCATGCTAATTCTACTGGAGAGACAGTGGTTTTAAGTATTTTAAGCTTTTAATAGGAAAATGGAAAAGCACATACTAGAGAAGCATGTGGGCTATTTGGGTGGAGATAGATGACTCAAAAGCATATGCCCAGAGAGACATGGGGGAAAAAATGGACAATGGTGGCTAAGCTGTATTCTTTTATGCACCTATTTCTCCTCCTCCTCCTCTTTCTCTTCTTTCTCCTCCTCCTCCTCCTCCTCCTCCTCCTCTTTCTCTTTGCTCATCAGTGACATTGGTCTGTAGTTTTCTTTTCTTGTTGCATCTTTGTCTATTTTAGGTATTAGTGTGATGTTGGCTTCATAAAAGGTGTTAGAGGAGAATCCCTGTGTCTTCGATAATTTGGAAGAGCTTGAGGTGTATTGACAGTTTTTCTTTAAAGATTTTGTAGAATTCATTTGTAAACCCATCTGGGTCTAGGATCTTATTGTTGTAGAGATTTTTGATTACTGTGTTGATTTCTTTGGCTGTAATTAATCTATTCATGTTTCACATTTCCTTTTGGTTTAATATGGGAAGTGTGTATGTTTCTAAAAATATATCCATTTCCTCCAGATTTTCTCGTTTTGTGATCTATAGTTCTTCATAGAAGCTTTGTATGATGCTTTGGGTTTCTGTGGTGGTCTGTTGTGACCTCTCCCTTTTCATTCATGATACAATTTATTTGGATCTTCTCTGCTTTTGTAGTGAGTCTGGCCAAAGACTTGTCAATTTTGTTTATCCTTTCAAAAAACTGACTCTTAGTTTCATTAGTCTTTTGTATGGTCCTTTGGTTTTCAATGTTGTTAATTTCTGCTCTAATTTTTGTTCACACTCTCTGCTTGCTTTGGGTTTCTCCTCCTGTTTTTTTTTTTTTTTTTTTTTTTGTAATTCTTTCAGGTGCAAAGTCAAGGTATTTATTTGTGTGTTTTCTTGTTTCTTGATGTGTGCCTGTATGGCTATGAATTCCCTCTTAGTACTGCTTTAGCTGTGTCCCAAATATTTTGATAACTTGTGACTTTATTTTCACTTGATTATAGGAATATTTTAATTTCCTCCTTCACCCAATAATTATTGAATAGCTTACTGTTGAATTTATATATTTTGGTGTCTGGAAGCACATAAAGGCGATCTGCAGCACAGAAGGTCCCCCAATTTCCAGGCAGTGTAGGCAAGGTCTAGTTGTTGGTGGACAGTGGCTCCTGTTGTTTCTGCTTTAGCAGGACAGGGGCAAACTGTCTCTGACTATGTAGCTCAAGCAAAGGGTGAGATTCCACCTCCGGGGGGGTGGGTGTCAGTGAGTACAGGGGTATGTATGTGAGCTTCTGGAACCAAGGCACTTGGGCCACCAGCTCCCACCCTCTACCCACAGAAGCCTCCTGTGATTTGCAGGCCTTTGGCAACAGGTGTGGAGAAGGCTAGTAGGGAGAGAAGAGACCAGAGTGGAGAGGGAAGACAAATCTTTATTCCTGCGGGTACCTCGGAGAGAGAGCACAGTGGTTTGGGCCACGTGGAGCTAGCAAAATGGCAGCACTATGCGCAACAACCCTTCCCTGTGTCAGGTCACCGAGGTGAAAAGCAGGCAAGGAGAGACCAGACCCACAACAGCAGTGGGCTTTATAGGCTAAAAACTGGAAGTGGAAGTCAGGACAGGACTGGTCGGAAAAGGCACTCCAGGAATAGAGTTTCGACTCTCACAGGAATTGACAATGCCCTGAGGGGACAACATGGTGGAACAAGGCACTCCGGGAATATAGTTTCAACGTTTCAGCTCTGCGGGGATTGACAATATCCTGAGGGGACAACATGGTGGATGTGACCGCATCTGCACAATTTCCCGACAGGCTAGGCCCCTCAGCAACCCATGGAGGCCCTCAGGGAAATGTGAACCTCTGGTGGCAAGGCTAGCAGGTGGTGATGTCCCTCCTATGAGCTTCAGTAGCCCCTGGCAATGTGTGGGCCTTTGGCAATGCAAAAGCCCTTGGGAGAATGTTGGCCTTTGTAGCTAAGACATGTGGGCAACACTCTCTCTACCTGCAGAAGTTCCCCAGCTAAACCTGGCTGGGATGCCTGGTGGCTCTGGCAGCGAGTGGGGGCGTGGGTCTGTTTGTGTGTCCCAGCAGGCTGACTGGGGTGGACAGAAGCATTGATTCAGGTAGTGAGTGCGGTGATCTGGGTCTTTCTCCGTGGTTCAGGTCATACACTGGATGAGGTTGGTTATTGGTGGTGGCTTCTCCCTGGGCTGGCTGTGCAGCAACTGGGTGGGTTTTGTAGGATAAAGATTGTATAATGGGCAGGGACTAGCTAGTTCAGATAGGATGTTTACAGTGTGAGAACACCTGGGTGAGCCTCTGGTGATGCTTTGTGTACCCAGTAGAATAAGTTATTTTGGGGGGTGGGGGTTGGGGGAGGAGGTTGGGGAGCCTTGGTTGCTTTAGTTTTGCTTGAATTCCAAATGGCTGTAAGGCCACTCTACCCTGTAAGGGAGGGATCTGTTCTTTTAGGTTGTCGTCATCTCTGATATTCCCTGGGTTTCTCTTCCTCTGCTTTAGAGTTTGCTGTGATTTATGGCCTAGTCCAGTGATTATTGGTTCCTGTACTTTCCATACAGGCTGTCTCTGTTGTCTTCGTCTTGCAGAGAATAGTCACAGTGCTGCTAGATGGTCACCATCATGCCTCCGGATCACATTTCCCTCTCTTTCTTTAATATTTTATTTATTTTATTTCAATGACAGAGATACAGAGAAAGAAAGGCCAAAATACTGATCAGCTCTGACTTATGGTGATGCTGGGGATTAAACATGGGATCTCAGAACCTAAGGCATGAAAGCCTTTTGTATAACCACTGTGCTGTCTCCATAGTCCCTTTTTATGCACTTCTAAGGCTCTTTACCTTCACTTCTTTTCTAAACCATGCCTACACTTATTACAACTTCTGATGTTCTTTGTTTTTCTCTTCTCTCTAAGGTAGCAAAAACAAAGTCTGACTTCCTCAGACATTCTACAATCTTTCCTTCCTCTTAGTGATGGCGGCAAATGCAAAGTTTCCTGATCACAAAAGTACCAGGTCCTAGTAGAACTGCATGGTTCAGGGCCCACTCTGGTCCTAACCTTCCCCTAACAGAATGAAGCAAAGAGAAATGCAAAAATGCACAAAATGAGGGTATAAGAACTACAGGAGAGTGACACATCAGAGTGACTAGACAGGAAATAATGGCGTTTTTCTGTTGATTTTGTAGAGAGAAACATGGAGGGAGCTTCTGAACTTCTGAGGTTGGCTCATGCTGGTTATGTAGCTAGCTGTGGAGTGGAGTTGTGGGGTAATAAGTTAGAGCTTCCAACAAGAATAGACGTTCTCTTAATAAGAAGATGAAAGAGGAGGTGATAGTTTAAGATCATAAGACAACACATTTCCACTGAGGCGGAAGGAAACTGAAGCCTCCTTTACAGGAGTGAATTTTCTGTTGTTGAGCTGTCAGGGGATATGACACTTCATTCATGTCCAAATGTCCCAGTGGCATATAATAGCTTTATACTACTCATCTTTGTCAAACCCAGAAAAAAAAAAGGCACCTGTTGATTTAATCACCTCAAATAAAAATACTCCAGCATTTTTTTTTTCAGGTTCAGCTTAATTCCAACCAGTTGTCACTTCCTTAGCCTAGAAGCTGGCCTGGAAAGAGATATCTGGCATCTGTTGCTTTGTGTTCTGGAGAATGCATGGAAGAGATGCATTTCTGGAACCAAAGAGGCCTAGTTATACCACTGAGGATGAAGAAAGACAGCAGGGGGACCAACTGGTTTGTGTTTGGATCAAAATTAAGAGGAGGTTCACTTGCTCTAATGCTTTTTAAAAATCTGCTCCGCTCCAAAGAACTTGGGTTATGTGTTTGCCATCTTGCAGAAAGACTCGGCATTTGAGATTCAAGCCAAAATGCTAAAAGTTCTCTTAGAAAAGACAGTGCTGCTCTGGGCCTTGCCCGCTGTAGAGACTGGCTGGGCAGTAAGCCCATCTTGGTGACTGACTATGATAGTGCATGCCACTTACTCCAAAGGGAAGCATAGGACATGGTTTAGATTAGGAGCAGTGCTAACTGTTTACTGGAGACCTTTCATATGGACCCAGGCCTACTCTTTTGTAGCCAACTTTCTTTCATTATTCAGTAGTAAAACTCTCAAGATATTTTTAAAAAGCATTAATTGCTTATATTAGTTTGCTATTGAAAAAGATGGTCTGGAGCATAGTGTTCTTTCAGATTCTTAGATTAAAAATCAATGCCCAGGGGGAAATGTCACCAAATTATAAAAGCTATATAAGGAAGGATTAGAAGTGATTATTTTGATGACCATAAGTTTTATGAAAGAACAGTGAGGGGCAGGCTCAGAACTTGCTGATAGTGTAGAATTATACCTCAGTAACCTTAGAATTTTTAAGCCACTATTAAGTAATTAGTAAAAATTACGCTAAATTAAATTTTTCATGAGGGAAGAAGATTATTCTCTTGTTTATTTGGGTGTTTTTTCTACATTATATCTAATGTGAAGCACAGTGTCTAATACTCGTACTATTTATCGAATTGAAAAATGAATATATATATGAATATATATATATGAATATATATATATATTTATCGAATGGAAAAATGAATATATATATATGACTTTTTAGGAGCAAGAACTGATCAAAGACTGAAATAAAAATTCAGAATGTGCTTCAAATACATAGATAATGGATCATTAAGGAGCAAAATCTAGCTTGTTTTCTCTCTGTCCTATCTTACCTGAGGAAGTCAGATCTCTAAATTCTTAGAAAAGCAAATTATCCTTCCTATGTTTCTGTATTATCAGAAGTCTTAAGACATTGTTAGAGTCCAATTTATCAGTTGTCTAGTGGCAGATTTTTTACACACACACACACACACACACACACACACACACACACACACACTCACACACACACACACATTCCTTTTTGTTGCTCTTGTTTTATTGTTGTCGGTATTATTGTTGTTGTTCTTTGTTGTTGTGTGCGGGCCACGGAGAAGAGAGAGGGGGTCCGGAATGAAGAGGAAACACAAATCTTTATTTGCGCTGGCACCTCAGAGTTGGGTGCTAGAGAAGCAGGTTGGGCCACATGGAGGTAGCGAAAATGGCCGCCTCACGCAGTAACCTTTCCTGCGTCTGAACACTGAAGCGCTGGCAAGAGAACGAGGTGCGGAAAATGAAGGGCTTTTATAGGAGTAGCTTTTGTGAGAATGGGAAGGGGGAGGAGTAACCATAGCACTCCAGGATAGGATAATAACTCTCGTGAGAATGGGAGGGGGGAGGAGTAACAAAAGAACTCCAGATATTGCAGGGATATAGACAATGTGCCCTGAGGGCACAACATGGCTGAACAGGCACTTCGAGAATGTTCCAACTCTGGCGGGAACTAGCAGTAGCCTGAGGGGACAACATGGCAGATGTGACTGCATCTGCACAATTTCCCAGCATATCCCACTTTCCTTTTATCTAATGCCCAGGGCAACAGTGTGTAAAGTCTATGAACTACTCAGGGTCAGTCTATGAAAAACCAGCAACGTGAAGGGAAGGAAGCTGCTGTAAAATTGTCTAAAGTGTCCAAAGGGTATACCAGCAAGTCCGATAAAAGTCTCAGTCCAAAGTAGGTGACTAGGGGGAGAAATGGTAGGGGATGAAATGCTGCATGAGGAAGGTCGGCCTCTGGAATTCTGCTTTTCTGTAGAAAGTGAGCTGGAACCACCAAAACGTGATAGGTCAAAGCAGAAGCAGGAAAGGCAGACAGGCAATAAAAAGGTTCTGTCCTTGGAGTCTATGAATCAGATTCTTCAGATCGCGTCAGGTGACATCTAGGGTTTTGGGGGGTGTGCCACTGTAGTCGTGCCATCTAGTGGGTGATGTCAGGGTGTGCAGGGGTCCAGATGTTTTTTTCCGGGATTCCTGTGAAAGAAACACAAACAATCTGCTTCTCGTGGTTAGCAGGGCATCTGATTTGAATGCTTTATAGAAAAAGAGGTTTGGTGCCTTGACCAACTGAGTATTGGGGGATGTATCTTTCCTATTAATTTATTATTATATTTTATATTATTTGTCATGGTAGTCAGCCGTTATCTGGAAGGTCCTGGGTGATTCATCGGGAAAAAGAACTTATCTTTTAACAAAGACTCTAAGGTGTAGGGAAGCGGGAACTATCTTATCCCTTTTTTTTTTTTTTTTGTATCTTGCCTTTGTTGCCCTAGTTGTTTTATTGTATGTAATTGTATTGTTGTTATTACTGATATTGTGGTCGTTGGATAGAACAGAGAGAAATGGAGAGAGGAGGGAAAGACAGAGAGGGGGAGAGAAAGACACCTGTAGACCTGCTTCACCGCCCGTGAAGTGATTCCCCTGCAAGTGAGGAGCTGGGGGCTCAAACTGTGATCCTCAAGCCAGTTCTTGCACTTAGCGCCATCTGCGCTAAACCTGCTGCGTCACCACCTGATTCTCAGGAACTATCTTTTAACATAAACTCTATGGCCATGCCAATAACAACCTTGAGGGCACATGTGGCTCCCCACATGTCCTCCTGTCTTATATCATGTATTGATGTTTGGCAGACTTTGTTTTGTGGCAGGGTGGACTGTGTCTGTCTTAGGTTGGGGATCAGCCTTCCGTCTTACCTGTCATTGGAACACCTGGTCATTTTTGCCCAGTAGTACCAGGTGCCCTGTCTTAGGTTGACTGGATAGCACTAGTTTCTTCTTACCCGTCATTGGCTAACCAGCCCTCTACATGGTGGACGTTCTGATGGAGGGGGGCAAATCCTCCACAGCAACTCAATATTCTGCCATGTCCAGCCTATGATAGTGAGTTTGTATAGGTTGCATCTTTATGGCATCAATATGTTGCTGCAAAAGGCCATGAGCTTGTTAAGAATTATAGGACCATGGTCTGGGAGGTGTCGCAGTGGATAAGGTGTTAGACTCTCAAGTGTGAGGTCCCAAGTTCGATCCCTGGCAGCAAATGTACCAGAAAGATATGTTTTTTTCTCTTTCGTCCTCTCTCATTAATAAATAAATTAAAAATGTTGAAAAAAAAGAATTATAGGACCTATTGTGAGCAGAAGAAGTAAAACAAGCTAGGGTCTTTGTTGCATAGGACAGAGAGAAATGGAGAGAGGAGGGGAAGACAAATAGGGGGAGAGAAAGACACCTGCTGACCTGCTTCACCGCCTGTGAAGCGACTCCCCTGCAGGTGGGGAGCCAGGGGCTGGAACCAGGATCCTTCCGCTGGTCCTTGCGTTTTGCACCACCTGCACTTAACCTGCTGCGCTACCAGCCCAACTCCGTAGTGTCACATTCTTAGCTAAAATATTTCAAGACAGATCTGGTTAAATTTTTAGTCAAGCACATGACCAGGCGAATATACATAAAGTTTAACTAGAACCCTCAGATTAATTTTGGTATTAAAGTTAGGCCAGTTACACAATTTGTGGTTTGAACATGAAAAGAATGTGGAGACTTTGTTCAAAAATTATTAGGAATTTTATGACGATGGCAGCAGAACATGAAATCAAATGCAGGCCCTTGTGTGCCAGAAGCCTGTGTGATAAAAGTGGTGTGCCCAGGATGGTTAACTGTCTGCATTGCTTGATTCATTGGATATTTTTTTCTTTTAATTTATGTATTGCTATTATTGGGGGATTAATGTTTTACAGTAAATACAGTTGTTGATACATGTGAAAAATTTCTCAGTTTTCTGCAAAACACTCTCACCCCCAGCCTATGTCTTCCTCCACTGTCACACACCAGGACCTGAACACCACCCCCACTCCTTCAACAGAGTCCTTTACTTTGGTGCAATACACCAAACCCAGTCCAAGTTCTACTTCCTTTATTTCTCGACTTCTGTCTACAAGTGAGATAATCCCATATGTATTGTCTTTCTGCTTTATCTCACTTAACATGATTCCTTCAAGCTCTGTCGAAGATGAAGTGAAGAAGATACATTCATCATTCTATACAGCTGAATAGAATTCTAGTGTGTTTCTATACCACAACTTTCTTAGCCGCTCATTTGTTATTGAACATCTGTGTTGCTTCCAGGTTTTGGCACTGGGTGTTATTGAAACATTGTTGAGTTGATCTTCATAGAAAGAACCTATTGAAATTGATAGTTTACTTAGTTATTTCAAGCCTGACAATGAGAAGTAGGGAAAAAAGGATTGGCTCAGCTAGGACTTGATTCAGGATTGATTACTGGCCATAGTCTGAGATAGCCTCCAGTGGAAAGATTCTGACTAAGACTCTCATACACATAACTTACTTCATTCACTATCAAAATAGAATCCATATTCTTATAGCCCAATTTTTAGTGTTTCACTTTTGAACCATCTGAAACACAGTATCTGGATCACTTAAACCATCTTCAATAAGTTCTATTCATCCTGGGTATATATAGTACTCAAATCTTTGTAATACTGTCATACTGCAAGATGGTATTTTCTTTTTTTTAAATTTTTTAAAATATTAATTTTATTTATTTATTCCCTTTTGTTGCCCTTGTTGTTTTATTGTTGTAGTTATTATTATTGTTGTTGTTGGATAGGACAGAGAGAAATGGAGAGAGGAGGGGAAGACAGAGAGGGGGAGAGAAAGATAGACACCTGCAGACCTGCTTCACTGCCTGTGAAGCGACTCCCCTGCAGGTGGGGAGCCGGGGTTTGAACTGGGATCCTTATGCCGGTCCTTGTGCTTTGCGCCACCTGCGCTTAACCCGCTGCGCTACAGCCCGACTCCCGGTATTTTCTAATATTAAGTGACTATCCCATTATAAACTAGCAGAGATTTAACTTGATATTGTTTTCTAAGGTTTGGTCTCTTCTGACTATGCCTAGTGAAAGGTTTTTGGAGTAGGCTGAGTCCCAGAACTGAATTCTTGGCAACTCTGTAGTTTTGCAACTTTCAAGAAATGTTTCTTGATTGTTTGCATAAATGAATGCTAAATCATGTCACAGGCAGTTACCCTAGATGCTAATCAATAATGGTAATAGTATATGATACCTTGCCTTCTGACAGCTTTTATTTGTGGCAGACACTTTAGGGAAATGTATTCAGTCTCTCTGACAATCTATCACAAAGAGAATTTTCATTTAAATTCAAATAATGCTCAAAATTCTGCCTTGATTCACCTTGAATAAATGTCATTAGCATCTTCCTGTACAACGGGATTTATATGTTATTTATCTGCAGTGTATGATAATGACATTTTGATTTATTGAAACTTAATTATGTATGATAAAATCCACCCTTTTAAAATGTACGTTTCTCTGAATTTTGACAAGCTTACAGTCATGGAACTCTCGGTATACAGAGCATTTCCATTATGCCAAAGTTTCCTTCAAGTGCCTCGTAGACAATCCCTTTTCCTGACCACATACCCTTGGAATCCATGAATATGATCATTTCCTCTAGTTTTGCTTTTTCTAGAATGCTATGTAAAAGAAACATTTTATATGAAATTTTCTTTTTCTAAATGTTTTCACAATGTTTGCTTTGCTCCATAGCTTCATCAACAATATTAGTAATTTTAACAGGTATATCCTTATGGTTTTAACATGTGTTTATTTAATGCTAATGATATTAACTTTTTAAAAATATGCTACTCATTTCACATATCTCCTTGGATAAAACATCTGGTTCAATTTTCTCCCCATTTATTTTAACAAATTTTAATGTTTTAACTTCTTTTCCCTAGTTTTACTGAGACAATTAACATAAACACTGTATAAATTCAAGGTATATAGCAACATATACTATATTTGTTGCAAAATCATCTTCATAATATACTTATTTAACACTAATCACCTTTTGCAGTTTTAACTTTTTTTTTTTGTAATGGGAACTTTTAAGATCTACTTTTTCATCACTTTTCAAAGATATAGTATGACAGCTATAGTTGGCATTCTGTACAGTACAGTATTAGAATTTTTTAACCTCATAACTGGAAGTGTTTTTTTTTAATTTTTATTTATAAAAAGGAAACACTGACAAAAACCATAGGAGAAGAGGGGTACAATTCCACACAATTCCCACCACCAAACCTTCATATCCCATCCCCTTCCTTGATAGCTTTCCTATTCTTTATCCCTCTGGGAGTATGGACACAGGGTCATTATGGGGTACAGAAGATGGAAGGTCTGGCTTCTGTAATTGCTTCCCCACTGAACATGGGCATTGGCAGGTTGATCCATACTCCCAGCCTGTCTCTCTCTTTCCCTAGTGGGCAAGGCTCTGGGGAAGTGGGGCTCCAAGGCACACTGGTAGGTTCATCTGCCCAGGGAAGTCTAGTTGGCATCATGATAGCATCTGGAACCAGGTGGCTGAAAGAAGATTTATATAAAGCCAAACAAGTTGTTGACTAATCATGAATCTAAAGGCTGGAATAGTTCAGATGAAGATTTGGGAGGTCTCCGTTTTGTAGATAGTTAGTAGGCCTATTTCAGTTATATTTCAGAGGGCCCATGACTATACTAGTTTTTTTTTTTTTTTTCTGAGCCTGACATCTGATATGCAGGTGGACCCAAGTTATTGTCTGGAGAGTTGATGTCATGGTTGGAAAAGGGCTAGAAAGCTGGATCAGGGAAGAGAGTAGCTCCCAAATATGAGAAAAGTATATAAATATTGTTAATGTAAACCCCCTCGATTTGATCTGGGGCCCATATTCTGCTTAGGAGCTTATGTGACCTCTGCATCTCTGTAGATCTGAGCTCACATTCTGTGGTCATGAGTAGGAATGTTCAAGCTATCCCAATATCATTACCCATCTTCCTCAGGTGTAGCATAGAGTATGTTGTTCAGCCTCCCTTCAGAGGATGGAACATTCTCTACTGTTGTTGATCCACATTGAGAACAAGGTCCTATAGGGGCCCAGATAGGCGTCTTTTGTGTTGTTCCTGATGGAGATGGCTGGTAATGATGGAAAGAGGGATCTATTCGAGGTCTAGGCCCATCATGTCTGTTTAGGAATCGCAGGACTCCACGACTAGGGCCCCAGGTGATAGGGTGGCCTGAGAGTGACTAAAGAGTCATCATCAAGGTATTCCAGTCTCTTTTTTATGCTTTGATACCCTCACTCATTAATTTTGTTTAACTCCAGCCCTGCTTTGACACTATTTATACACTGCCCTCTTTCTCTCAGCTTGATTTCTTTAGATTCCATTTGTATGTGATATAGTATTTGTCTTTCAATATTTAATTTCACTTAGCTTAGTATAGTCAAAGACCATCCATGTTGATGCAAATGCTGAGATTCTTTATTTTGGCTGAAGTAATAGTCCACTGGATATGATATTTTCTTCACTGATCCATTTATTGATGGATACTTGAGTTGTATCCATTTTAGTATCTTGGCTTTGTAAATAATCCTGTGATGGATATATGGGTGTGGATGTATATTTCCCTTAGGGATGATGATTTTACTTCAGATTATAGACAGAAAAAGAATTGTTGGATCATATGCTAGCTTTATTTTGATTTTATTGAAAGAAACTCCCATTTTTAACTACTATACCAATTTCTATAGCCACCAAGGGTATAAAAGGGTTCCCTTTGCTCCACATTCTTGTCATCACTTGTTAGCTCTTGTGTTTTTGATAACAGCTAGTCTAGAAAGTGGAAGGTGATATCTCAGTAAAAGTGTGATTTATATTTCCCACATTATTAGTGGTGTTGGGTATCTCTTCGTGTACTTGTTGGCAATGTCTGTATGGTTCTTCTGCCTCTTTTTAATTGGATTATTATTACTATAAGTATTTTGCTATGCAGCTTGATGAGTTTATTATGTCTTTTTGGATATTAAGCCCTTATCTAAGTATTGTCTGCATATATTTTTCCCATTCTCTAAATTGCATTTTATTTATTGATTTCAATGGCTGCTTACTTACTCCTTTATCGATCTTTATTAACATCTAATGAGATGTTATCAATCTTTATTAATCTAATGAGATTATTTGACAAATTTTATCAAATTATTTATCAAATTTTATCATATAAAATCACAACTACATTTGGTAAATGTGAATCACTACAACCCCCTGCTAAAGTTTGGTGCCTCCCAAAGCTCCCCCCTACACTCCCCCCTCAACTGTAGACATCTTAGTTCTAACATTGTAAAAGATGTCTTGGCTATCCGTTATTTTCTGCAAGTCCATGTGCTTTATATATTCCATATATGAGTGAAACCATCAGTTTGTCCTGATAGAAACTGATACCTCAATTTCAGAAGGGGATTGAGAATAATACAGACAACTTAAATAAATGGTTTTATAAGCCATATTAATTAGTTTTCCCTAAAATTGGCAAATCTGTTTCTATTTGGAGAGACATGTCCCTCCCTCCTTACTTTCCCTCTGAGGAATAGATGCTTATAGTTGGGAAAAGAGAGATGAGACACTTAATTGTTCTCAGACCTGCAACATCAGAAGCCAAAGAAAGCCACCTTGATTCACTGTGTCAGTTTATTGAGCACAGACCCCAGAAATCCCTCCCTCCCTTCCTCCCTTCCTCCCTTCCTTCCTTCCTTCCTTCCTTCCTCCCTTCCTTCCTTCCTCCCTTTCTTTCTTTCTCTTTTTTTATTGCGCTAATAATTATTGACAAGAGCATAAGATAAGAGGGGTATGATTCCATACAATTCCCATCACCAGAACTCCATATCCCATCACCTCCATTGGAAACTTTCCTGTTCTTTATCCCTCTGGGAGTATGGACCCAGGATCATTATGGGGTGCAGAAGGTGGGAGATCTGGCTGTAATTCCTTCTCTGCTGGACATGGGCATTGGCAGGTTGATTCATGCTCCCAGCCTTTCCCTAGTGGGGCAGAGCTCTGGGGGGTTGGGGTTCACCAAATTCACCAGGGAACATTGGTGAAGTTGTCTGACTAGGGAAGTCAGGTTAGAATCATGGAAGCATCCGCAACTTGGTGGCTGAAAAGTATTAAGATATAAAGCAGGATTCCTTGAATAGGGCTCCAGATGATGGCATGGCCTGGGAGTAATCAAAAGAGCCATCACATGCAGGTCTCTTGACCTTATCCAGCTTTTATAGTCCTTACTTTATCTGAGAAGGGTAGTCTTAGGGTGACAGAGGGAAGTGAACTAGGAAATAGGTGAAGAAGGTATCTAGGTCTAAGTATAAACTACTTGATTGAGTACTTTATGTTGTCTTTTTTGGGTCTTTCTACATGCTTGCTGCACTAGTTGTGTTTTATTTTTAGTTCATTTCTTTGTTTAGATTTTTTTTGGCTTAATGTAGTCCCACCTGTTTTAGTTATTTATCTAGTCGACTACTATAGGTTTCATTAAAAAAAAAAATTATTACCAAGACCAATTTCAAGCAACTTTCCCTCTATTTCTTCTAGAAAGTTTTATGGTTTGGCATGACTGGTTATCTAGGAACCAAAGTCATGCAGAACTACACACTGAGCTTCCTGACTGAGCAAGATCACTAATCTCAAGAGTGGCTGATGGGCAAAGCCCTTTGACTTGGGCTTTCTCTTCAAATGCTGCTCTAAGTCTCTAGAGGCTGGGATTATAAGCCGAATCACTCAGTTTCCTGGATGATCTGGTTAGGCTTTCTGGTTGCAAGGGGGCTGAAAATGCATTAAGCAACAGGGGAACTAAAATTACTTTCCCTACAGATTGAGATGACAGAACAGGTTCCAAGGCTTGTGAACTGCACCATTTGTGGTATCAAGTTGGGCAGAACTCTATATCATATTCCCTGACTAGGTTGACCTCAGGGGTTTGGACATGGACATAACTGGTTAGAAAGTCTGTCTGGTCTTTTGTGATTCAGCTTTCTAGTCCTTTTTCCAGCAATGACACCATCTCCTAAGACAATAACCTGGGTCCACCTGCATGTTAGCTGTCAGGATCAGGCAAAAATTAGTGAAGTGGGCCCCTTGTAATATACCTACTAGTTTAGTACCTGAAATAGACCTACTAGTTTTTTTTTTTTTTTTCCAAAATGAAGGCCCCAGATCTCATCCATAATATTCATGCTTTTGGGTTCATGATTAGTCAACAATTTGTCCTGCTTTATATCTTAATTCTTTTCAATCATCAGGTTCTAGATGCTACCGTGATGCCAACCCTATTTCCCTGGGCAGAGGACCCCAACCAATATATCCTGGAGCTCCGCCTTCCCAGAGCCCTGCTCCACTAGGGAAAGAGAGAGACAGGCTGGGAGTATGGGTTGACCTGCCAACACCCATGTCCAGAAGAGAAGCACCACCAGAGAAAGAGAGAGACAGGCTGGGAGTATGGATCAACCTGTCAACACCCATGTTCATCGAGGAAGCAATTACAGAAGCCAGACCTTCCACCTTCTGCATGCAATAATGATCCTGGGTCCATACTCCCAGAGGGATAAAGAATAAGAAAGCTTTTAAGGAAGGGAATGGGATATGGAGTTCTGGTGGTGGGAATTATCCTATGGTCTTGTCAATATTTCCATTTTGTAAAATAAAAAAAAAAAAGAAAGTCTATGCAAGAACTGTTATAAAGAGGAACTTGGTCAAACTATAGTCCAAGCACTGTAAGCATTTCAGTAAGCCCTAGCTCCATCACGACTTAAGCTCCATTGATGAAGTCCCACTGATTCTACCACGATCCACATAAAGGGTAATGGAAGAGGACCTTTCATGATTCACACAATGACTGAGGAAGGTGGATGTTCAATTTGACTTTTTTTTTTTTTCATTCTACAGGAGAAGCTATAGGTCTGTGGTGGTTTTCTGTAGCAGTGTCTGGCCTGGGGGAAGAGGTGATCTTGTCCTACCTTTCTAATGTTTCCTCCTCAGTCTGATGTCTTGTCTATGGTTCTTCATAAGAGAGTCTTCATGTAAGAGGACTAAAGTCAGGAATAACCATTTTGATGATGTTGCCCCTCTTGTAAAAATTATTATTTTTTAAAAAGTAATTTACTTATTTTGGATAAAGATAGGGAAAAATTGAAAGAGAGGGAGATATGGAGAAGGAGGGAGAGACAGAGAGAGAGAGAGAGAGAGAGAGAGAGACTTGCAGCACTGTTTCAGTTCATGAAGCTTCTCCCCTACAGATGGGGTTTCAGAGCTTGAACCCAGGTCCTTTTGCACATTTTGCACTGTAATGTGTATGCCAGTGCTGCCCCCTTTTAAAATTACAGTGCTGTTTTCTTTCAGAGTCTCTCTCTCTCTCTCTGTTTTTCTGAATCCTTGTGTGCTCTCAGTTAGGTTTTGCAAATATTCTTCTCCCAGTTTATTTTTCCCTTAGTTTGTGTCATTTTTAGAGTTTTCTATATCTTTTGAAGAGATGTGCCTCTGACTTGATGAAAGCCAAGTTGTAGATTTTTAATGGATTCTGTTTTTTTTTTTTTAATTCCCTATTAGCAGTCTTTGTCTAGACCAAGGATAGACCCATTTTTCCCATGTTACTTCTAGACATTTTGTAGCTTTATGTTTTACTCTTAAATTGCCTGATTGTTTTTGAGTTAATTTTTCCATGTGGACCAAGAAATGGTTCAAGGTTTATTTTATTTTATGTTTTGAACCTGGGTATCCAGTTATACCAGCATTATTTGTTGAAGGAAGACCCTACTGGAAGTGCCAATGGAAATGCCTTGATGCCTTATGAAAATCCCATTATTAATATATGTGTGAGTCTATATTTGAACTCTATTCCAATTATTTGTATGTCCATCTTTTAACTGATAGCATAGTCTTAGCTCTTGTGACCTGATAGTAAGCCTTAAAATTTAGTTCTCCCTCCAAGTCTTCTAAATTCATGTTTCTTTTTCAAAGATCATTTTGTATGTACTAAATCCTTTACTTTTCCCTATTTAGTTTAAAATTAACTTTCTGAGTTTTTTAAATATTGCCACCAGGGTTGTCTGTCTCAGGGATTCAAAGCCTGGACTATGAATCTACACTCATTGCAAACATTTATTCCTTTTAACTTGCTAAGACAAAGAGAAATTGAAGGGGATGGGGAGAGAGGGAGAAAGAAAGACAATTGCAACATTGCTTCACTGCCTACCCTCTCTAGCAGGGGACCAGGGGCTTAGACCCTGGTCTTTGTACATGGTGATGAGTTTGCTAAACTGGATGTGCCACTTACTACTCTTCCCCCACAATGTGGTTTTCTGTTTTTTTTATTTTTATTTATAAAAAGGAAACACTGATAAAAACCATAAGGATAAGAGGGGTACAACTCCATACAATTCCTACCACCAGAACTCTGTATCCCACCCCCTCCCCTGATAGCTTTCCTATTCTTTAACCCTCTGGGAGTATGGACCCAGGGTCATTATGGGGTGTAGAAGGTTGAAGGTCTGGCTTCTGTAATTGCTTCCCCGCTGAACATGGGTGTTGGCAGGGCAATCCATACTCCCAGCCTGTCTCTCTCTTTCCCTAGTGGGGCGGGGTTCTGGGGAAGTGGGGCTCCAGGACACATTGGGGGGGGGGGTTATCTGCCCAGGGAAGTCTGGTTGGCATCATGTGGGATCTGGAACCTGTTTTCTGTTTTTTAAAGTGTTTTATTGGGAGATTGATTTGGGTTGTTAAAAAGAACCATTTTGCATTATTCTCTAGTATGTACCTCTATTTCTCATTTCCATCACCCCCTTATCCTCATCTATTGTACAATTGATGAAGAATGATAATTTAGGCTATGAAAGTAACATGCAAATGGTCCTTCAACTAGAAATTGGGATCTGAGGGCTCAGTCTGCTTTTAAACACAGAGGTCTTAAAGCTGGACAGAAATACTGGGGTCAGCCAGAGGTGGGAACAGACAGGAGGGAAACTATGGAGTAGGTTGGAGCTAACTTCTTGACTTCTGCTCTGTTTCTCAGAGAAAAGGCATGTTGATATGTGAGAAACAGCACTAAGTTTCTTTGATTATTTTAAAGTCTTCTCCTGTACTTACTTGCTGTTTTGGAACTCTCATTCACTCATTATGTACTCTAGTTGTCTCTCATTCTGTCCCCTTTATCTTGTCTTTCCATTATTCCAAATCCTTTTTCACAATTCTATGCTCTTTAACAAGCAATGTCTTATACAGATGAGAACTGTGAAGTAAATATATTTTGGTTGAAGTTTTGGGATTTAAAAATCAAGCACTAAATTAATCAAAGCTATTGGAATGAGCTGATTATGATTAATTGTTGCATGAAATGTTCTGACAACCTAGGAATGTTTCTCCTGGTTTGACTCCAGTGTTAATCCACAACTTCATCTCCAAACAGCAATGTCTCTGTAGTGCATCTTTTACGATTTAGTGGAATCACTGACTTTCAAATTTTCTTTCTTCTTTGTGCCTGGCAGCCATGGACCAATTAATCTGAAAATATGAACATTTGGGGAGGATATTCTTCAGTGACTCAGCAGGGCAACAGATGGCAGCATGTTTAATATTTATTTCAAATCCCTTTTCATATTGGAGTCACATCCAGGCGTATTAAAAACATTTTTATTTGGATAGAAATTGTTATTCACCATCAGACAACAATTTTTGTTTGAAAACACCATTGGTTGAATTATAACTTTTTTGACAGGTGTGGGTCAGAAATTTTAATTTTAGGAATCATAAGTAGATTTGTAGCTCACTTACTATATGGTATATATTTCTTATTTTTTTCAACTTCAGTATCATTTTATTGAGAGAATTATAGGACTATTGTGATGAGGATACATTTCCACATTTTCCAAGATAGTTGTCAGTCTATCTCACCTCCCACCAAACTATGTTTCACTTAACAAGGATGTATTTACAAATGAGGTTTCCTTTTAATGCTATTCATTCCTCATTCATTCATTCATTTATTCATTGGTGTATTCATTTCTTCACAAAACTTACTGTAAGTACCTATTATATTATACTATATTATATAGGCATTTTATCTATGTATTATATTATATCATACAGGTATTTATCTATGTGTAGTCTAGGACTTTTTTCCAGATCATTTTATTGGAGAAATAATGGTTTACAGTTTTTGACACATGGGTACAATTCCCTATCTCCTTGTGATGATTGTCAGCATACCACTGCAACCACCAACTTAAGTCCTTCTCTGCACCATGAACTGGGTACTCAGAGCCCAAGGACATTAGAGCCTTACTATATTTAGTAGCTTCATCAATAATATTTAGTGCTATTAAAACATTTCTTTTACTTGGTAACCTTCTTTTGTGTGTGTGTGTGTGTGTGTGTGTGTGTGTGTGTGTGTGTGCTGGTGATGCTTTTCATCCTACTGTGCTTTGAAGGTAGTTTTAGAAAGTTGGTTTGGTGACTGTCAAGGAAGATTTATCTAGAAGGAAGTCAAACTTAAATTTCAAGTCCCCTCTTAATGATTACGTAAATCATACCCTATTGTAGGATCCCTAGAAGTGCATCTGTATGCCCAAGGTCTTTGTAAACTTTATGAAGATAAGACATAGTAACTACAATTGGTTAAGAATTTCTCTCTGAAGGATAGTGAGAGATAGATCACCTGGGAGGGTGACTTCCTTGCCAGGTACATGATCCAGGTGAGAGTTCCAGCCTAGCACATGGGTGTTCTATGACTTTGGGCAAAACATTTCTTCCTGTGGTGTCTCTCCCTCTATCTCTGTCTTTCTTTCTTTATTTTACCTGTAAAGGTGAAATCATATATGATTAAGATCCTGGAGAGAAAAATAAACAATCCCCTCTGCCATTCTGTCCCTTGAACTGTGTTGTAATGAAGTGAACAGGGGTTCCTGTGCCCAGTGCCACAAAAAAAAAAAAAAAAAAAAAACAGACGCTGGCATATCAGCTTTTGCAGAAAGGGAAATCTGCTTTTTTTTTTTTTTTTTCAGTCTGGAGGGTGGAATATTGTTCGACTCACCTTACCCTTTTCTTTGTTTTAGGGAATAGTCATACAGGTATGAAGAGGAGAAGGAGGTAGACTTTGGGATAAATAGGGTTGAACCTTGAGCAAGTCTTAAGTTATTGTTTGCTTTAAAGGGAAAAATAAACAGAAACTTGGGAGGGTGTGAGTCTTTAGGCCACCAAGACACCTGACCTCCTGAATGAATGTCTGAGTCCCATGGTAGGTTGCCCTGTCCTTTTGGGGGCCGTGGTCTCAGTAACTGATGGTTTGTAAACATTTTAGGGATCCAAGTGAATGGAAGATAAACTCTAAGTCTAGGTTTCATAAGGTATCTTTATGAACAGCTCTTTGGCTGTCCTCCATAGGAATTCTGCAGAAATACAAATACCACTCACTGAAATGCCTCCCCTGTGATGTTTTAGCATAAAGCTGGAAGAGAATTTACAGGACACAGAAGTGTCCCATGTGATAAGCATGCAAGATGGAGGGGGAAATGTAAAGCGTGGGAAACTAAAGAGTCTTGTGTAAAATTGTAAGTGATGGATTTAATTCTCATCAATACTTAATGTGAAAATTCTCCCTTTTGATAAACATTTCTCAATGCAGTGTGTGCAACTGTGAATGCACTGGATGGTCTATGGAAACTTGATGAAATAGCATAGCTCAGTTTCTATATTTGTAGTGTTCAAACTGTCCTACAACCAACATCATATTCAATGGACAGAAGCTGAAAGCATTCCCCCTCAGATCAAGGACTAGACAGGGCTGTCCACTGTCACCGTTACTCTTCAACATAGTATTGGAAGTTCTGCACTCAGCTTAGACAAGTGAGTAATGCAACCACTATCACTACAGCTGTGGTAGACACTAGCATCATGTCACTCCAACAGCCTCACCCCAAACAAGGAGTCAAAAGACCTAAGCCACCTAAGGTAGTCCTATAGTCCATAGCAATCAGGCAAGAGAAAGAAATCAAAGGAATACAGATTGGAAGGAAAGAAGTCAAGCTCTCACTATTTGCAGATGATATGATAGTATACATAGAAAAACCTAAAGAATCCAGCAGAAAACTACTGGAAGTTATTAGGCAATATAGCAAGGTATCAGGCTACAAAATCAATGTACAAAAATCAGTGGCATTTCTTTATGTAAACACTAAATCTGAAGAAGACATCCAGAAATCACTCCCATTTACTGTTTCAGCAAAATCAATAAAATACCTAGGAATAAAGTTGACCAAAGAAGTGAAAGACTTGTATACTGAAAACTATGTATACTGAAAACTCAAGGAAATAGAAACTGATACCAAGAAATGGAAAGACATTCCATGCTCATGGGTTGGAAGAATAAATATCATCAAAATGAATATTCTCCCCAGAGCCATATACAAATTTAATGTAATACCCATCAAAGTTCCACCAAGCTTCTTTAAGAGAATAGAACAAACACTAAAATCATTTATCTGGAACCAGAAAACACCTAGAATTGCCAAAACCATGTTGAGAAAAAGAAACAGAAATGGAGGCATCACACTCCCAGATCTCAAACTATATTATAAAGCCATCATCAGCGAAACAGCACGGTACTGGAACAAAAATAGGCACACAGACCAGAGGATCAAACTGTGAACATCTATGTAATAATATGTGTTTTATGCATCTGCATGGGTGGAATAGCCACTTAGCACACAACATTGCTATTGGCAGTTATGAAGCCAAAACAAACTATTCTAAACTACTAATATGGAAGCATGGAGTTTGAACAAATATTCTAGAGGAAAAATGAAATTAATCACTTTTCTTGTACGGAAAATTATATTTTAATTCTCTTGTGATAGGATGGGACAATCAGAGTAATAGCCAAAAGACACAGGATAAAGACTAGGTTACACTAACGTGTCAGTCATTTAATTAATACTCTGTTGACTCTCTGGATTCTATGACTTCTGTTAGCTTTTTGTATTTGTTGTGTGTTGTAATTTTTTTCTCATGCTTAATTAATGGTCATATGCTTGACTAATCTTAATCACATAATTTTTGTATATTCATTTTATTGAAATATACTTAAATTATATTATTTCTAGGTACATAACATGTTGATTCAATATTTACATATTGCAGAATAAGTATCATAAATATCGTAACGATTATTGCCTAATTTTAGTACTTTTGCATTGGTTCTCTTAAATACATTCCCCAAAATGTATTAACTTGAATTATTCCAAACTTGGATGTGGTTGTTATCTATCCCTTATTTCATGTTTAGTATGTAGCTATTCATTTTTTAAAGAAGAGTAGATCTTAGGGATGATATTAACTTTATGGGAAAATGGAGACAGGCTTTGGGTGGTGAGGAAAGTTTTCAGTGTATGAAAATAGTGGAAAAGTGAAGTCTTTGGGTTGAATGCTTTCATGCTTGATAAACTGGATAGTGGATGGAGAGAAGGAAGATTTGGGGAGAATAGCAACAAGGTTAATGAGTGGAATAGCAGTCATTAGTGAAAAGAACACAGGGGCTGGAATCTGGACGCAAGTTCTTTATTTGTCCAGATGTAGGTGTGACCTTGACTATTTCATTTACTGCCTTTGGGTTTCCTCCTTTTGTAAAACGGAGGTAATAATATTTAGTCCTTGGGTTGTCAGGATTAAAAACACCCAGATCTTACTTCCAGCCTAAAGGAGGACCTCACAGCTATTATAGACTCATCCATGTATTTCTGACTTAGTCTTACATTTTGAGGGAAAAGGGAGTTGTGAACAAATACAGAATCCCATAAAAACCTGAGAGATGGATGAGAAATGAAATAAATCTAGGGATTCCCACTTATTAAGGAAACTGTCAGGAGAACTTCAGAAGGAAAAGAGGCCTGGGATACAGAAAGCAGAAGTAGGATTTAGGACAGAAGAATCTGAAGAGGGGGACTGAAAAATGGATTCCTTATAATCTATCTCCTGCCTGATTGGAGTAGAAGAAAACCAGATACATCCAGGTGGAAGTGACAGGGGAGATCCAAAAAGAAAAAAGAGTAAGTCTCACAAGACTCTCAGGTTATAAAGTTTGGAATTGGCACAACTGACACGTCTGTGACCATCTACATTGCTCCGAGGAAACTGGTTCAAAGACTGGATCCAGGAAACTGGTTCAAAGACTGGAGTGTGTGTGTGTGTTGTTTTATTTGTGGAGTGTGTGTGTGTGTTTGTGATGGAGCTTCTGCTTTGAGCATGAAGATACTTCATCCTGGTCCACTTTATCCTTCAGATAGAGAGACACAAAGAGGGAAAGAAATCGCAGTACCAGAGCTTTTTTCATTGCCATAGAACTTCCTCTGTGGTATAAGACTTGTACCTGGGATAAGCGTATGGTAGGGCAGGTGCTCTACCAGGTGAGCTATCTCTCTAGTCCTGGTATGGAGATCTTATACACTGTGTACTTGAGGGAGTGGTCACAACTAATAATGAAGATGTTTAACCTAGTAACAACTAGACATTATTATACATGGATCACTTTTAGTTTTGTATTGAGGAAACAAAATGTTTTTCTATTTTATTTTATTTTTATTAGTGATTTAAGAGGGGGTACAATTCCATATGATTCCCACCACTAGTATTCTGTATCTCATCCCCTCCATTGGAAGCTTTTATATTCTTTATCCTCTGAAGGTATGGACCAAAATTCCTTATAAGATGCAGAAGGTGGAAGGTCTGGCTTTTGTAATTGCTTCTCCACTGGACATGGATATAGGCAGGTGGATCCATATCCTCAACCTTTTTTTATCTTTCCCTTGTGGGACAGGGCTCTGGGGAGGTGAAGTTCCAGGACACATTGGTGCGGTTGTCTGCCCAGGGAAGTCAGGACACCATATGGTAGCATCTATAATGAATAGATATGGGCCCTACATAAGATCAATGGGATTTACAGTTAATGATATTTATATACTTTTCTCATGTTTGGGAGCTACTGTCTGTTCTAATTCAGCTTTTGTTATCCTATTTTCAACCTGGACACTATCTTCCCAGACAATAGTCTTAACCTACCTGTATGTTAGCTTTTGGGTTCAGGCAAAAATGACTTCTCATTTTTTATAATTCTCTTGTCATTCCTTTCTTATGAGAACTGAGAATGTGGGCAGAGTCAACCCTGATAGTTGATTATCACATCTTAGGCCGTTATGCCTTTGCTTCCTCACAGAGTTGGGTATGTTCTCTTCACGAAAAAAGGCCAGTTGAGTTCTGACTTTTGACTCACACATACGTGTAAATGATAGTAGTTTCAATTTTATTTTGTTGAAATTTATGATTTCTTTAACACCTGCATCTCTCAAGGGTGGTGAATGGTCAGTTTCTGGGCTTTTGAATAATGTACTGTGAATATTATGATATACTGTAACTCAAGTCGAAGAAAAGATAAGCTGCTAAGGGGCATAGCTCTTCTCTAGGTCAATGACTTCAAATATGCATATGAGAAGACAGCTGGAAGAGTGGGACTCAAGGAAAATCTAGAGTCAAAGTGTTAGGACCAAATTTATAAACAAAATTTTCTTTTTTAAAATTTTATTTATTTATTTATGCCTGAGGCTCTGAGGAGGTCCCCTGTTCAATCTACAGCACAGCCAGAAACAAGAAAAGAGTAATGTTCTGGCTAATAAAATAATAAAGGTAACATAAAAATAAAAGGAGATAAAGAAATGTGAAAAAATTAAGGAAAACCCAAACTCTATTTAGACCATAGAAACTTTAACATTTTGCAGCGAAATACTGGGGTCAATAAATAAAAATTTCAGTTTGTATTTGGTTAACTATAAATTGAAAGGTTTAGTGAAGATAATAATAGAGAAAAAGAGGAAGTGAGATGTTTATCACAGAAAAGATGAAGATGAAAGAGATGTAAACAGAAAAAAAAAGATGGGAAATAGAACTTACCTAAGATGAATTTTGCATATAGTGTCACTTAGTCGGCTCTCCAGATCACATCTATAGTCACAGCTAAGGACCAGAAATGGACACAAATATTTTAAAAGGGATAGGAGGATGAAGGGATGTGGAGTTGCACAGATATGACCAAAGAAAGAGACCAGAGGAAAGCCACAGTTATCAAGTACTTTGTAATGTGACCAAAAAAAAAATAATCTCTCTTCTATTGTAGCATTGGTGATTTGTTAGGAGTGCCTATTTTTAGGGGTATAACTGACACCACTTCAAAATATAGGCTGGCACATATTTTGGGTTAGCATATAGTACACTCACCACCAAAATGCCAATATCCTTCTACCACAGTCAAACCCTTTTCACCTTTTCAACCTGTTTTTTATTTTATTTTATTTTATTTCCTTTTTAATTTTTTTCCTTTTTTTAATTCTTTATGTTTTACTTCAACAATAAATACAATAGTTTGTACATGCATAACATTCCCCAGTTTCCCATTTAACAATACAACCCCCACTATGTCACTTATCATCCTTCATGGATCTGTATTCTCCCCACCCACCCACCCCAGAGTCTTTTACTTTGGTGTAATACTCCAATTCCATTTCAGGTTCTACTTGTGTTTTCTTTTCTGATCTTGTTTTTCAACTTTTTTATTTTATAATTTTTTTATTTATAAAAAGGAAACACTGACTAAACCATAGGATAAGAGGGGTACAACTCCACACAATTCCCACTGCCAGCACTCCATATCCCATCCCCTCCCTTGATAGCTTTCTTATTCTTTAACCCTCTGGGAGTATGGACCCAAGGTCCTTATGAGATGCAGAAGGTGGAAGGTCTGGCTTCTGTAATTGCTTCCCCGTTGAACATGGGCTTGACAGGTAGATCCATACTCCCACCCTGATTCTCTCTTTCCCTAGTGGGGAGAGGCTCTGGGGAAGCAGAGTTCTAGGACACATTGGTGAGGTTGTCTGTCCAGGGAAGTCTGGTCGGCATCATGCTAGCATCTGGAACCTGTTGGTTGAAAAGAGAGTTAACATACAAAGCCAAACAAATTGTTGACCAATCATGGATCTAAAGGCTGGAATAGTGCAGATGAAGAGTTGTTGCCTGTAGGTGTCATTTGTTCTGTGGTCAGAATCCAAAGGTTTGTTTTTGTTTACTTGTTTCTTGTAGTTCACCTGAGTGAGAGCCCAGTATTTGTCTTTCTCCAGTTTTATCTATGTGTTGCCAAAGGCAAGAGCTTACCTTTTCTTAGAAGAACTGAGTAATTTTTTGTTTTGTATGCAAATCTTTTTTTTTTTTGCCCACTCATCCATCATTGGGCACTTGTCTTGTTTCCACACCATAGTTATTGTTAAAAGCACTGCAATGAACAGACAGATTTCATTCATGTATGTGTGTGTGTGTATATATATATACAGGTTATGTAAATATATATATATTTGCATTGATGTTTTTATGCTCTTTGGAATAGTATATTGAAGAAACAATAATAAAACACATGGAGGAGTTTCTTCTTGACTACATTTTAGTGGGGTTCCTCAGAACCTCTTCCTTTTCATTGAGGCCTTGACTTTGCCCCCCTCCTTTTGTGTTGGGCCTGCTTAATCTAGGATAAACCCACATCCTGCTAAGTCAGTTTAGAGAAACATAATCTTTGATATATGATTATCCAAGCCCATATCTAACAAGACTCATTTTTGCTATCACAAGTACCTTGGTACTTTCATTCAGTATTTTTGATCCACCCATAGCTATAGATCCACCCCCCCCTTGTTGTTGTATTCCATATATTGAAGTCTCTTTCCCAACCTCTAGTAATAGTTCTTAAGTGAAATGTGTTTTTTTCTATTTTGATTGTTATCCAGATATGGTTTCCTGTAGGGAAACCTGGGTAGTTTGTACAGGAGCAATATAGTTAAGCTCTAGTTGCAGAACAACAGCAAGAAGAAGTTGGCTATTTGTGTGAGTAGGGTGTGCACACTAAAAGCTGCTCCAGGTCTCTCTAGCTGTGTTCCTGCAGCTAAGGCAGGAGGCTGGACATGTTGCTCTGATGCTTCTCTCATCTTGTTTCATTCACAGAATTGCAAATCCCATTTTCACAAGTGCTGATGCTTCTTTTTTAAAATTAATCAATTAATTATTGGATAGACAGAGAAATTGAGAGGGGTGGGGGAGATAGAGAAGGAGAGAGAGAGACAGCTGTAACCCTGCTTCATCACTCCTAAAGCTTTCCCTCTGTAGATGGGGAGCAGGGGCTTGAACCCAGGTACTTGCACATCGTAGTGTGTGCGCTTAACCCAGTGTACCACCGCCTGGCCCCTAAGAGCTGATGTTTCTTTTTAATTAATTGATTAACTTATTCCCTTTTGTTGCCCTTGTTGTTTTATTGTTGTTATTATTGATGTCGTTGTTGGATAGGACAGAGAGAAATGGAGAGAGGAGGGGAAGACAGAGAGAGAGAGAGAAAGATAGACACCTGCAGGCCTGCTTCACCACTTGTGAAGTGACTCCCCTACAGGTGGGGAGCTAGGGGCTCGAACCAGGATCCTTTCGCCGGTCCTTGTGCTTTGCGCCACCTGCGTGGTATTAATCCGCTTCACTACCACCCGACTCCCAGAGCTGATGTTTCTATTGCTGTGGAAATTCTGGCAGTATGTACCACAGATGCAGATATTATGATATGATCACATGGTTCAAGTGGAGGAAAAAGTGTGCTGTAAAGTGGTATATTTTTTCCTCTAAGTCAGATACGCATAGTTGAGAGGACAATCAGCTGGGAGTCTGGGATATGTGAGTGAGGTTCTTCTGCAGATATGCCTGTGGCTGAGTTCAGCAGCTACCTCTTAGCTGCTTCCATTGGAATGTTTCTCAGGTCATGGATAATCCAGCAGCTTCACTTTTCTGTTTGTATATAGTAGAAAGCCAATAGATCTATTCCTGGGTAAAGAAGAAGGATTAGTGGTTTACAGTAAACAGTTGGTACGTGTGTAAAATTTCTGTTATCTACAAAAACATTCATACTTCCTGACTACATCTTGCCCCACCACCAAACAGCTGGACCTGAATGACCTCCCCTCACCCCAAGGACCCTTTACTTTGGTGCAATACACCAAATCCAGTCCAAGTTTTACATTGTGATTCCCTTTCTGTTCTTTTCTGTTCCCTTTCTCAACTTTTGCTTCTGAGTGATATCATCCCATGCTTCGTCTTCTCTTTTTGGTTACCCCACTTAGCATGACTCCTTTAAGCTCCATCCAAGATGAAGTGAAGAAGGTGAATTCATTTTTCGTAGCTGTGAGTATTCCATTGTGTATATATACTGTAGCCTTCTCAGTCACTCAACTGTTGTTAGACTCCGAGGTTGTTTCCAGGTTTTGGCTGATAAAGGTGTGCTGTATACACAGACCTTGAGGAAATACCACAACAGGCACCACAGAAACCCAAAAGTATTATATGAGGCTTCTATGAATAACTATATTTCACCTTGCTAGAGAACCTGGAAGAAATAGGAGAGTTCCTAGAAACATAACCTTTTAAAATTGAACCAAGAGGAAGCAGAAAACACAAACAGGACAACCATAGCCAAAGAAATTGAAACAGCTATCAAGAATCTTCTCAGCAACATAATTCCAGGACCAGATGGTTTTATAAGTGCATTTTATAAAAACTTTAAGGAAAAGATAATACTTACACTTTTTAAGCTCTTCCAAAATATTGGAGACACAGAAACACACCCTTTCACCTTCTAGGAAACAAACATCATCCTGATACCAAAAACAGACAGGGACAAAACAATAACAACAAAAGAAACAAAACAAAAAACTACAAACCAGATCTCTGATGACCATAGATGCCAAAATATTGAGCAAAATTCTAGATTGTTCATCATGACCAAGTGAGATTTATCAAGGCTGGTTCAATATATATAAGTCAATAAGTGTGATCCACCACTTAAATAAAAGAAAAGTCAAAAAAAGTATGATTTTCTCAGTAGATGAAATAGAAGCGATTAGGCCTCCTACTACATCCAACCCAACATCCCTTTGACAAAACCCAACATCCCTTTAAGATCAAAATACTACGAAACATGGGAATAGGTGGAAGATTTCTTAACCTAATGGAGTCCATATAAAGCAAACCTACAGCTAACATCATATACAGTGGTGAGAAACTGAAACCATCATTCTCCCTCAGATCAGGTACTAGACAGGGCTGCCCACTATATCCACTACTATTCAACATAGTGTTGGGAGTTCTCGCCATAGCAATTGTCTTCCTCTTAACCTCGAATCTTCTCTCATCTAGATGGGAGTTGATGCCTGACTTTGGGAACTTCTGAGCTGATATCTATACCGATGCCTGTGCAATGAGAAAGACTATTTCTCTTCTGATACACCTTCTTTGGTATGGGTCTGGAGGGCAAAAGTGTTGAAGTACTTTCCTGAGCTTCTGGCTCCCTGCCTATGCGTCCCACCCATTCCTGAAATTTTCTCTCCCCTGCATTTGCACACAAGTTTGTACGCAGTGTAATTTTGTCTGAGTGAGATTTTATTTTGAGGTTGGAGTGGAGAGGACTGGAGAAGGTTTTGCTTGCTAAGCAGCTGCTTCTCTCTTTGAGCAGAGTTGGCTTTGAGCTTTGTCTTCCCCACCCTCTGGGCTGGTCTTTGAGGATGTCATGGTGAAAGCGAAGGAAACTTTGTTTAGTCTGCACCACAGCCTTGAATAGGCCATAAAAATTCTCCAGGCTGTGACCAGCCAGACTTGGAACAGCAGTCCTCAGCTCATCACTTATGTACCTCCTTGTCATTTAGTATTTTATGTATTGTTTCTCTCCACCCCAGTGGCCTGTAAACACACACAGACACACACACACACACCTGCCATCTGGAAGTTGTGATGACAAAATAGTCTCTCTTAGATATATTTACATATAATATACTTACGTATAAATTTATATATACCTTTATGTATAACACATTTAAATGCATAGTCTTCTCTTGTCTTTTCAAATAATGTCACTATGTCTCTAGTACTTTATATTTTTTCCCATATAGTATTTAGTCTTTCCCATTCCTTTTATCGTGTATAAATACTTTGAGGTTCTTAAAAAAAAAGTCTCTGAAGCCCTATGAATTCATTGATGCAAAATGGGGTCAGTGCTGTTGCTTTTACCTTTGCGGATGGGATTAGATGTAGACATTTGGAATTTCAAACAATAGGTAGGGTGAAACATTTCTTTGGTGGTAAAATCCCTTCTCTAGACCTCCCATCACCAAATGTTAGTGGAATAAATGTCTTCATTATGATCAGAAGACTTGAACATAAGCCTTGGTTAGAAACATTGTTATTTCTTATCACCTGGAAAAAAATTATCAGACCCTGAGCATTAAAAATATCTTTATTAAAATAAATAAAAATATTTTTAAAGTGTCTGAAAAATTTCTCTATGTACAAGCCCTTCTTTAACCTAGTGTAGTATGGGAATTGGCAAAACCATTTTTCCCAAGTTAAGAAAGAAGAGGAAGAGGAGGGAGTCAGGCTGTAGCGCAGCGGGTTAAGCGCAGGTGGCGCAAAGCACAAGGACCGGCATAAGGATCCCGGTTCGAACCCCGGCTCCCCACCTGCAGGGGAGTTGCTTCACAGGCGGTGAAGCAGGTGTCTATCTTTCTCTCCTCCTCTCTGTCTTCCCCTCCTCTCTCCATTTCTCTCTGTCCTATCCAACAACGATGACAACAATAATAACTACAACAATAAAACAACAAGGGCAACAAAAGGGAATAAATAAATAAAATAAATATTAAAAAAAGAAGAGGAAGAGGAGGAGGATAGGTAAGTGGGGGGGGGGACGATGAAGATGGAGAGAGAAGAAAGAAAGGAGTTTGCTGAAAATTCAACTAGAAAGCCAAGGCTCAGCTTGGAGCAGAGTTTTATGGCTGAGTTATAAACTCTGAAAATAGGGCTTCATAATGGAAATGTTGACAGACTCTCTAGTATAACTGGGCTAGCGGATGCCCGCTGTAATGTACTGTGTAATTTATAGGAGTCACCTGTTAAGCCATCTGGGAAAGATAATTTCCCTTCTTTTAAAATGTTAATAACTTGATTAACCTTTTGAACTTCATTATTATTCCAAGTGGAGCCCCTGTGAACCAGTTGCTACTCCACAGCCAATCTGTATATGCTGATAAAATTTGGGATTAAAAAAAATTCATACTAAGTGGAGAAACATGACTTATTGTGGGAGAAACAACACCTTGATGGTTTGCTTTCTGCCAGTTAGAGCTACCTGCAGGTTCAAATAAACCTCAGGGTCTCTGTACAGGAATCCAGATATGCCACTATGTTCATTCCCCACCTTCTTTCTCTGTTGGTTTTTTGGGGAAGAAACCAGGAATGAAGATATCCTACATCCTCTTGGAAAATCGATATTATTCACTCTTGGAACCTTGACTCTATAACTGTTTAATAGATTGCTACATGGCTCGTATATATGGTTTTATGACTCCTATACTTGTTGAGCTCAGCGTCCCCATATGTAAGCTCCCCTGTCCTATATTCCTTCTGATTTAATCTTTTAGTTTTATTCGTATTACTTATCAAAACAATTTTGTACACATTTTTCTGTCTTTAGCATTATTCCATAAATTACTAGTTCCTCAGATTGGACTCCACTGACTTGACTTGATAGTTGTCAGTGTCATGGGGGTTCTTTGACTCTTACAGAATAAGTCCACTGAATAAATCCCTTAGGGACAAAGTTCTCGGAGAGCCCCTGGGTGGTTTGAATGAATGCTCTGTCTTTTGTTGTAGGAAGACTTAGTTCATTTTGAAGATTAAATTGTTCAGCTGGAATTTTCTGATTTAAGATTTTCATTTCAAACACAGATTAATAAACTCTTTTGTTTTCCCTTCCTTAAAATGTCTCCAAGCTTGGTGTTTGACTGCTAATCTGGCTCACAAGTATTTTATGTGAGGGATATATTGCTGATTATAGCAACTGGTATTCCTACATGACCTTGGTTGATTAAATCTGGCGATTTAAGAAATCATACCCAAGTCAGTCAAATAAGCATAATTCTTTCATAAAACAAATTTATGTGATTTACATGGTTTGATTCCTCTGGGATGATGTTTCCCAGATAGAAAGAAAAAGAAAGGTGTCTTTCTCTCCCCCATCTTCCCCTCCTCTCTCCATTTCTCTCTGTCCTATCCAATGATGACATTAATAACAATGACAATAATAACTACAACAATAAAACAACAATGGCAACAAAAGGGGATAAATAAATATTTTTAAAAAAAGAATAAGGAAAAGAAGGGGGAGAGAAAGAGGAGGAGAGAAAGACACCTACAGACCTGCTTCACCGCTTGTGAAGCGACTCCCCTGCAGGTGGGGAGCCAGGGGCTTGAACCAGGATCCTTACACCAGTCCTTATGCTTTGTGCCACCTGCACTTATCTGCTGCGCTACCGCTGGACTCGACTCTCTCTTTCTCCTTTCTATGTTCAGTTTTTAAATTCAATCAGACAGAGAGGACTTGAAAGGGAATAGGAGGATAGAAAGGGAGAGAGAGAAAGACACCTGCAGACCTGCTTCACTGCTCCTGAAGTGTCCTCGCTGCATATGGGGAATAGGGACTCGAACTCAGGTCTTTGAGCGGATCCTTGCGCTTAGTACTATGTGCACTTAATCAGGTGCCCATCCCCTCAAATATATATTTTTTTAAAGATCAAAGAAAGTAAAAGATAAACGAGTTCTCATTTGATAGAATGACCAGACTTCATCTCAAGACAATTCTAGATGACTCTAAAAGAAATGTGACAACCACAGGGGAACCTGAGCAATCTTAAAATGCTGGTGTCAGGTGCTGGGCGGTAGGGCAGCAGGTTAAGCGCACATGACGCAGAGTGCAAAGATCGAAGGAAGGATCCCAGTTGGAGCCCCCGGCTCCCCACCTGCAAGGGGTCACTTCTCAAGCGGTGAACAGGTTTGCAGGTGTCTTTCCCTCCCCCTCTACCTCTCCCCCTCCTTTTTCTTTTTTAAAATATTTATTTATTTATCCCCTTTTGTTGCCATTGTTGTTTTATTGTTGTAGTTATTATTGTCATTGTTATTGATGTAATTGTTGGATAGGACAGAGAGAAATGGAGAGAGGAGGGGAAGACGGGGGAGAGAAAGATAGACACCTGCAGACCTGCTTCACCGCCTGTGAAGCGACTCTGCTGCAGGTGGGGAGCCGGGGGTTCGAACCGGGATCTTTACTCTGGTACTTGCGCTTTCTGCCACCTGCGCTTAACCCGCTGCGCTACTACCCGACTCCCCTCCCCTCCTTCTTTTATTTTCTCTCTGTTCTGTCCAACAACAGCAATGACAGCAATAACAGCAACAATAATAGTAACATCGATAAACAACAAGGGCAACAAAAGGGTAAAAACAGCTTCCAGGAACAGTGGATTTGTAACCCTGGAGGCAAAAAAAAAAAAAGTTGCTGTCTTTATGTGCTTCTTGTGGGTTTTACATTTTCATGCTAATCTGGTTTAGTATATTGCCTAGAGCTCCACTTTATTGAATGTGTATTATGTTATCCTGTTTTGTAATGCAGGATGTACTTTTTGGATCCTAATGGCCTCGTCTGTGATTGTCAATCCCCTACCTCATGTAGGGATGGAGCTTGGGCTCTTCATTGGAATATGATGCTCATTAATGCCTTGACTATTTCTCCACTGGAACCATGGATCCTGTCTGAAGTTTGATGTCATCTACCCTTCACACACTCTGACACTAGTATACATTTCCCAGATGTGTCAAGAGAACCCTCAAGACGTGGAGAAGAAATGTTTGCCAAACCTACAGTGAGATGATGTGGTACAGCCAAGAATGAAAAAGTCAAAAGTCTGGCTCCATCTCCTGTTTTCTAATGACTAGGCACCACTCCCTTATTGGAACAGATTTGATGTTAGTACCTTAAAGGAACACAGAGAGTTGTCTAATTTACAAAGCTGAAGAACATTCTTCCTGATGGAGTGGCAGAACTTTCCCTACCGCCATTTTGAGGCCTGGAACCTTTGACCCCCTGTAATAGATGCAATTATCCTCTTCCTCTGTCTGTTTTTACCTATTCCTTCCTACATCTCTCCTAAATAATATAGTTGGGTATTTATTCTGATACTGACTGATTAAGAGCTACAAAAATATCTAAAGTACACACAGATGTTTACCTGTACATGGGATGATGCAACATTTAGACTAAGGTGTGATTTTTATGGCCTTACATCTTCTTGATACTGCTAGTGAGATCTCAGAGGTGAGAATTTGGAAACACATTGCTGCCTAAGTTGAACTTGGTCTCTGACTTGCTGGGTAAATCTCTCACTTTGTCAAATCCCCAGACTTCCTGAGCTCAGTTCTTTATCTCCATGCCACTTCTCATGGTCTCACCCAAGATGGCTGGGTTTTCATTGATGTGATTGTAAGCTCTTTCTTTTCACAATGAATTGTAACATTTATTGAATTCCTACTACATTCTGTAGTTCATGCTGGCTTGAAAAAGAAAATTAAGTCATGATCCAATACTGAGTTCTTTGATGACTTCTTGTTATATATGATGTTGCTAAGGCAGAAAGAGAGAGAGAGAGAGAGAGAGAGAGAGAGAGAAAACCCTCTTCACAGAAGTAATCATATAGTTTGATGAATGTTTGGAGCTCTAAACTGTTTTCTTTTAAAACTGTCACTTGGGGGGTCAGTGAAATAACTCACTCGGGAAGATGACTGTTCTGCAAACCCCGGTCCAGGTTTGAGCATCTGGCCCCTAGAGCACTGGGTGAAGATTCAGTGCTGTGGTGTCTCTTGCTCATTCTCCGTCTTTTTCCTGTTCTATATGAAAAAAAAATGCCCCCAGTGTCTTGCACATGTGTATTCCACTGTTCTTAGGGCTGCCTTTTACCCCCTTCATTTTATCATTTTATTTCAGAGGGCAACAGGTAGACAGACAACAAGGACACCACGGCACTGCTGCATTATCAGTGGAGCCTCCTCTGGTGTTTTTAGTGTTACCATGGGATCTGATGCTGGAATGTGGGCCCTCCATGTGGAAAGGCAGGTGCCCTACTGGTTGAGCTATTTCCTGGCCTCTAAGACGTCAAACTTTTCCAGAAAAGGTAGAGAGGCAGCTATTGTTTACCCATAGCATAACCTAATTGTTATTTAGCAGGTTTGCCCTCATGATATGAGCTTAACTGCACACATAATATATACACATTCAGGCTCATGTCTGCCCCTTGATAAACTGTATTATCTGCAACAGGAGTCTGAACTGCCTCAGCTTTCACATTCTTTAGACCTGTATTTCTTTTTTAAATTACAGTTATTTTTAAATATTTATTTATTTTTTTTGCATAGAGACATCTAGAAATTGAAAGGGAAGGGGAGATAGAGAGGGAGAGAGACAGAGATTCCTGTAGCACTGCTTCACCACTCACAAAGTTTTCTCTTTGCAGATGGGGACTGAGGGATCAAACCAGGTTCCTTGTGGTCTGTAATGTGTGAGTTCAAACGTGTGCACCACCACCCAGCCCTAGACCTGCATTTCTTACCTTTATTTTGGTGTGATGTCATGACCTCATGCCCCCTATAAAACTTCTCATTTATTTTTGTTTTTTTCTTTCTTTCTTTCTTTCTCTTTCTTTCTTTCTTTCTTTCTTTCTTTCTTTCTTTCTTTCTTTCTTCTTTACTGGGATTCAGTGAATGCACTATGAATCCATTGCTCCTGGTGGCCATTTTTTTCCATTTTTCAGAATTTATTTTTATTTATTTTTTATTAGGTAAAACAGAGAGGTTGAAAGGGAAGGGGAAATAGACAGGAAGTGAGAAAGACTTGTGATCTCCCTGCAGGAAGGGAGCTGGGGCTTGAACCAGGACCATTGCTTAAGTCCTTGTGTTTCATACTATGTGCAGTTAACCCGGTGTGTCACCACCAGACTCCCACTTATCACTTAATGTATAGGAAGTTTATTATAGGGGAGTCGGGCAGTAGCGGGTTAAGCACACTTGGTGCAAAGAGCAAGGACCAGCATAAGGATCCCGGTTGGAGCCCCTGGCTCCCCACTTGCAGGGGAGTCACTTCACAGGCGGTGAAGCATGTCTGCAGGTGTCTATCTTTCTCTCCCCCTCTCTGTCTTCCCCTCCTCTTTCCATTTCTCTCTGTCCTACCTAACGACGACAACAGCAATAACAATAACAACTACAATGACAACAAGAGCAAGAAAAACAACAAGAGCAATAAAAGGGAAAATAAATAAATATAAAAAAATTAAAAAAGAAGTTTATTATAATTATGTATTTAAAATGTTCTCCACAGTATTTTCTCTGTCAGGACTCACGAGAGAGTATGTTTCAATTCCATTCCATTCAATTCCATTCCATATCATCCCATTTTTTTAAAAAATGCTGGCCTCAACTCACTGAACTGATTTCGTGATCCTTTACTGAGTTGTCATCCACAATTTGAGAAACACTGATTCAATCCTTTACTCAAATGCTTACAACTATAGACAGTTTAATACTTCCCGTAGAAGCTCATTTTGTCATTGGAAAATTTGGAGCTCTTTCTTCAACTAACCTTAAACCTACATGCATCATAGTCTAGGCCTTTATATTCCTGGTCAGTCTAATATTTGGAGAGTTTGAATTCCCCTGAAAACCTCTCATTCGTGTGTATTTATGTTTGGTTGTGTTTCAGAAAGAATCTTGGATTCTAGACATCAATTACTAAAGCAGAGTGTTAGGTCAGGGCAATTATAGAAGTTCCCTGAAACATTTAGTAATCTGAAGGAAAGTGTTGCTTTAAAAAAAAAGTGCTCAATTTAACTGAACAATTGCTCTAATTCCCTACATTACTTTCATCCTGGAAAACCTGGCCCAGCTTCTGCTACGCATTGATTTTACTCAAAGGTGGCAAGTGACAACACAGCCATTACAGAAATGACATGAGAAAACAGGCTTCTTCCATAAGGTATTTAGCATACTTTGCAGATGGCGACGACCTAATTCAGTCCCATGAAGAAACAAGTGAAATCATTCACTCAATTACTTTCATTGGGCAGAGACACTGTAGTTTTCTGCTCTCCCAGAAATTTAAAAATAAATAAATAAATAAAATAAAATACTTTCCTGAAACAGCCAGGCACGGGCAATTTCATTGCAACAGAGTTCCAGTCACCCCTTGTTTTCTTAAACTTGTATTATTGAAAGATTAGTCTTCTGTTTATGGTTACGTTGCCAAGTATCCAAAGCAGAACTCTCTCCTCCATTCAGAGTTAATCGAACTGAAATGGACATGGCATTCCCGAGGCCCACAGACCTATGAGATCAGAAAAAAAAAAAATTACTCAGTCTGCACCACTTAGGTTAAAAATTTATAAAAGTTAGGATAAATTGACAAAGATTGCTTACCTCAGACTGCAGTATTCACAGCATAGTTGAGAAAGACTTCATTATAATTACATGCTGTAATGTGAAAGACTGAAATCCTGTATAGCTGGGTGGGGGGCTCACACATGAATCATGACTAAACCCAATGCTGAGACAGGCGATCAAGGTCATTCACTTTGCTTTTGATTGTTATATACAAACACTAAAGAGAAAACCATTGATCCTTTCTCAATTGGAAGGGTTAGAGAGACCGAATCTTCAGGTTAATGGCAGTCCCTGAAAACAGAGGAACTTGAGAGGAATATCTCTAATACAGCCCTTCAGCCAGATTCCATTCAATTTTAAATGAAACACAAGAGTAAGACACTGGAATTTAACCAAATAAGTTAGGATAAACTAAATTAAGAATTGGTCTATATTTTTAGTCTCAAGTAATTTCAACACTGAGCTAATTCACTGTTTTGTTTTTTTTTTCAGAGAGTTGTCTTTTAAGGTGGTTTCATTCAGAAAATATACTGAGAAAAAGAGCCTCCCCACAAGCTGTCTTAATTTTCTAGTTTTCTTTATCATTTGTAGATGGCATCATACTTCAGCTTATCTTAGGACTCTTATATTTAATTACTGCATTAAATTTGAGTTTAGATAATTTAGATCTTCCAACCTGGGACTTTTGTCTGTAGCAGAAATCAAGGTTATTCTCTTCTGACAAGAGAAGGTCAAGGAAGTAGCAAGTGGGTGAAGAATAAAAATCTGAATTCTTGTTTTTTAAGTAACACCATTATTTTATTAGTGATTTAATAATGACTAACAAGATTGTAAGATAATAGGGGTACAGTTCCACACAGATCCTACCACCAGAGTTCCATATCCCATCCCCTCCATTGGAAGTTTCCCTGTTCTTTATCCCTCTGGGAGTATGGACCAAATTCTTTATGGGGTGCAGAAGGTGGGAGTTATGGCTTCTGTAATTGCTTCTCTGCTTATTATGGATGTTGAGAAGTTGATCCATCTCCCCAACCTGTTTCTCTCATTCTCTAGTGGAGTAGGGCTCTGGGGAGGTGGGGTTCCAGGACACACTGGTCAGGTCATCTGCCCAGGGAGGTCAGGATAGCATCATGGTAGCATTTGCAACTTGGGGGATGAGACACAGTAAGATATAAAGCAGGAAAAGTTATTTTATAAACAGGAATCTAAGATAAGAATAGAGAAGAAGAAACTAAGGGTCTTTGTGTGGGAAGAAGCTGGGAATTCTGTTTTAGGTATGTTCCAAGGGGCCCATGACTTTGTAATTTGTGTCTAAGCTTTATAGCTAACATGTAGGTGGACTAAAAATATTCTCTGGGAAGATGGTGTCAGACTTGAAAATAAGCCTAGAGCTGGATTAGGCCAGAGAATAGCCCCCAATTGTGAAGAAAATATATAAATACGATTAACTGTAAACCCCATCAAACTGATCTAAGGCCCATATATATTCATATTTAGCACAGAAGCCTGTGTAACCTCTGTTTCTCTGTCAGTCTGAGCTCAAAGTCCATGGTCATAGCTAGGAACTGTCTGAGTTATATTCATTTCAGGACCAGTCTTTCTTGAGTGGCAAAGTATGTTGACCCAGACTCCCTTCGGAGAGTGGGGTAGTTTCTACCATCAATGTAGGTACTATCCTACATTGAGGGCAAGGTCTTGTAAAGGCCCACAAGACGGCTTGTGATGATGGTCCTGATGGAAGTTATCAGTGATGGTGGAGAGAGGGACCTGTTAGAGGTCTAGGTCCATCATATCTAGGTGGGAATCCCAGGATTCTCTGACTAGATTTCCAGATGATGGGGTGGCCTGGTAGAGACCAAATAGGCCATCATAAAAGTGTGTCAGTCTCTTGCCCTCATGCAGCTTTTGTAGTCCTTACTTTACCTGGCAAGGTTAGATTTAAAGTGATGGATAAAAATGAAGTAGGTGGTAGGAGAGCAGGATATCTAGGCCTAAGTAACAAATATTTGATTAAGTAGTTTATGGTGTATTTTTTTTTTAGGTGTTTCTATTTGCTCATTGCACTTAGTAAGTCTCGTCTACTAACTGCAGACTCTCTCTAGCAATCTCATCCTGAGACATAAAAATATCTGCATTCTGGGGGGTTGGGTGGTAGGGCAGTGGGTTAAGCACACGTGGCACTAAGGGCAAGGACCGGTGGAAGGATCCCAGTTCTCCCCATCTGCAGGGGAGTCGCTTCACAAGCAGTCAATCAGGTCTGCAGGTGTCTATCTTTCTCGCCCTCTCTGTCTTCCCCTCCTCTCTCCATTTCTCTCTGTCCTATCCAACAACAATGACATCAATAACAACAATAATAAAAAATAACCACAAAAACGATAAAAAAATAACAAGGGCAAAAAAAAAAAAGTGAAAAAAAAAAACAGCCTCTAGGAGCAGTGAATTCGTGATGCAGGCACCGAGCCCCAGCAATAACCCTGGAGGCCAAAAAACAAACAAACAAACAAAAAAACAGCCTTCTTTGCTTTAAGAAGGGAGTGGTGATCCTTAGATTGGTAAGAGCTTCTTCAGAAAAGGGATATTGCTCTTTGAATATAGAAAATGCTCTCAGCAATGCCTGTATTATAATATACATAAAGGATAAAACTGGGGGGGGGGCAGTAGCGCAGTGGGTTAAGCGCACGTGGCGCAAAGTGCGGGGACCAGCGTGAGGATTCCAGTTCAATCCCCTGGCTCCCCACCTGCAGGGGAGTCGCTTCACAGGCGGTGAAGCAGGTCTGCAGGTGTCTTTCTCTCCACCTCTCTGTCTTCAGCTCTTCTCTCCTTTTCTCTCTGTCCTATCCAACAATGACGACATCAACAACAACAATAACAACAGCAATAATAAACAACAAGGACAACAAAAGGGAAAAAATGGGCTCCAAGAGCAGTGGATTCATAGTGCAGGCACCAAGTCCCAGCAATAACCCTGGAGGCAAAAAAAAAAAAAAAAAAAAACCGGGGTAAAACTGCAAGGTATTTTAGGAAGGATAATTAGTCTCCTCTGGATTTACTAGTTTTATTTCATATTCTCCTCTGCTTTGAAATGTAGGAAGTGAAAGACTCAGGCCTGAAAGCTGAAAATATACTTTTGGATTTTTTTTTGGCGTAAATAGTGTTAAATGTCATAAATAAACAAAACAAACAAGCAAATAAATAATGGGACCTGGTTATGGTGCAATTGATAGATCACACATGTGCTAAAATGTGGGCTCAAGGTCTTACCCCCACCCATGGTGGGGAAAGCTTCATGAGTAGTGGAGCAGTATTGCAGTTCTCTCTCCTCTCTTTATCCCCCACTCTTTCATAAAAATAAATAATAAATTAAAAAAAAGACTAGAGAGTGTGGACATCTTGCTTAGCTTTGATCTGAGGGGAAAAAATCATTCAGTCTTTTACCATTAAGTATTTTATGTATAATAGAATTATAGAATTTTACAGACACTTTCTAGTTGAGGAAGCTCTTATCCGATAGCTTTTTAAAAAAATCATAATTGGGGTTTATATATTTTTGTCTACAGGGTTATCAGTGGAGCATGGTGCTTGTACAATTCCACCATTCTTGGTGGCCATTTGTTTTAACAGAGGTTGAGATACAGAGGGAGAAGGAGAGGGAGAGGGAGAGGGAGAGGGAGAGGGAGAGGGAGAGGGAGAGGGAGAGGGAGAGGGAGAGGGAGAGGGAGAGAGAGAGAGAGAAACTCTGGCATGTAATGGTGAATGGTGCCTGGGATTAAAACAGAAACAACTGAACCCTAAGCATGAAAGTATGAAAGTATGATCTTGGGCATGCAAAACAGGTGCGCTATCTACGTAGACTATCTTGCTAGCTTTCTCCTTACCATTCTCAGCCAACAAAATGCTGTGAATGTTGGCTAATACAACAAGGCAAATGAAAGAGACGAAAGGTATAAAGACTGACAAAGAGAAGTTAGCATGGTTTCTATTTTTAGGTGATGTGTTTGTCATCTATTAGAAAACTCAGAGGGATCTAGCAAAAATTTCTAGTCTTGACCAAGTTTATTAAGGTTGCAGGTTATGAGATTAACACATGCAAGAAAATCAATAGTATGCCAGGAGAGATGCAATGAACTCATGAGTATTGAAATTATAAGTGCAGGACCTTTTGTAATGTTGTAATCTGACAAAATATCAGTGGAACTCAAACTGAAAAGTACAAAAAACTAATGAACAAAATTTAAGTAGAGATATGGTGTATTCATGAATTATAAAACCTTATATAGAAAGCGATCAGTTTTCCTGAAATTGACAACTTTAATGAAATTTTAACCCCTGCATGATGTCTTTGAAGATACAGAGAAATTATTCTAACACATTATGGAAAAGATAAAAGGCTTTATATTCTCTGAAAAGAATGTAGTAGGGAATGCACTCAAACTACAAGAGTTATTATATATTGACATTATTTAATATTGTTTCACAGTAGTAGTTGCATAGACACAGTTCCACTGATAAATAAAATAAGAGAATCCAGAAGTAGATACACAAAAATATTCCCAAACTAATTTTTACAGTTGTATAAACAAGTGAATTAAGAGCAAGCAGACATCCACAAACACATGCATAAACCTTAATTAATGCCCCAATTTTATACAAAATTAGTTCCAATAGATTTAAATATAAAATATAATCTTAGTAACAATATGGAAGAAACTTCTCTGGGTACCAAAGCTAGGCAGACTGTTCTTAGACTTCACATCAAAAGCATGACACATCTACATGAAAGGGCAATCTGTGCATCAACAAACATAGGATCTGTGGAAGGCTACTAAGAGCATAAAACACATGCTAACATCTGGCTGAGTATATCTGAAACTTATATTTCTTTTCTTAAATTTTTTTTTCTGTCACAATGGTATTGTTGGGGTTCTGTGCTTGCATGATGAATCCACTGCTCCTGTTGACCAATTTTTCCCTTTCTTTTTTCTTTTGACAGGACAGAGAAAATGAGAAGGAGTGGAGGCAGAGAGGGAGAGAAAAAAAAAAAAGATACCTGTAGCATTGCTTCATTGCTCTTTAAGGCCTCCCCTTCCCCCTTGCAGGTAGGGTCTGGGGTTTTGAACCGTGTTCCTTGCACATGATAACATGTACACTCAACTGAGTATGTATCCACCTTGGCCTGCAACTTAGATTTCTGACAAAGATTTTGTTCTAGAATATATAAGAACATCTAAAAATTCAACAGTGAAAAACTAAATCAAAACAAAAATCTAGTTAAAAATTGAGCAGAAGGATCGGTGTCAGAATCCTGGTTTGAGCCCCGGGCTCCCCACCTTCAGGGGGTCACTTCATAGGTGGTGAAGCAGGTCTGTAGGTGTCTCTTTCTCTCCTCCTCTCTGTCTTCCTCTCCTCTCTTGATTTCTCTGTCTTATCCAACAACAACGATAGCAATAACAACAAGAATGACAAACAACAAGGGCAACAAAAGGGAAAAAATAAAAAATAAAAGTTAAAAAATTGAGCAGAAGAGCTAGAAGAGAGTGTAGTGGTAATTCAAAATAAATAAATAAATAATCCCAGGTTCAGCGCCTGTTCCCATCCCCATAAGTTGGAGCTTAGCACTGGTCTAGTCAGAAAAAAAGCACAAAAAGGGAACAAAAGACATAAATATTTCCAGAACTATTATATACAGATAACAAAAAATACAATGAAAGATACTCCACATAGCCAATAGGGAAATGCAAATTAAAATGACAATGAGATATTATTAAATCCTTATGAGGGTGGTTTAAATATAGATAGTGCTATTAGGTGAGCAGAGGATGGATCAGTAGGTAGATCCTACCATTATAGTGTGTGAAATACTGGATTCAATGATTGGTTCCACTTGGGATCACCATGGACAGCGCCCAATGGAGTTAACATAGATGACAGAGCAATGCTTTGGTGTCAGTGTCTCTCTCTGCCTTTCTCTTCCTCGCTCCTCTTGTCTGCTTGACTCTAAGTGTATAGAATAAGAAAGCCCAAAGGATTGTGGGTGTGTAGGAAGTTATTTAAGTGAGTGTCTGGTGGAAAATCCTTCTCGGTTCCTGCTGCTCTTCTCCTGCTCTTTTTCTCCCCTGGACCCACCTCACTGCTTCCCTCAGGACCTGAACATGTGTAGCTGAGCACTGGTAACAAGCCTAAAGATTCATAGCTCCTGGCCATCATGACTAGCTTATACTTACCGCTTTGCCTGTTATGCTATACCTTAATAACTTGTGTTGTAATAAGCTTCCCATTTATTAAACCCCAGCCAAAGCCCATGAAAAGTCTTTTATTTTTTTTGAATTACTATATCCCCCTGCAGGGCGGAATGGAAGCTTATTCCTAGGTCCTTCACATGGTAATATGTGCACCATCACCAAACCCCCAAGAAAGTTATTTTGCTGACTTGATTTTTTAAAAAAATTTTTTAATATTTATTTTATTTATTTATTCCCTTTTGTTCCCTTGTTGTTTCATTGTTGTAGTTATTATTGTTGTTGTTGTTGGATAGGACAGAGAGAAATGGAGAGAGGGAGGGGGAAGACAGAGAGGAGGAGAGAAAGATAGACACCTGCAGACCTGCTTCACCGCCTGTGAAGCGACTCCCCTGCAGGTGGGGAGCCGGGGTTCGAACCGGGATCCTTATGCCGGTCCTTGTGCTTTGCGCCACCTGCGCTTAGCCCGCTGTGCTACAGCCCGACTCCCGCTGACTTGATTTTTTAAGACCCTATCTCCTTTTCCTTTCACCCTGCACAGATGTTTAATTCAACTTTTAATATAGTCCATATTTTTATTCTGATTAACACTGCGATATAATCACAATATATATGATGAATACTGGTGACCTAGTAATCACCTCTCTAACTTTGACTGACATAATTCTCCTTCAAGTGTCTCATGGCATAGCTGTCTCAAACCGCTCACAGGTCCAAATTCTATTAATTGTCCACTGATCATTATAAAGGATACGTCTTTGAAGAAATCTTCCATGCTTCCAATATGATTTCACAGTTTTTCTGTCTCTCTTGTCACTTTTAACAGGGTGGTAGGGTTCATCTCTTAGTTCTTCCAGTAGAAAAGAGACCAGAAATCTGTCCACAGAATCAGTGCATCCAGAAGAGAAAAAAAAAAAAAAAGAAAGAAAGAAATGAGAGTGCTCAAATTAGAGTAATGAAGAAGGTTCTTAGGGTAGCCAAATAAAGATGATAGGAAAAACTATCAAGGAAACACTAGTGTGGATCAGAAGCAATAGCGGACAAGGTTAAAATGTTGCAAGGGTGATTTTACATGGCACTGGTGGAGATTAAGCTGCTTGCTCACTACAGGCAGTCTCCCTCTAAATCATGCAACAGATCTTGTTGACATGCCAGGCTAGTAGAAATCTGCTTAAAACCCAAAGCTTTAAGACTCACATGACTTGAAACATTGTTTGTTTTCTTCATTAGCTACTAAAGAGAAGTAAATAGTAGGCAGCGGGTAACAATTACCTAATATCTTTGCAGAAAGAGAGACTTCTTTTTTTTTCTTTTTCTTTTTTTCCAAAATGTGCTTTCTTCATGAGTCCTAGTGGGGGAAATGAGTTTTATTTACTGTGTCAGAAAAGAACAAGGCACTAATAGTAAAAGATCTTATATGACTTTAAGTTTTTTAGGAAATTCATTTGTGTACAAATCCAACTCAATCAAACCCAAAGGTATGTAATACACTCCAGATTTTCATGCCACCTGGCTTTGCACCCACATTTCAGTCTAGAGGAAATAATTATGATAGAGTGTATACACTGATGTAAGATGATATCGATTATAAATATTTCCTTACCACAGATGAAAATCTTAGAATTAGACCATCCTATAGTCCAGGGAAAGAATGGAATAGTTAGACACTTTTATTCCCTCTCTAGCCTTAACTAAACTTATATGAGGGTAATGGAGTTGTCTACAATTACTTAGCTATTTTGTTTGATAATTCAGGAAAATAGTCCAAGGAATAATCGTTAAAAGGCAAACAGACTGAAGTGTAGTTATAAGAAAGTACTTAAAGCTAGTTTTTACTTACTTGGCAGTCCTTAAAGAGGACCTGTAATCATGAAAACTGGTATATATCACATTTGGACAAAACCTTGTGCTTTTCAAAATATGTTTGATAACTTACTTTATTTGATCCTCTCATCATAATCTTGTGATTCAAGGAGGGGTTATTATTTTTATTTTCTTAAGAACATACCAAACAAAAAAGAACTCCCAAACAGATGAGACACTAGTTTTTTTTTAATCGTTATTATTTATGTAATTCTGATAGATACGTTTGTTGGCTAAGAGGGGAACAATTCCACATAATTCCCACCACCAGAGTTCCACATCCTATCCCTCCCACTTTCCTACTTTTTTATTCCTCTGGGAATATGGACCCAGGATCATTATGTGGTGCAGAATGTGGAAGAATATACTAGGTTCTTATGGTTGAATGTAATCTCATGAGACTACATCTGTGATAGCATTATTAGGTATAGAATAAGGATAATTCTGCAATCTCACTCTCTAGCTGTCTGACTAAACTTTGCGACCTTACTTTCCTGTTTTGTGAATAAGACATATGAAGTCTGACTGACTTGCATCTTGATCCATGGCACAGGGCTGTGGCAGACACACTGGGCAACAGGCAAGGGAACTCTTCCCAAATTTTTTTTTTTTTTAAATATTTATTTTATTTATTCCCTTTTGTTGCCCTTGTTGTTTTTTTATTGTTGTAGTCGTTGTTGGATAGGACAGAGAGAAATGGAGAGAGGAGGGGAAGACAGAGAGGAGGAGAGAAAGACAGACACCTGCAGACATGCTTCACCGCCTGTGAAGCAACTCCCCTGCAGGTGGGGAGCCGGGGTTCGAACCGGGATCCTTATGCCGGTCCTTGTGCTTTGCGCCACCTGCGCTTAACCCGCTGTGCTACAGCCCGACTCCCCATCTTTCCAAATTTTAACTCTGTATCTCTCAGTCTTGTTGTTGGACATCCAGATTCACTTGTGTGTCACAATTTCTTACCTGAGTCTCTGAGGTGGGGGGTAGGAGTGAGATGTGACATGAAAGAAAAAACACACTGAGTAAGAATATAAATAGTAATGACCTTGGCTGTTCAAAAAATGATGAAATTTCATGGTGTAAGGAAGACCAGACACAAGAGCAGGTGGCAGGGCTGATTTTGAGGTCCAAGACAGGTGATTTCCTGAATAACTAATTTATTCAACAGTGGATTCTAACGTCAAAGGTGGCAGAATCATGGCTGAGAATTCTTGGGGAGTGATTCATTAAGTTAGTACAACTCCAAGAGAGCAGAAATTTGTTCTAGACTCTTCCAGAGAAGTTGGAACAACATGCTAAAGTATAAGGGAGAATAACATATCTTCTCTTAGAGACTGCTCAAGCAAAAGTCCCTTTCTTTGAAAATAGAGAATCCAAGATAAAAGATGGCATCAGTTAATTTGAATCCCACTTGAAGAATAGAATAATCTAATCAGAATTTCCCATGAGTAATTTTTCCTACTACGATAACTACAACAAAAATGTGGGAAAACATTGCTTAATATTTTGCATCAGTTGATCACTCTCTAGGGTCCTTTTTAAAATGTTACGCTATAATTTTGAGAGTTCTTTAACAGACAGCTTTATAGGAATTATAGACAACTGCATCACAGCATATTTTGTGTTACTTCTCTATCTTGACTATCATTTAAGTAATAGCGAAGTGACAGATTAATTTCTGTTGTTACAATGTGCTTTGCTCATATTTAGACTCCAAGAAAGTTGCCTAATCTCTGTGCTCCACTGTCTCAGCAGCCCGAGAAGTTGCTTGGAGACATATCTGTGAAGGGGCTATATTTGTTGACTCTTAGAGTCCTCTTAGATGAAAGATGGTGCTCAGCTTGGGAAAGGGAGTTATTCCCAAGTGTGGGGGTGGGTACAACCCTGTGCATCTTGAGTGTGGAAGAAAGTTTTGGTTCCTCACAGTGTGACTAGAACCACAGAAGAGAGTCTCCTGGTTTTCCCCACAGTGAGATTGAACTTCAGATGCCAGAGCTTCTAGGTAGGGCAAAATCATGTGTCAACAGCTCAACATGAAAGTGCAGAGACATCTGTCATGGGCACCTAAGATCTTGGACTATAAGCTTATCTATCCTGAGCTGCATGGACCATGAAGCACATGACAGGGACTTCTTAAAATGTTAGTATCAGTGACAGACCCCTGGCATCACTGAGTGCTATTGAGGGAAAATGGAAGGGAATATAAATAACTCAAATTTAATTTATTGCCACCAGTGGCATCTGGTATAGTTTAAATAGGATTTGGAAACAGAAAAAAGACAGTATGGTAATATATATATATATATATATATATATATATATATACATATATATATTCTATGGAATACTATTCTGCTGTTATAAAAAGGTGATATTGTGTTCTCTGGAGAAAGCAGACAGAACTAGAGGCTATTATGCTTAGTGGAATAAATACAGAGATGAAAGACAACTACCAGACTGTTTCATTCATATATGTATTCTAAAGAACTGGAATCCATGACTGAAAAACAACAACAACAACAAACCAGAAACAAACTGTCTCTAAGATCTTGTGTGAATTATGATGTTTACCATTGGGAAAGGGAGGGCAGGGAATTTTGGTAATGGATGTGGTAAATAGAAGTATACCCTGTAACCCTGCAATCATATAATCTAATATAAATCACAGAGAGAAGGAAAGAAAGAAAGAAGGGGAAAATATAGAAAGAAAGAAAATGAAAGGAGAGAAGAAAAAGTACAAAAATTGTGTCTGTCTATCATAGTAATAAAACCCCAGTGCCTGCACAGTTGTTTACATTTTGCACTAAATATTCTTAGCTGCAACCTCACTGTGCTTGAATAATGCTGTGAAGTATCTACTGTCATGGTTATGTATCCATTTTATAAGTTATTCCCCCAAATGTTCTGGAGCTTGTAACTGGCAAGGCAGCTCTTACTGTTACCCTTGCTAAGAGGCAATCCTTAACTTCAGGCCTAGGCTGTTTAATTCTTTTCCTCCACCACACCCTCAATTGGGGTAGTCATTAACAAACATCTCTAAAGGAACTTCAACATGTTAAGCATAGGAATCCAAAATCCAATGACATTGTCTCTGTCCACTAAGGATACTGACCTTGGAGAGGAGAGTTCCTGGGGAAAGAGAAGAAGACATGACATAGGCAGCAGAAAGAAAGGCAGCCAAGAAAAATCAGAAAGCAGCTGTAGAATGAATGTTCGTAAGGTTTTTATGCAGATGACATATTAACATGCATGAGTTATCCCAAAGACTCTAGTAAGTAATGAATCAATTCAAATATGTTTAAGTGCCAGGTCCTGTGTGTGCTGGGGACTGTGTTCTAAGATGGTATAGTCTAGGTCTTCATGAAATTTGCATAGATAAATCCACATTAGAAATAATAATAAAACTTACATTAGCATTAAAATTCTGTTGATGCCATGCCATGAAGAAAGTAAACAGTGTTTTTGGGAAAGGCAAATGAATATATATGAAAAGCTTTTTTTCTTCTATTATTTCATCCATATTCACTCTTTCCTCCCTCCAAGATATATGGATTTGTTCACATTTTTATTTTAAAACAAAGGAATATATATATATATATATATATATATAAATTTACAAATAAGTGGTCGTGATGGGTACAGCTCACTTGTATGGTGTGTTTACTTTGTTATGAGCAGGATCCATGAGTCTTTCTCTCTGACTCTATTTCTACCTCTGTTTATTTCCCTGAAATAGTCTGTCTGCATCAGTAAGGCTCCAGTAATGAAAAAAAAAATCCAATGAGATAATTTATATGATAATCTAGTTCTGATGCATTGTTTTAAATCGTTGCATAAACTTTATTTATTTTTTGCCTCCAGGATTATTGTTGAGGATCGGTGCTAGCATACAAATACATTGCTCCTGGAAGCCATTTTTTTCTATTTTTATTGGGTAGGACAGAAAGAAATTGAGAGAGGAGGGGCAGGTAGAGAGGAAGAGAAAAAGATACACACCTGCAGATCTGCTTCACTACTTGTGAAGTGTTCCCCTTTGTAGGTGGAATACCGGGGGCTCAAACCCAGATCCTTGCATGGGTTCTTATGCTTAGTATTATGTGGGTTTAACCAGGTGTTCCACTGCCAGAACCCCCCATAAATTTGTTCCTTAATATGAATTTACTCTATTTAACATCTTTATTGATGCTCATTTAGGTTGGTGTTAGTTTTTTATTGTAGTAAACACTATTATACTATTATCCTTTTTGCTCATTTTCTGTTTAATTATTGGTCTTTTTCATCCATTAGTGGACACTTTGTGTCAGGAAAATTAAGTTTTATATGTGATATATATGTATATATATCCTCTGATTTTATCATTTGTGTTTTGAATTTATCTTTTGTATCGTCAGAGGGAAGTAAACAGATCATATTTGATTTCTTTTTTGAAATCTCTTTCTGCAGGCACAAGGGGGAGTGATCAGAAGAAGGAACAGGATCAGGAGGAGGGCAGTTGTGGGAAGTGTGTAAGGAATTGCAGTACTCTAGGAAATGATCCATGAGTGCTTGAAGTGGCAGTGGGAAAGGAGTGGGGTGGTGGATAGATTTTCTGTCATAAGGTAACAAGCATCTTTATGACATGAGCACTGAATGGAAGGAAACTGAGGTTGACTTTCAGGGTTCTGAAGCTGTTGGGTGGGAGGGCATTGGTAGCTTTTACTATGAAAACACAAGGCACGTGTGAGAGAGGGGGAAGTCTAGTATGGATTCAGATAGGAGTTTGGGGTACCTCAGGCATATACAAATATGGAAATACAGTAAGCTATTGGGTTTGGAGGGAGAGTCCTTAAAAGAATGGTCTATGTCAGTGAGCAGGTGATAGGACTTGGCAGTACTCAGGTGCTGACAGACTACAGGGATGCAAGTGAAGGATTAGGATTCTGAAAGACACAGCGATCCAGTATTGATTTACAAGATGATATGTCAACAGGGGTATAATTCCACACCGTTCCCACCACCAGAGTTCTGAATCCCAAGTCCCTCCATTGCAAACTACCGTAGTCCTCCCAGGGTTGCAGACATGGATAAACTGTCATCTCTACAACTATCTGTCTATACTTGTATGTAGTTAGTTACCCCCTTTCCTTCCAGGTCCAATCCTCTCTTCCCCTCCAAGCCACACATAATCCTATTACTACATCCAAATATCTCTCCCCTTTTGTGTCCTTTCTCTCTGGGACCCGATGGAGCTGGAATTCAGAGCCCCCTTATCCTCTTCTTCATATCACATCTCCCCCACTGGGAGTATGAATCAAAGTTGTTTTAGGGGGTGCAGAAGGTAAGAGCTCTGGCTTCTGGAATGACTTCTCCTGATGAACCTTTTTATTCAAAGGGTTCTCTGAGAAAAAAGCTTGTAGTGGAAAAATATTTCTTGCTCTAAGAAACTATCCCACACTTATATAGAGAGAAAGAGTCCTGCAAAGACTGTTCCTTGTCTTTAACATGGGGCCCAGGGTGTTACTAGTCTAGAAGAAGTGCTAGTCACATTCCTCTTGCAGACAATTCTTTCTCTTCATCTCTCTTCCTACCCCTACCTGGACAGGATTCATGGAATTCAGAAGATATTCTCCAACAGAATGATGCGGGGTGTAAACTTCTTTGCTTCTCTCTGGACTATGTTTCGTTGTCCCCTTTCCTTTACATTTTCCAGGGACTTAGGTCTCTCCATAACCTCTAACTGCAGAATTCAGTTTACCAACTGAAGTGAAAGTTGGTGGAATCTTTCACTAGTTTACCACAGCTTAATTTATGCCAAGGAAATGAAATGAATTCTCCCTAATGAAGTTCCACTGAATGAGCTCACCCCACATTTGGTTTTTGATTTAAAAGACCACTTAGAGATCTGGCCTGTCCTCTAAAATACCAGAAAACTGGCTCCTGACCCTATGGAAAGACCTGTTGTGAAAGCTAGATTGATATGCAAAAGATTTTTTAGCATGACTTATTCTCAAGTTTTGTCCAATGGGTTTAAAGGAGTTCTAGGTAATACAGGAAGTAGTAACTTTGGCATTTGTCTCAGTGGATAGTGACCTGGTTTGTAGAAGGAATAATGAACATAGACATGATCTAAGAAGTCAACGTTTATGGAAGAACAACACATACTATGTAAAGCACCTGGCCCCTTAAACGGGAACCCGATACTTTCTCATTTATCCAAATGTGACTTGGTGATTAACTCATGGTCTCTGGCTCAGTGACTGTTTGTCTCTTCTCTTTAGTGCAGTGTACATTTGGCACAGATGTAGAGCCATCTATAGTTTAAAGCTGCCATAGCTAATGAGTCAGAACCATTGAATGTTATAGTTGGAAGGTGCTTTAGTGACCATCAAGGCCCACCCCTTGTTTTTCAGATGAAGAAAGCGAGAGTAAAGGCTGGTCCAGGGTCACAAAGCAAGTTAGCATGACTGGAGTCTCCAGTCCCATGGAGTTAAGAGTTCTGCCATTCTGTCGACCAATGGTTAACAGGAAGATCTGACTTTGGATTCCAATTCTTTACTTTCCCCTCCCTACTGTCCAAGCCTCCAGATAAACACATAAGTAAAACCACTGTACCTGTTACATAAATTTAGCCTTGGATCCTCTACCACCCGAGGAAGATGGGTCTCGGCAATGGGTGTTGCCTAGAATGTTCCTAGCTATGATTACAAAATGTGACCTCAGACCTACAGGGATGCAGAGGTTACATACACTCCTGCACTGAATATAGGCCCCAGATCAAATAATGAGATTTACAGTTAATGGTATTTATATACTTTCCCTGGGTTTAGGAGCTGCTCTCTTCCATGATACAGCTTTCTAGTCCTATTTCCAATCCTGACACCATCTCTTCAGACAAAGCCCTTAGGTCCTCCTGCATGTTAGCTATCTGGCTAAGGCAAAAATTAGTAGAGTCATTAGGACCCCTGGAATATACCTAAAATAGACCTACTAACTTTTTCCAAAATGGAGGTCGCAAATCTCACCTGCTATATTTGTGCCTTTAGGTTCCATATTATTAAACAGTTTGTTCTTCTTTATATCTTAATGCTTTTTCAGACCCCAAGTTCAGATGCTACCATGATGGCAACCTGACTTCCCTGAGCAGAGGACCTCACCAATGTATCTTGGAACCCCATCTCTCCAGAGCCCTACCCCACTAGGGAAAGATAGAAATAGGCTGGGAGTCTGGATCAACCTGCCAACACCCATGTTCAGTGGAGCAGTAACTACAGAAGCCAGACCTTCCACCTTCTACACCCTGTAATGATTCTGAGTCCATACTCCCAGAGGGATAAAGAATAGGAAGGCTTCCAGTGGAGGTGGTGGGAAATGTGTGGAATTTTACCCCTTATCCATTCTATGCTTTTGTCGATATTTTCTATTTCATAAATAAATTAAAAAATTGTCTTCCTCTCCAAGTAGAAGGCTATATCTAAAAAATACGCTTCTGTGTCAGAGTTTCAGGGCACCACTGACTTTGGCCAGAAGTGTTTGGATGATAGATCTAGTAGAAATGTTAAGTGTAGAGAGGAGTGAAGGGAAAAACAAAAAAGTTGAGGGTATTGTAATAATGTATTAGACAAGATAACAGGGGATTGGGTGGTGGCGCTCCAGGTTAAGCATATATAGTACTAAGTGCAAAGACCCGCACAGGGACCCAGTTTCGAGCCCCCACTCCCCATCTACAGCAGGGATGCTTCATGAGCAGGGAAGGTGGTCTGCAGGTGTCTTTCTCTCTCCCTCTCTATCTCTCTCTGTCTTATCTAATAACAGTGGAAGAAATGGCCACCAGGAATAGTGGATTTGTGGTGGTGGCACTGAGCCCCAACAATAAACCTGGAGTCAAAAAAGAAAAAGGACTTAAGATAATAAAAATGGCATCAGACAACAGGGCTATCCATAGTTCCCTTTCAACTTCCTCGGTTCTCATTTTATATCAGGTTCTTCCACCTGGACTTCACTGTGGCTTCACGAATGTATGATTATACCACTCCTATTCCCAGTTGAGGATGAGAGACAGAGAGAGAGAGAGAGAAGGAGAAACACTATGATGCCACAATGTTGCTTGTGAAGTTCCCCTCTTTGCATTCTACTCCATGTCAGGGTAATAGGCTTGAATTTGGATCCTTGTGCATGGTAAAGTATGCACTTTACTGGGTGAACTATTTCCTGCCCCTCATTTTATTTCCTTGATGTATATGTACATAACCATGCTGTCCCAAAATAAACTTAGGACAGTACAGAAAGGAAAAGTAATGCATCAATATATACCTCTGTTCATATACATTTTTGGAGAAAGGGAAAATTCTTTTGAAAACTATAAAGATGATCTAATCCAGTCTTTTGAGCCCTGTTTTCTAAAAGTTTGTCAATAAATTTACTTTTTTTTTTTGTATACTCATGATCAACAGTCAGTATCACCTGGTGTGTCAATCTATATTTACTCATAATGAAGATCACTTTCTTTTTTTCTTTTTCTTTTTTATTTAATAAAGGAGACATTAACAAAACTGTAGGATAGGAGGGGTACAACTCCACACAATTCCCACCACCCGATCTCCATATCCCACCCCCTCCCCTGATAGCTTTCCCATTCTCTATCCCTCTGGGAGTATGGACCCAGGGTCGTTGTGGGTTGCAGAAGGTGGAAGGTCTGGCTTCTGTAATTGCTTCCCCGCTGAACATGGACGTTGACTGGTCGGTCCATACTCCCAGTCTGCCTCTCTCTTTCCCTAGTGGGGTGGGGCTCTGGGGAAGCGGAGCTCCAGGATGCATTGGTGGGGTCTTCAGTCCAGGGAAGCCTGGCCGGCATCCTGATGGCATCTGGAACCTGGGGGCTGAAAAGAGAGTTAACATACAAAGCCAAACAAATTGCTGAACAATCATGGACCTAAAGGTTGGAACAGTGCAGATGAAGTATTGGAGGGTACTCACTGTAGATTCTTGTGTACTGTACTTCTGCTTTCAGGTATATATTTTTCCCTGGTTTACGGCTACATGTGAACATATTCTGTATCTCAGGGGACCTGGTGTATATATAGGTTTGGGGACTTTATTGGGTAGTGGTCCACCTGGAATGGAATTAGAGAATTCTATGAAAGGAAAGGTCTCACCTGAATGATGAAGCTGAAGGGTTGTCGTTCCACACTTGAAGTCTCTGGAGCACTTTCTTTCTTTTTTTTTTTTTTTTTTGGGTGTTCCAATATACATTGAATACAGTCCATAGAATATTCATTCATATCTTTATTTAGCCAGATTAATCCTATGCATACCATTGCTATAAGTTAATTACTATCGTTAAGTCGGTTCTTATGTCTCATTACCACCTCCCTTACCATATTTTATTCTCTCACAATTTCCTATTGCAATGATAAATTATTTGTTATCCTTAATTTTATTCTGTTGTTTGCTCAGTGTGCTTTTCTTATTGATGATGGATTTTTTCTTGCCAAGTAATTGATCTGATCCTTCACTTAAAAGCTACTAAACACCTAGAGGGTGACATGCTTTAAAGACCAATGACAAATTCTTCCTGAGTTCAGGTCAAGTGAGCAAGATGGGTAAGAAAAGAGAGATTTATTATGGAAGATTTTTTAAATTTTAAAATTATTATTTTTTATTTATTGGATAGAGACAGTCAGAAATTGAGAGGGAAGGAGGTGGGAGGGAAGGGAGAGACACCTAGACAGAGAGATACCTGCCACACTGCTTCACCACTTGCAAAGCTTTCCCCACACAGGTGGGGACCAGGGCTTGAACCAGGGTCCTTGAGCATTGTAACATGTGCACCAATGAGGTTCACCACCACCTGGTCCCGAAGAATCTTTTTAAAAAGCATAAAGTTTGAGCAAAGGAAAAAGCAGAAGAGTATAATAAAAGTAGTCCTGCAAAGCTTAGCTGAAGAGGTGAAATACATTTTATCATAAAACAGCAATTCTCTAATTACTTATCAGTTCACGGTAATTCTGTGAACTGATAAAAATAATCGGTCACATGTAAATTAATAGCATACAGAGACTACTAACTTGGGACCTAAACTCTGAATCTGTGACTTGGCTCTATGTCTAAATTCAGGACATATCATATTACACTTCAGTTTCGTCAAGTGTAAAATACTGTTAAAAAGTACTAAATGAACAGCTATGCATGAAGATAGACTGACAGAATATTTAACTAAATTTAATATTTTAATGGTCCTCATGTTCCCATTTTCACAGTGGTTTCATTATTTCATTACCTCTCTTTATTTAAATGATACCACAGAAATCTACCAAATCTACCTCCTTAAGATAACAAACTTTTCTATTTTCCAATTAGCTTGCGCAAAACACTCTTCCAACTGATAGAATGAAGAACTTTAAATCTAGACATTTTATGTAGGCAATATATTCTTCCCTAGAATGTTTTCTCTTTAAAGATATATTTTATTTAATAAATTATTTACATAGTGGGAGGGTTTAAAAGACACTAAAACACTGCTCTGGCATATATGGTGTTTGGAATTGAACCTGGGTTTGACATACGGCACGTTCTCTACTCTAGAGCTGAGCCACAGCCACTTTCCAGTTTGCTCTGCGTTTATTTATGATCTATGCCCCCAGGATTATCACTGGGACTCAGTATCTATATAACTCCATCACAATTTTCCAGTAGTCATTTGTTTTTATTTTTCTTTTCTCTTCTTTCCTTTCTTTCTTTTGATAGAGAAGTAGTGGAAGAGAGAAAAATAGAGAGAAGAGCTATACATATAGCACTGTTCCACTACTAGTGAAGTTCATCCCTTGCAGGAGGAGGCTGACACTTGAATTGTGGTTCTTGAGTATGACAATGTGCAGAGTCTACTGCATATGTCACCACTCAGCCTCTGTGTTCTCCTTCACTATCTCTTTTCTTTCATTGTTCTACATAAATAATGATCCTGGGTCCATACTCCCGGAGGGACAAAAAATAGGGAAGCTTTCAAGGGAGGGGACTGGATACGGAGTTCTGGTGGTGGTAATTATTTGGAATGCATCCCTCCCATCTAATGGTCTTGTCAACAGTTCTATTTTATAAATAAATAAAACAATTAAAAAAAGAAATATGTGCAGAGAGAATATTATAAATGTCCTTTTGTATATTTAAATGTACTCACCATTTACATCTTATATACTTAAATTTTTTTTTTATTTAAGAAAGGATTAATTAACAAAACCATAAGGCAGGAGGGGTACAACTCCACACAATTCCCACCACCCAATCTCCATAACCCACCCCCTCCCCTGATAGCTTTCCCATTCTCTAGCCCTTTGGGAGCATGGACCCAGGGTCATTGAGGGTTGCAGAAGGTAGAAGGTCTGGCTTCTGTAATTGCTTCCCCGCTGAACATGGGCGTTGACTGGTCGGTTCATACTCCCAGTCTGCCTCTCTCTTTCCCTAGTAGGGTGTGTCTCTGGGGAAGCTGAGTCTGGAGCACTTTCTATTCACTTCAATTTAACTTTTATATAAGGCAATAGACATGTAAACAAGAAAAAAAAACATAAATAAGGATAGACTTAATATGAATCCATAAAATTGAGGTTGGTGAAACAGCTCACTTGAATAATGTACTGCATTGCGATGTGTGGGACCTTGATTTGAGCCTGACCCCCCCACCACATTGAGGAAGCCTCAGTGCTGTGGTCTCTTACACCCTTTGTCTCCCTATCTTTATGTCTCTTAAAAATATTCTATAAAATTCTAAATCATAATAGTCCAGAAGCTGTAGAATTCTTGGTGTATTTTTTTTTCTTTATTGGGTAATTAATGGTTTACAGTTAAATACAGTAATTTGTACATGTGGAACATTTCTCAGTTTTCCATATAATAATTCAACCCCCTCTAGGTCCACCTCTGCTATCATGTTTCAGGATATGAATCCTACCCCCACCCCCAATCTCAGAGTATTTTACTATGGTGTGATACAAAAAAAACAGTCCTAGTTCTGTTTTGTGCTTTCTTACTTTTTCAACTTATTTTTTTTACTAGTGAATTAATAATGATTGACAAGATTATGGGATAAGAGAGGTACAAATCACACAATTATCACCACCAGAGGCCCATATCCCATCCCTACACTGGTTGCTTCCCCATTCTTTATCTCCTTGGGAGTATGGGCCAAAGATTTCTATGGGGGCATAGAAAGTAGGAGGTCTGACTTCAGTAATTGCTTTTCCACTGTGATGGATGTTGACTTTTCTTCCAATCTGTATCCCTTTAATTCCTTGCTCCTGCCTGGTTGCTACGGCAAGAACTTCCAATTCCATGTTGAATAGTAATGGTGATATTGGGCAGCCTGGTCTAGTACCTGATCTGTAGGAGAATTCTTGCAGTTTTTCACCATTGAGTATGATGTTGGCTGTAGGTTTGCTCTATACTGTTGGTCTGCTTCTAAATTTTGCTTCTAAGACCCCTTCTGTTTCATTGATTTAATCCCCCCTGCTTAACACTGTATTCTATTTACATAACCACTGTTAACTAAGCACCCCCCTGCCTCTAGGGCATTGGTTTAATCCTCACTGTTTTGCACACTTTTTCCTTCTCCCCACCCCCTATCCTACGTACATTCTCATTGGAACTGACTCTTCCACCTCAGGATATATAAGGACAAGATTGTAATTAGAGATAGTTTAGATTGCGCTGCGTTCCACATGAATAAAGACTGAACTGCCTACAACTCAGCCATGAGTCCCTGGTCGTTTCCTCTCTCCCACCCGCGAAGCTCAGCCTGACACTATACAGACTCCACTTTCTTGAGGAACTTACCACGTATTACCATTTTTTTTTTTTTAGTGTTCTGATCATGAAGGGATATTGGATTTTGTCAAAGGCATTCTCTGCATCTACTGATATAATCATGTGGTTTTTTATCTTGCTTTTATTGATATGGTGGATCATGTGGATTGATTTACATATATTAGACCTACCTTGCATCCTTGGGATAAACCCTAGTTGGTCTAGATGAACAAACTTTTGAATATACTGCAGTATCCAGGTGGTTAGGATTTTGTTCAATATTTTAGTACCTATGTTCATCAGAGATGTTGATCTGTAGTTTTCCTTTTTTGTTGCTGATTTTGGTATCATGGTGATGTTGGCTTCATGATGAAGCTGGAAGGGAGTATTCCTGTGTCTTCAATCTTTTAGAAGAGATTTTAAAAAGTAGAAGTACTTTTATTCTTCCTTAAAGTTTTTATAAAATTCATTTATAAAACCATCTGACTAAAAAATAAATAAAACTGTCTGGTTCAGGACTTTTATTTTTGGGAAGGTTCTTAAAAATGTAATTTCTTTGGTTGTGATTGGCCTGTTCATATTTTCTAGTTCATCTTTGTTTAGTTTTGGAAGTTTGTAGGTATCTAAGAACTCGTCTGTTTCTTCCAGGTTTTTTAATTTGGTGGCATATAGTTGCTCATAGAAGCCTCACATGATACATGGATTTCTATGTTGTCTGTTGTGATATCTCCTTTTTCATTTATAATTTAATTATGTGAGTCTTCTCCCCTTCTTTTGTTTTGTGAGTCTGGCTAAGGGTTTATCAATTTTGTTTACTCTTTCAGAAAACAACATTTAGCTTCATTGATCTTTTGTATGGTTCTGTTATTTTCAATGTTATTTATTTCTGCTCTAATTTTAGTTACTTCTATCCTTCTGGTTGCCTTAGAGTTCTTTGTTGTTGTTGTTGTTCTTCTTCTTCTTCTAAGTCTTTATCTTATTTTCATTAAATTCTTGAAACAGTTTGATTTCTTCCTTAATTTCCTCTTTGACCCAGTAGTTGTTAAGTAGTGTACTGTTGAGTTTCCATATTTGGGGACTTTTACTAATCTTTTGTTTCTTGTTAAGTGTTAACTTAATTCCACTGTGGTCTGTGAAGATGCTTGGGATGATCTCAATGTTCTCGAATTTGTTGACACTGTCTTTGTGGTCTAGTATATGGTCTATCCTTGAGAATGACCCATGTGGACTTGAAAAGAATGTGTATTCCAGTTTCTTGGGGTGAATGACTCTGAAAATGTCTAATAGTTCTAGTTTATCTTTCTCTTTATTTAATGCCCTCATTTCTTTGTTGATTCTCTGCCTAGATGTTCTGTTAAGTTTAGAGAGTGGGGTGTTGAAATCCCCTACTTTTACTGTGTTGCTGTTAATATATTACGATAGCTCTTTCAGTTGATGTTTAATGTATTTAGATGGCCTCTCATTGAGTGCATGCCTTTTAATAGTGGCTTCAGACCACTGAAATTTATTAATATTATAGATTAAAGATACTTTAATGCAATTATTCTAAACTTTCAGAGTGCTCTGATATATGCCATGTTTATGTTTATGTAGTGATTGTTTATAGGAGACCTTCCAGAACTTTTTGTAGGGCAGGCTTGGTGATAATTGATTCCTTCCACTGTTGTTTGAGAAGGTTTTTCTGACTCCATCTAGTCTGAATGACAGCCTAGCAGGATACATTAGTCTTGGTTAAAAGCCTTTTTCACTGAGTGCTCGGTATATATCTTGCCATTCTCTTCTGGCCTTTAGAGTTTGTGTGGAGAAATCTGCAGCTAATCTTATGAGTTTTCATCTGTAAGTGAGTCTTTGCTTTTCTCTTGCAGCCTTCAGGATCCTTTCTTTATCTTTATTCCTTCCCATTCTAAATATGATGTGTCTTGGTGTCTTTAAGTCTGGGTTGATTCTGTTTGGAACTTAAGAGTACACAGTTGCAAATCTTAACAGTTGCTTCAATGTTATCTCAATCTTTGAGGTGAAGCACCAAGCCTGTTGAACCTTATTATATTGATTGTGATTTGCATCTTATTTATTTTCCCTACAGGTTATGGGTGCCCAAGTACTTTTAAAATATAGATTTTTTTTTAGTTTAATAACTCATTCATGAGCAAGAGATAAAACAGGGTGGAAGATAGATAGCAAAATGGTTATGCAAAGAGACTCTTGTCTCTTTTGAGGTGGGGCTACAGAGTAGCAGAAGCTGTGTTTCACTCTCCTTGATCAACTAGGAATAGCAAAGAATATAACCTTTGAATGCAACAAGACAAGACTAAGATTACTTTTGGAACCCACTAAGTCACTAGTAAGTGCAGACACATGTGGAGAGAGAGGGGACTAAGGAGAGATCCTTAGGGCTAAAAGTCTGTACCTACTTACAGTCTGGCAGCTTAGCAGCTGAGGCACCATCTCGGGTCTGAGTCATATCAACAAAAACTGCTAAAGGAAGGAGAGGATCTCCTAAGGCTCACCAATTGAAACTGAGAGTTTCAATTTTTTATTGTCCAATTAATTAATGAGATACTGACTCAAAGAAAAATCATTTCTTACCATCTATCAATAAACTTCTACTCATCACCTTCTCTTCCACAGTTTTCTTTTTTTTCTCTTCCACAGTTTCTAAGAGTACTTTAATGTTGTACAGCTGTGAAATTGTGTAATCTGCATTTTATAACCTATGAATTATAATATGAATTTTAGATAATATTATCACAAGTAAGAGTAAATGCCGTGCAGTCTCACCACACTATTAACCCTTTATGTGCTATTAGAAACTCCATGCTCAGCAGCCCAAAGTTTAAGCCTACAGTGTTGGAATCGTGTATGTGTGTGTGCATGTGCATGTGTGTATGCGTGCAGTAACTCACCATTTTAATATATAAAGGGATTTTACTTGAAAATGAACAAATGGACTTGTAAAAATTTTTTTTCTTCTTTCTATTTTTTCATTTGTTTTTTTGCTATAGGGTTATCGCTGGGCCTCAATGTACCTGTAAATTATAAGTGGTTATAAGGGAATGGTTATAAGATGATTATGATTACAAGGGAAGTTTCTTCTATTTCACAAATTCTTGTGACAACTGAAATATTTGTTTAAGTCCAACATTTTAAACACCCTGACACTACGACAAGCTAAACACTTTTATATTTTAAACATTGTAATAAGATTTATGTCTTTCTTTCTTTTCTTGGGCTAAAATTACTTAAGGCCAGAGACTTTCTTAATTATGATCAAATTCTCAGTACTTAAGATTGTACTGGAAGTAGATACTGAACTAAACAGGATCAAATGAAAGTAGAAAAAGCTAGGCCATTTGCAAAGGCTTTTCCAGAGACTTTCAGGGAGTTATTGATCCAATGGTTATTAACTGAGCTCTTTAATATATTGTTAAATATTTATCAATGAATAATTCAATCATTCATTCATTACGTTTTAGGATTAAAAGGAGTGCTCAGTTCAACTCTGGAGTTTTTCCCTTCATGAGGGAAGACTTAATAAACAATGATAATAACTAAGTGAAAATAATAGGTAGACTAGTGTCCAAGTGAACCAGAACCATTTCTGTCTCCATCACTACTTTTTATTGAGACTGACCTATTGCTTGACTCAGTATTAATGCTGGGCGAAAGCATCAGGGAATGGAAATTAGGAGACGAGGGAAGGCAATGGTGGAACATGCTATTCTAGATAGGTTCAGTGTTTCAAAAGCTGAACTAAGGAAATGTTTTGACAGTTCACCAGAGTTAGAGAATAAGGAGTGATCTGGAAAGGGGGGAGATGAAGTAGGACTATAAGAAGATCTACTTTATGACTATCTTTGCATGGCACAAAGAAGAAGAGTTTGGACTTTTTCTTGAGATGAGGTTGTGGAAAATGTCTCAGTGGAGGAGAGCTACAATCAGACCTGCATTTTAAGGAGGTCATTGGTGACAGTGGAGGAAATTGCTTACAGGGGACAAAGTTGGAAGCAGAATGATAGAATCCTCAGTTGTACTTTTCTTCACTTGTTTGGCTTCTAGCTGTCCATCAGGTGACTCCCTGTGCCTTACTTGTCTCCTAAAAAGAAACTTCATAGGGGCCAGTGGTGGTGCCCCTGGTTGAGCGCACGTGCTTCAGTATGCAAGGACCTGCGTTCTAATCGCTGTTCTTCATCTTCTGGGGAAAACTTTGCTGGTGGTGAACCAGGGCTGCAGGTGTCTGTCTGTCTCTCTCTTTCTCTCTCCCCCTATCCTCTTGTTTTCTGGCTTTATCTGTCCAGTGAATAAAGATAATAATTTTAAAAAGTAAAAGAAACTTCATAGTGTTTGAAAAAGCTTTTCACTCCCTTTTCCCCTTACTATTTGATAACTCTATCTGCTTTGTATGGGTATTTCATTATATTTCAATATATTTCATGGGTACTTTCATTTTTCATAGAACAGAGTCACTAAACTTTCCATAATTTACTCTAAGGTACTTTCCATTAATGTCCAAACTAATGTCTTTTGTCTAGTGGATCACACATATTTTTCCAAATTTTGCTTTACTGAACTTTAATGCATTAGAAACAGGCTTCAGGTATTATCAAGCAGGGCTTTATTCGAGTGATCCTGGATGAGGTTCATGGGTCCATAGATAGTGGGATATTCTTATAGGGCGAGGAGAAAGAGGAAGTTTAGTGAGAGTTCAGTGGGGATTTTCCATGATGGATAGTCTGGTGGGGCAGGGGTCTTTAGAAACTAACCCCAGCAGGCATACCCACCCCTGGTTGGGCTGGCTATGCCTGATTCCAGGTTCTGTATTCTTGTGACTGTGTGCTTGAGCCACAAGCATCTTGTCTCCAATGGTCAAGCCCACCCAGACCAAACAACCATATAGTCCAGAATTATATTAAAATATCTTTTTTTGTTGTTTCTTTTTGCTTCATGAGTATTGCCTTTCCAGTATCCTCCTGCCTTCCCTTCTCTTTCTGTGTTCTTTAACATTTTTCTGTGCCTCTTACTTCTCCCAGAGTCTTCTCTCTCTACTAACATTGTTCTTCCCAGCACAAATGAGAACACCAAACCATTCACCTCTTCTACTGGAACTTCATCATCATGTATACAGGACTTCGCAGGAGCAGAGCTTGGTGTGGACTTAAGACCATCAAAGTTTTATTACATGATGTTACCGCAGTATGAAACGGTATATTTTAGGTACAGCAAGTTGGGTAATTATTGGCAGAGATACAGGTTAGTCATTACTATGCTCATGACTGTTGTGTAATTAGCATATGACTGGGGCTGATGATTATAATTAGCATAAGGCTGATGTCAGGCTGTTATCAGGAAGGAACTTAAGCATGTACCAGGAGGAAATCGGTTTCTTTTCCTGCACTCCGCTCTCCAGGCTCCCAGCTTTCCTGTGTGCTCATGGTACCAGCATGGCTGCTTCTCCCAGGAACTGAGCACATGTAACTGAACTAGCCAGTTAATTTTGCTTATAAGACTTTTCTCTATGGCCTTAATGAGTAACCTATAGCTCTGCCGACATTTGTTAGAAAAGAGAGACCAACTTCTGGCAGCCTGGCAGTTAACAAAAGTTCAGAGGCACCCACAATCCCTTGTGGGTTTCTGTAACTTGGTGCTATGCTCATAGGATGACATCAGTTCATCAGCTGGATGCTAATTACATGCAAAACCCTATTATGTGCACGGCAGGCTGGGTCACAACACTAGTGTCCTGGTATTTCTTTCAGGGAAGGCAAATCAACCCTTAATTTAGCCCTCATGTCTTTCCTATGAACATATTGACTTTATTACAGGAGGAAAGAAGTTTCTTCCTAGACAAGTTTATGAGATGTCACTTCCCATTACAAGTATTACAAAAAATTTAACAAGTTTAATTTCCTCACCTATTTTATTCCTCTTTGGACTCAAAAGCTAATTGTCGAAATGCGAGCATACACTTAGATTATTAGGTGGAATAAAATATGATTCCAACTTTGGTCTTTATTTTTAAGCATCTAGTTGAGATAGTCATATTTATTAGTACTCAAAACATCTGAGGCATAACAGGAAAGGGATTATTTCACACAGCTAATGAATCTCTGACCCAAACTTCCTATTATCAATAAAAATGAGTATTCTGGTAAATAAGGATTAAAGTGTAAATCTTGCATTGTAAACCGAAGAGGTCATTTGTTCTACAGGCTCCATTTCAGTGGTGGAAGTTATTTTGTTCACAAGTGCATCTCCTGAGGTAGGTTACATTTTATTAATTTGTCCCATAAAATTTGCCAATAAGGATTATAAAAATGAGTAAAAAGTTAAACATGAATTTTAGGCGAGCAGGCTTTTATAAAATTTTGATTAGTTTAAAAATTGAAGTAGAATCATTTCATGAACTGCATAAGTTTGTATAGAGTACCTGAGGAAAATGTGGCTTTTTTTTTGTATTTATAGTACTTGGTGTGGTGTATGTTTATGTGAAAATAAATGTATTTGAAACAACAGTCATATTTTTTAAAGACCAATTCATATTTAGCTTATTTTCTTTTACTTTGAAAAACTAATGTGGTAGATATCTCCAAACCAAGTGAACATTCGAAGTGTGCACTTTTTGCCTTCTGTCTATTGTCAGAACACTCTATTATTCTGAAGATTCATATTTACAGGACCTGTGAGACAGCTCACTAGGTAGGGCATACACTTGGTCATGTGTATGGTCCAGTTTCAGACTCTGGCACGGGATGGGAAAGCCATAGCATCAGGGGAAACTCTATTGCTGTGTTATATCTGTCTGTCTGTCTTTCCTTTTCCTCCTTGAATGGGAAAGGTTGAATACAGAAGTGGTGAAATCTGGTGCCACACACACACACACACACACACACACACACACACAGGAGACATTTGTTTGTTTTGTTTCTATTTAGTGAGGGAGAGGGGGAGGGGGATGAGGAGGTGGAGAGGGAGAGAAAGAGAGAGAGAAATAGAGAACAGACAGAATACTACTCAACTCTAGTTTATGGTGATTTTTTGGGGGATGAAATATCTTAACCTCTGGGGTCTCAGGTATATATGACAATTTATTTTTATATACAAAATTAGATTTTTCAATCAAGAATACAAGTCCTAGATAACAGATTGTAAAATAAAAAGAGCAAATGTTTTCCACTTAATTTATGGACATTGGAAATGTCCAAATCATAAGTGGCCATCACTATATTGTATTATGATTTTTTTTAAAGATAGAGACAGAAAGGCAGAGACACAGAAAGAAAGACACCACTGCACAGAAGCTCCCTTCAATGCAGTGGGGACTGAGTTCAAATCTGGGTCATGCACATAGCAAAGCAACACACTATTCAAGTGAGCTATTTCTCGAGACCTGTATAGTGATTTCAAGAACAAAAAATGTGCTCATCAGACTTTTGGGAACAAGTGTTTATGTTTCACTGTTGAAGCCTTTCTTTATTTTCACTAGCTCGACTTACAGATTTTCAGTAAGTACGCACACCCATTCAGAGACTCAGTGTAATATGTATCGAGTGCTCACTGTCTTTTTCTTTTCAGGCCTGAGGCCTTGTATGTGTGGAAATTCACTTATGTTGGCTGCTTTCACATTTAGATAGAGAGAGGGAGAGACATCACAGTACCATAAATTCTTCCAGGGCCATGGTGCCATGCATGTGGTACCAGGACTTGAACCTGGGATTTGCACAAGGCAAAGCATCTACCATAAAAAAAAAAAAAAAAACCTCTCGTCATCCTCTCACTTTATTTTTTAAAACATTGTGAGGCTGGAAAATGGTTCACATGGAGAGTGTGCTGTTCTGCCATGCAGGTGAACCTGCCCCCAACTACAGTAAAGAAGATTCAGTGCTGTGGTCTCTCTCTCTCTCTTTTACACTTTTTATTTTATTTTTTTATTTATTCCCTTTTGTTGCCCTTGTTGAAGTTATTACTATTGTTGTTGATGTCTTCGTTGTTGGATAAGACAGAGGGAAATGGAGAGAAAAGGGGAAGACAGAGAGGGGGAGAGAAAGATAGCCACCTGCAGACCTGCTTCACCGCCTGTGAAGTGACTCCCCTGCAGGCGGAGAGCCAGGGGCTTGAACCGGTCAAACCTGGATCCTTATGCCAGTGCTGTGGTCTCTTTCACTCTCTCAGCCTCTCTGTTTCTATTAAGAAAAACCCAGTAACAAAGAAAACAAACAGACAAATAAACAACAACAACAAACCCAACAACAATATAGATACAAGATTCTGGGTAAATATTACATTAAAAAATGAAATAATGAAGTTGACTCATTCACTTCTTGCCAGAATAGTACTTTCTGTGCAAGTAAAAAAAAAAAAAAAAACAACTTCCTATCTCTCTGTTGCTGTGTTTTGCAGAACTTGTGTGAAGCATGTAAGCTATCTAACAACTCTAATCTTGGTGAAAGTTATAGTTTCCTGCCATAATTTCTTCAATTTTCAAAGGTTATGGTATGAGGAGTTAAAAGCTTTTTGAGGAACCTCTGAAACTGCATTTGCTCAGGTAAGCCCATGCAGATCCTCTTCTGCTCTTCTTGGATTCATCTGAGACTTGGTCAGGTTGAGGTGAGAGTGAGGCATGTCAATTCAATACAAGATTAGGATGTACTGAAGGTGACACAACGTTAATTTAAAAAGCCACTGTGTTTTCATGGCTGTATCCTGGATGGATATTGACAGGGCTATTAAAGCCATGAAACAACATCACCTGAATATGGCAATGAATGAAAGAATTAGCTTAGCCGTGGTGTTCTTGGGAGTTATTAGCTGATTAAACTGGAGCCACAGGGAAAACCGTCACTGCGCTATGCATTCATTTTCTCTGCTTTTAAAAATTTTGTTTATTTAATTTGAATAAACAGAGGCATTAAGAGGGGAAAAGAAGATAGAGAGGGAGAGTAAGCGAGAGAGAGAGAGAGAGAGAGACAGAGACAGAGACAGAGACAGAGACCTGCAGCATTGCATCAGTACTCTTGAAGCTACCCCCCTACCTCCACCCTGGCCCAAGACGGTTATGCTCTCAGCCAGGTGTACCATCACATGGCCCCTCTTACCTTTGCTTCGTTTCTCAGAAATTATTTCACAAGTAACTAGACTTCTTTACTGCAATCTTTATCCTTTATTCATAACCTAACAGAAGAGTTATTTTGTTCCTGGGTCTTTCTTGTGCCCCAAGACACTTGGTGTGCTACACTAAAGAAACGTTCATCCTTGTGTTTCGAGCCATGACTTTGTTTGGATGTGTATAATCGTTATGTATAGATAAACTTGACATGGGTCAACTCCATTTTGACTGATCTCATCTTTTGTTTTTCCATGAGGTTTTGTTTTCTTGATCTGTTTTTTTTTTTTCTTCTTTTTACAAGTCTGAGAAATGAACCCACTACCGTCATCATGGAATGACCTCCTTGGAAATTTTTAGTTCTTTATCTTAGAGGGAATGGAGAGATGGAAAGGGAGGGAGAGTCTTCAAAGCACCATTCTGTCATCCATGGAGTTCTCCCTGGTACTGTCCATGGTGCTACCACGTGGTGCTAGGCATTGAATTGAGGACCTCATGCATGGTGTCATGCAGACAGATGAGCTAGTTGCTAATGTCCCTTGCATGAATTTTTAATCTTTCTGAAACTGTTTTCTTCGGCCATAAAATGGGCATGATGGGACCTCCCAAGCTTATTTGGGAGTTAGAGGTCATGTAAAGTGTCTAGCATAGTTCCTGGTATACATCAGACACTCACTACAGGGCACCTTTATAGTCTCTTGAGAAGAAAATATAGGCATTATTACTGTTCTCTTTTGTGTTTTGTTAGATGACAGGTATTTGGAAGAAAGAAGAAAATTATTTTCCTACCATGGAAATGAAATGCAATGAAATGTGAGCACTTATTAGAGTTAAGACTTAGGACTTTGATAAGAATAGATTTTTTGGTTAGGTTGTGATCGGCGGATGCAATATTATTTGGTTTGGATTGGGAGATGCATACGGGAAAGTGGGCCCTATCCAAGGGTTCCATGACTGGGGGAAGTAGGGGCTCTATAGTGGAGATGTGAGGTTCCTGCTGTCTTAGGGTTCAAAAAGTCAATCGATAGTTAATGTTATCATCACATTATTTGTTAATTGGGTTAACTTTGAAAAGTCCTTTTGTTATGGTTTGCTGTACAGTATCCAGTAACTTGTATATAGCTGTGCTATTGGATGCTTCTAATCTACTTGGTCTAGGCTTTTGAGAGAGTCCGCATATCAAATACACAGCCTATATATTAAAAAGATTCAGTTTGTGTCTTGAGAAACTTTGAGACATACAATTGATTTTCCCCCTCTCATATTAATTAACTACTGATTTATATGTCTACATTTTGCTAGGAGTGTACATAAACACCTAACCAATGCAACGATTGCCACCTCAACATGCTTCACCTCAGACTGTGTCCAGAGACTTCACGTGTGGAATGACAACCCTTCAGCTTCATTACTCGGGTGAGACCTTTCCTTTTATAGTACACTCTAATTTCATCTCAGGTAGTTCACTTTCTAACAAAGTCCCATAACCTAGATATACACCAGTTTCTGTGAGAGAGAGCTTATGTGCACACGTACCCATAAACTACTGCAAAATATATACCTGAAAGCAGAAGTACACTAGAGTTTACAGTGAGTACCTCCCTAACACTTCCTCTCCACTATTCCAAGCTTGGGATCCATGATTGCTCAACAAATTGTTTGGCTTCGTATGTTAACTCTCTTTTCAATCACCAGGTTCCAGATGCCACCAGGATGCTGGCCAGGCTTCCCTGGATTGAAGACCCCACCAATGTGTCCTGGAGCTCCGCTTCCCCAGAGACACACCTTACTAGGGAAAGAGAGAGGCAGACTGGGAGTATGGACTGACCAGTCAACGCCCATGTTCAGCGGGGAAGCAATTACAGAAGCCAGACCTTCTACCTTCTGCAACCCTCAATGACCCTGGGTCCATGCTCCCAGAGGGCTAGAGAATGGGAAAGCTATCATGGGAGGGGGTGGGTTATGGAGATTGGGTGGTGGGAATTGTGTGGAGTTGTACCCCTCCTACCTTATGTTTTTGTTCATTAATCCTTTCTTAAATAAAAAATTTTTAAAAAAAAGAATAGATTTTTTTTTTTCTGCCAGGACCCGTACTAGGGCTTTGTGGCTGCATGAATTCACTCTTCCAGGATCCTCCCCTTTTACTGTTTATATGCAGGTTAGGAGACAGAGAGCAAGAGAGAGGTAGAAAGGAGACACCAGAGCACAGCTTGACCATTGATGAAACCTCCCATGTGATAGCCAGGGTTTCGAAGCTGGTCTCTTCCTGTGGCAAAGTATGTGCACTACTGGGCTAGACATTTTCACCTCTTTTAAAATAATTAACTTTGATTAATTCATTTGAATTAATTCATTTGACTGCAACAGAAATTTTGGTTAAAGCCCTGAGGCATGTTTTTTAAAGTATTTATTTATTTATTCCCTTTTGTTGCCCTTGTTTTATTGTTGTAGTTATTATTGTTGTTGTTATTGATGTCATCGTTGTTGGATAGGACAGAGAGAAATGGAGAGAGGAGAGGAAGACAGAGAGGAGAAGAGAAAGACAGACATCTGCAGACCTGCTTCACCGCTTGTGAAGCAACCCCCCTGCTGGTAAGGAGCCAGGGGATCGAACTGGGATCCTTTCGCCAGTCATTGCACTTTGCACCAGGTGTGCTTAACCCGCTGCGCTACCGCACGACTCCCTGCATGTTAAGGCATGCTGGGTGAGTTTTCTTCCATTAAGAATGACACATTTAAGCTGAGAAAAAAACTACATGAAAATGAGAACATATCACAATAGATGAGCTGTTGGCTTCATCTTATTTAGCTCATGATTTTACTCACATTTTAAGCTAATTAATTAAACAGTTTTTCCCCCTAGAGCACTGCTCATCTCTAGCTTATGGTGGTGGGGGAGACTGAACCTGGGACTTCAGAACCTCAGGCATCAAAGTGCAAACTCATGTTTTTTTTTCATTAGATTTATTTAAAAAATTATTATTAGTGATTTAATATTGATTTAAAAATTATAAGGTAATTGGGGTATGATTCCATAGATTCTCACTACCAGAGTTCTATGTCTTCATTTCTTCCCTTAGAAACTGCAGTAGTTTTCCCAAGGTCACAGATATAGGCTAATTCTATAGCTATTGATCTATATTTAAGTATATATGTATATATATATATATATATATATATATATCACCATTTTTTCCTTCATTTCCTAAGTCACCCCTATAATACTTAATATTATTAATACCCCTATTAATACTTCTTTTTATTTACTTATTTTTAAAGTTTTATTTATAAAAAAGGAAACAATGTCAAAAACCACAGAATAAGAGGGGCACAACTCCACACAATTCCCAACACCAAAACTCCATATCCCATCCCCTCCATTGATAGCTTTCCTGTTCTTTATCCTTCTGGGAGTATGGATCCAGGATCATTACGGGGTGCAGAAGGTGGAAGGTCTGGCTCTGTAATTGCTTCCCCGCTGAACATGGGTGTTGGCAGGGCAATCCATACTCACAGGCTGTCTCTATCTTTCTCTAGTAGGGTGGGGTTCTGGGGAATCTGAGCTCCAGGACATATTGGTGGGGTCGTCTGTCCAGGGAAGTCCTGTTGGCATCATGTTAGCATCTGGAACCTAGTGGCTGAAAAAAGAGTTAACATATAGAGCAAAACAAATTGTTGACTAATCATGAACCTAAAGGTTGGAATATTGCAGATGAAGATATGGGGGTCGCTGTTTTGTAGATAGTTAGTAGTCCTATTTTAGTCATATTCCAAAGAGCCCATGACTATAATAGTTTTATTTATTTCTTTTTTTTTTTTCTGAGCCTGACATCAGATATGCAGGTGGATCAAAGTTATTGTCTGGGGAGATAATGTCATGGTTGGAAAAAGGACCAAGAAGCTGGATCAGGGAAGAGAATAGCTCCCAAATATGGGAAAAGTGTATATGCTGGGCTAGCGTGGGGGTGCCTCTTCCCAGGTGTGTACTCTCTGGGTTGGAGAGAACGTGACTGGAGCTCGGGGCGGAGAGGCAATTCAATTCTTTATTGATCAGAGAGTCAAGGCTTTTAAAGGTCAGACCCGGAAGTGGCAAGTTGGAAAGGGAAATGGCTAGGAAAGGGATAGAGGAAGGCAAAAGGGACTGGAACTTCTTTAGCAACTGTTGCGAGGGTTTTAACTGTTAGGATTAATAATACCCTGCAGGAAGGGAGGGTCTTGAGGGTAGAAAGAAGATAGATCAAAGGAATGGAATGAGTGAAGATCTTTCAGGCAAAACAATAATCTCCATCCTAAATACGGCCGAGTCATCTACGCCAAATCGTGTCTTGCGGACGTTTACCATATGGCCTCTTCGACCTTCTACGACTCCATTACTATTGGAACTATTCAGCTCGTCAACGTATATAAGCCTCCCAGTGCCTCATGGGATAATGAGGTCCTGCCTAGCCCAAATCACCCAGCCATTTACGTTGGAGACTTTAATAGTCATCACCAAGACTGGGGATATTCCTCCACTCGTGCTGATGGCTCTATATTAGCCGACTGGGCTTCAGCGAATGACCTCTCCCTATTATACGATCCCAAACAGCCAGGCTCTTTTCACAGTGCTAGATGGAATAAAGACTCGTCACCAGACCTGTGCTGGATTAGCACAGTCAACGGCCAAGCCTTTCCCGCTACGAGACAAGTTCTCAAGATCTTCCCGCACAGTCATCACCGCCCAGCTATCATCCACATTGGTCTCCAGCTCCCACTGATTCTGTGGTCGGAGAAACTAAGATGGAACTTTCGGAAAGCAAACTGGCGTCTGTTCAGTGATCTTACCAACAAATCTATTCCTGCAATTCCAATTAACTCTATCCCCTCTGAAGATTCCTACAGGTGCTTCCCCAAGCCATCTTCAAAGCAGCTTCCCAAGCCATTCCTCGTGGGAGACGTGCTAACTATATGCCTTGTCTTGATGCTGAATGCGAGCAACTACTAAAGCAGTACAATGAGTCGGGCGACCCAGATGTGGTTGACCATCTCATTGCCTCCCTGGATGCAGCACGCCAAGCCCGCTGGCAACAACTCACGGAAAGTCTGATCTTCACCCACTCAAGTAGGAAGGCCTGGAAGCTTCTTCACAGACTGGGTGCCAGTAGCCAACCCCCTCCCGTCTCCCATCCTCCCATATCTCCAAAGTCAGTGGCCAGTCACCTAACTCAAGTTGGACGTGCTAAGATCGACCCAGTCTGGAAAAGAGAAATTTCCCATGAATGGTCATCCCACTTCCGGTTATCTTGTCCATCTCCAAAACTCTCTCCCTTTACACTGTCTGAACTGGAAGACGCTTTGAAGAGGGTTAAACCGGGAACAACTGCTGGCTATGATAACATCACCCCAGAACTCATTCTTAACCTGGGTCCCACGGCAAAGAAGTGGCTTGCTTCATTCCTGTCCCACATCTTGGAATCTGAGTCTATGCCCAAAGTTTGGCGTCATGCGAAGATTATAGCGGTTTTGAAACCAAAGAAAGACCCAACACTGGCCGCCAGCTATAGACCAATTTCTCTCCTCTCCGTGTGTTACAAACTCCTTGAGAGGCTGCTTCTGTCACGTATTTCTCATCTTACAGAGAAATTCCTATCACCCGCCCAAGCTGGTTTCCGCCCAGGAAGATCTACCTGCGAACAAGCCCTGGCCCTCTCAATTTACATTGAAAATGGGTTCCAGAAGAATTTAAAGACGGGTGCTGTCTTTGTTGATCTCACAGCAGCCTATGACACGGTCTGGCACCGTGGTCTCCTAGTCAAGATCTCAAGATGCCTGCCTCCATGGGTGACCAACACTATATCGTTTCTTCTCCAAAACAGAAGACTCCGGGTGCATCTGGGTGACAAGTCTAGCAGATGGAGACTTGTCTCAAGTGGCCTCCCCTACTGCTCTGTTCTGGTTCCTACGCTATTTAATATTTACATCAATGACCTCCCAGAAACTTCTTCAAGGAAGTTCATCTACGCCGATGACATCTGTTGTGCAACTCAGGCATCAAAGTTCAACATCCTCGAGGAAACACTCATGAAAGACATGTCTCTGATATCTGATTACTGCAAAAAATGGCGACTAATCCCTAGCACTGCAAAAACGGTATCATCTGTTTTCCATCTACACCATGCCTCGGCCTTGCGTGAGCTTAATGTGCAGCTTGGCGATACGAGAATCTGGCATGAAGCCCAGCCAGTCTTTCTTGGCGTTACTCTCAATTGCACTCTGTTATTTCATGAACATCTCATAAAAACTACAGCAAAGGTGGGCATAACATCATTGCAAGACTGGCCAGCTCCTCATGGGGCGCGAGCACTTCCATACTATGATCATCATCTCTGGCATTATGCTATTCCACTGCAGAATACTGTGCCCCAGTATGGTTCCATAGCCCCCATGTCCACTTGGTCGATTCCAAATTATATTCCTCCATGAGGATAATTTCTGGAACCATCCGTTCCACCCCGGTTCCATGGCTGCCAGTTCTTAGCAACATGGCCCCACCAGATATTCGTCGGGATGCGGCATCATCTAAGTTCATTTCCCACGTCTACGCTTGACCGGACCTGCCAATATACTCGGATATCTTCGCCCACCCTGTCCAACGCTTGACGTCTCTCACCCAATCTGGTCCCCTACGCCTACACTGAACTTCTCTGTTCCAGTCTCTTGGAAACAGAGCTGGCAGTCAGCTGAGGTAAAGAACAAACACCTCATCACAGACCCCTGCGAGCGTCAACCCGGCTTTGACCTAGCACATTATGATTGGGCCCTCCTCAATCGCTATCGAACAGGCCATGGCCAGTGCGCCACTATGTTCCATCGTTGGGGAGCCAGAGATGACCCGAATTGCCCCTGCGGCTACAGACAGACTATGACCCACATAGTCAACAGCTGCCACCTCTCCAGATTCAAAGGAGGTCTCGAAACTTTACATCAGGCTCCACCTGACGCTGTTGACTGGCTACGGAAGAAGGGCAAATGCTAAAAGAAGAAGGCAAAACAATGATTATGTAGATAATAAGTCTGATAAGATGAGAGGATAGATGTTCCCTCAAGTCAAGCCCTGCCAAGCTCAACCACATCCTCACAATTTCCCAACATCTTCCCCTTTCTTTTTATCTAATGGCTATAATATCAGGAATGCAGGGTGCTTTGTGAGGCTGGGAGTCTGATAAGACTGTGCAAACCTTTGGGGTTACTCCTGTCCCTCCTTGCTCAACTTCTCAGTAGAGAGAGAGGCTGACAGGCTAGATGCACTCCTCAGGCCAAGCCCTGCCAGGCTTTACCACATCCTTGCCAGGCAAGCTTCGCAGGCGGGAGACAGATGACCAGGGACTCATGGCTAAGCTGGGAACTCAGTTCAATCTTTATTGATGAGCAAGGATGCAGTGCAATCAGTCTAATCTCTGTTCATTAGAAAATCTCATCCTTTATATCTCCTGAGGCAGAAGTGTCAGGTCAGAAGAGGAAATACGTAGGATAGGGGGTAGGGAGAAGGAAAATCTTGCATCTAACCAGTGGGGATTAAGCCAGTGCCTTGTAGGCAGGGCGGTTCTCAGGTAAAGCAGTGATTATGTAAATAGACCACAGCGTTAAGCAATGCAAGCAAACCTAATGCGATGATCAAAACAGAAGGGATCTTAGAAGCAGAATTAGGAGCATACCAACACATCCTCACAATTTCCTGACATGTATAAATATTGTTGACTGTAAACCCCATCAATTTGATCTGATCCGGGGCCCATATTCAGCTAGAAGCCTATGTGACCTCTGCATCTTTATAGATCTGACCTTGTCCTCAACTTGGATCAACAACTGTAGAGAATTTTCCATCCTCTGAAGGGAGGCTGGACAACATACTCTATGCTACACCTGAGGAAGATGGGTCCCGAAATTGGGGCAGCTTGGATCGTTCCTAACTCATGACCACAGAGTGTGAGCTCTGATCTATTAATACTTCTGAGTGTCTTTTTTGTTCCTCTTTTCTCTCAGATAAGAAACACAGTACCTGACTGTCTCTGGTGCTTATGGATTTACTTCCCTTTCAATGAAGGTATAGTAATAAGACTCCTGGTGATAGATGCTTCTGGTTCTGGTGTAATGGGGGTTCAGAGCCCTCTGTGCCCCCCCATCATTTACCTCCTTTGGGAATATGCACCAAAATCCTTTGGGGGGGGTGCATAGAAGGTGGGAGTTCTGACTTCCATAAATGCTTTGCTACTGGATATAGACATTGGCAGCTGGATCCATAACCTCAGCCTCTTTCTCTTTTTCCCTAGTGGGGCAGGGCTCTGGAGAGATGATGTTCAAGGAATCATCTGTGAGGTCTTCTGCCCAAGGAAATCAGGATGAAATCATAGCAGTGTCTGGAACTTGGTGGCTTAAAGGCAGTAAGATAGAAAGCAGGATAAACTATTTAATAAACAAAAACCATAAAGTAGAATAGAGCAAATAAAAGTAGGAATCTTCAGATGGAAGGAAGCTAGGAAGTCTATTTTAGGTATGTTTCTAGTAGTTCATGCCTTAGTAATCTTGGCTTGCTGTTCATGACTTTTTTTTTTCTAAATGAAGTACTGTTATACCAAATTAAGAAGTTGAAAGAGGTTCCAAATAACACTTTTTTGATATTTTAAATAAGCAAATAGGGGTATAATTGACTGCCAGGTAATAAGAATCTTAAAAAAACCCTTAATATTCTGAATCAATAGGTCTATTTCTTCATATAGATTCTGAGGAAAAATGCAAAATTAAGGAAAATGTCTGTGATTGAACTGAAGATATTCACTAGAGTATTATTTATTAAAATGAAACAATTATGCATCACAATAGGGAAGCAAAGCAACTAAGGTAAATTGTATATAAATATTACATAGACAAGTTATTTGAGACCAATTTAGTGGAGGGCTATTTTTGTAAGAAAAAATACACAGGTTATACATCAATCACTTTATCCATGCAAAACTAATAATTGAAATTGAACCATATAAATGTATTTATTTATATTAATAAATAAATTAGTGAATATTAATATTAATGAATAATAATTTTTGAGAGATTATATATTTTCACTCTGTGTAGTTTATTATTTTTTACAGAAACATGTTTTTATAATTATAAAGAATTTAAGGGGGCTGGTGGTGGCACTCCCAGCTAAGTACACACATTACATGCACAAGGACCATTAGAGTCTGGCTCCCCGCCTTCAAGAAAGAGGCCTCATGAATGGTGAAGCAGGTCTGCAGGTGTCTATCTTCCTCTCTCCCTCTCTAGCTCCTCCCTTCTCAAGTTCTATCTGACCTATTAAATTAAATGGAAAGGAAAAAAAATTAAGAAAGAAAAAAATGGCTGATGGGAGTGGTCTTTTCATAATGCTGGCACCAAGCCCCTACCAATAACCTTGTGGAGGAAGAAAAAATAGAATTTTTAATAGAAATAATGTGGCCATTTTATAATCATCAACTGTTTAAATTTAGGTACAGTTTTATTTTTCTCTATATGATTTAACATGGGTTTACAATATTAAATTTTAAAATGTTATAATATTTCAGAAGTATAGTTTCACATCTTTTTGTAAATATATACAACTCATCCCACCATAGGCAAATTTTTAAAAAGAATAAGGAATATTTCCAATCCTAACAGTTTGGATGTGAGGGTGATCTGGCTGTGACATCTGTCACCTCATTGATCGCCAGGGTTGATTCAGCTGATCTGGCTGGCTAGGCGGGTGTTGCCTTCCTCCCTCACCACTCCATGTGCGTTCCTCCTGAAGCTGCACGCTCCATAGAAGAGGAAGGCCTTTCCCCAAATAGAGACGGACCGGTTTTCAGTCGAGGGTATATGAGTAGCTGCACTCCCCTGCTAGAACAACCAAACAAGCTCCCAAGGTCCAACTCTAACAGTTCAATAGATTTGTTACTCTGAAAATTCTTATACTGCACATTAGTATATTATATAAAATATTTGGAGGAACTTTTGAAGCAAAGCTGAGTTGGCAGTAGATTAGGAAAATTCCCAGTTGCTTAACATGAAGCAAAAAACATAAATTCAGGAAGAAAAGTATATGATTATTGAGTGCCTGTAAATTACAGATGGTTATAAGATGGTTACGATTATAAGGGAAATTTCTTCTATCTCACAAATTCTTGTGACAACTGAAATATTTGTTTAAGTCCAACATTTTAAACACCCTGACACTACAACAAGCTAAACACTTTTATATTTTAAACATTGTAATAAGATTTATGTCTTTCTTTCTTTTCTTGGGCTAAAATTACTTAAGGCCAGAGACTTTCTTAATTATGATCAAATTCTCAGTACTTAAGATTGTACTGGAAGTAGATACTGAACTAAACAGGATCAAATGAAAGTAGAAAAAGCTAGGCCATTTGCAAAGGCTTTTCCAGAGACTTTCAGGGAGTTATTGATCCAATGGTTATTAACTGAGCTCTTTAATATATTGTTAAATATTTATCAATGAATAATTCAATCATTCATTCATTACGTTTTAGGATTAAAAGGAGTGCTCAGTTCAACTCTGGAGTTTTTCCCTTCATGAGGGAAGACTTAATAAACAATGATAATAACTAAGTGAAAATAATAGGTAGACTAGTGTCCAAGTGAACCAGAACCATTTCTGTCTCCATCACTACTTTTTATTGAGACTGACCTATTGCTTGACTCAGTATTAATGCTGGGCGAAAGCATCAGGGAATGGAAATTAGGAGACGAGGGAAGGCAATGGTGGAACATGCTATTCTAGATAGGTTCAGTGTTTCAAAAGCTGAGCTAAGGAAATGTTTTGACAGTTCACCAGAGTTAGAGAATAAGGAGTGATCTGGAAAGGGGGGAGATGAAGTAGGACTATAAGAAGATCTACTTTATGACTATCTTTGCATGGCACAAAGAAGAAGAGTTTGGACTTTTTCTTGAGATGAGGTTGTGGAAAATGTCTCAGTGGAGGAGAGCTACAATCAGACCTGCATTTTAAGGAGGTCATTGGTGACAGTGGAGGAAATTGCTTACAGGGGACAAAGTTGGAAGCAGAATGATAGAATCCTCAGTTGTACTTTTCTTCACTTGTTTGGCTTCTAGCTGTCCATCAGGTGACTCCCTGTGCCTTACTTGTCTCCTAAAAAGAAACTTCATAGAGGCCAGTGGTGGTGCCCCTGGTTGAGCGCATGTGCTCCAGTATGCAAGGACCTGCGTTCTAGTCGCTGTTCTTCATCTTCTGGGGGAAACTTTGCTGGTGGTGAGCCAGGGCTGCAGGTGTCTGTCTGTCTCTCTCTTTCTCTCTCCCCCTATCCTCTTGTTTTCTGGCTTTATCTGTCCAGCTAATAAAGATAATTTTAAAAAAATGAAAGAAACTTCACAGTGTTTTAAGAAGCTTTTCACTCCCTTTTCCCCTTACTATTTGATAACTCTATGTGCTTTGTATGGGTATTTCATTATATTTCAATATATTTCTTATATTTGTATGGGTACTTTCATTTTTCATAGAACAGAGTCACTAAACTTTCCATAATTTACTCTAAGGTACTTTCCATTAATGTCCAGACTAGTGTCTTTTGTCTAGTGGATCACACATATTTTTCCAAATTTTGCTTCACTGAACTTTTAATGCCTTAGGTTTTCCATTTCTGGAACTCTCCTTGGCCTGGAGAAGATAAAAGTGAAGCAGCACATCCAAAGACACATTTGGCAACCATGTACCTCTGTTGATTTATCATCAGTAGGTAAACAGAAGCTCAGCTTCAAAACAATCCATGCATCTTTCTTCTATTAAAACAACCCTAGATTAAAAAAAATAAGCTCTATAGGCTTTTGCAGAACTTCCTTGGAGCTGTTTGTTTCCATTGAACTCATCTGGGTATCCCTATTCCCAGCATGCAAACAAGATGAACGCCAAACACTGCTTCCTGTGCTCCATCAGACATGACCTGCACCTCCTTCATCACACACCTGCTACTCCCTAAGCTAACATCCTCTAACTGCAACCTTTTCTTTTTGAGAAACTCTGTGAAACTAGTGAGTGTAGAAATAGCAGGTGACTCCATTTCAGCAGTTTTGGTGGCCAGAGAAGAATTATTGCTTCCTTCATTTTGTGGCTCTGGTAAGTGCCCAACACATTAGTAATCCAGCAGGACTGACTCCAGCTGTTTAACATGGCCCAGCTCAAATGTCACATCCTCAGTGATGCCTTCCCTGACCCCTTTCCTCTCCAAGTCACAATTTCACTGTGCTCCTGTGTTCCTAAAACCCTTTGCTCAGACTCTTCCTCCTCTAGCATTTAGCCCCCATTGCTAATTTAACTAGTTGAAAGTTGCATTTGAGTATGTAAAGGGGGTGAAGGAATGGAATTTAAGGAGGATAGATCGGGGTAGTTATCCTACTTTGTTACAATCAGGTTTGAGGTTTGGGGTAAGTAAATATCCTATTTGAGCCTGTAAAAGAGACTATGTGAGGGACCAAGTGGTGGTGCAGCTGGTTAAGTGCATACATTACATTGCACAAGGCCAAGGGTTCAAGCCCCTTGTCTCCACCTGCAGGGGGAAAGCTGCATGAGGGGTGGATTAGGGCTGCAGGTGCCTCTCTGTCTCTTTCCCTCTCCCTTAATTTCTCTCTGTCTCTGTCTAATAATAAAAAAATATTAGTGGAAGAAAATGAAAAGAGACTATGTGATTGACTAAAGAAGGACAGATTATGCATGGAGCACGGATACTGACCCCATGAGACACTACACCCCTTCCTGCCACTCCCCTCCCCTCTCCTCTCCTCCCCTTCCCCTTCTTTTTCCTTTTCTTTCCTCCTTAATATGAACTTATGTATATCCTCCACTAGACTAATATGCCCTTGAAGGAGACTCTGTGTGTTTGTGTGCATGTATGTGCACACGTGTTTGTGTTCACAGCCTGGGTCTCACACATGCAAAATTTTACCACTCGGCAGCTTTTTTTTTTTTGTAATTTTTTATTTATTATTTTTATTCCCTTTTGTTACCCTTGTTGTTTTATTGTTGTAGTTATTATTATTGTCGTCGTTAGATAAGACAGAGAGAAATGGAGAGAGGAGGTGAAGACAGAGAGGGGGAGAGAAAGACAGACACCTACAGACCTGCTTTACCGCCTGTGAAGCGACTCCCCTACAGGTGGGGAGCCGGGGGCTGGAACCGGGATCCTTCTGCCATTCCTAGCACTTTGTGCCACCTGCACTTAACCCGCTGCGCTACCACCCGACTCCCAGCCTTTTTTTTTTTAATATATTTTTTTTCATTCAGAGAAAGAAAAAAGGAGAGAACACCATAAGATCAGAGCTTCCTCTAGTGCTACAGCATCTCTCATATGATGTTGTTCTTCAAAACTGGACTTCACTCATGGCAAAGCAAGGCCCTACCCAGTGAACTCTCTCTAGCCCAAGAAATATCTTTAATCACCAATTTGTTTCAACCTTATCCCTAGTATAGTGCCCAACACAAGAGTTCAGTACAAGTACATTGTCTGCTGGATGAAAGGAGTATCTTGCTGAGCTCTGCAAAACTTGGTCTAACTGAATGGCTAGTCTCTGACAATGCATATATGGAGTTGTTTCTTTCATATTTGATTTGTGGGTGATGCAGGGAGACAGGGCAATTTAACTGTATCCATATTGTCATTGAATTAAGATTCATAAGTGTAAATGCTGTGCTAGCCTTAGTAGCCTTCAAAAAGGCCTATGGCATACATTTGAGGACCAGGTTTACCTGGTGAAAAAAATTGAAGTGCTTAACTTTAGAATTATTGGAGCTATGTGGGAAAAAGTTTTTTGTTTTTTTTTTTTGCCTCCAGGGTGATTGCTGGGGCTTGGTGCCTGCACCACGAATCCACTGTTCCTGGAGGCCATTTTTTTATTTTTGTTACCCTGTTTTTTTTGTTTTAATCATTGTTGTTGTTATTATTGTTATTGATGTCATTGTTGTTGGATAGGACAGAGAGAAATGGAGAGAGGAGGGGAAGACAGAGAAGGGGAGAGAAAGATAGACACCTGCAGACTTGCTTCACCACCTGTGAAGCAACTGCCCTGCAGGTGGGGAGCCGGGGGCTGGAACTGGGATCCTTATGCCAGTCCTTGTGCCTGTGCCACCCATGCTTAACCCTTTGTGCTACCGCCCGACTCCCTTATGGGGAAAAGCTTTAACTACATTCCCCCCCCCCCGGAATAGTTCTGTTATACATATGTAGATTTACTGGGGCCAAACAGTGGCACACCTGGTAAAGTGCACATATCACAGTGCACAAGGACCCAGGTTCAAGTCCCTGGTCCCCACCTGCAGGGGAAAAGCTTCGAGAGCGGTGAAGCAGGGCTGCATGTGTCTTTCTGTCTCTCTCACTCTCTATCTCCCCCTCTCAATTTCTATCTCTATCCAGTAATAAATAAATACAATTTAAAAAAGAATTAATACATAATGTATTAATGGTATTCACTCATAGAAGACCATGTACATTTGGCTATAGAGAAAATTAAATTGGTAGATATTATACTATTTTAAGTCCTTTTAGAAATGAACTAATTCATGTCACTACAGCTCACTGCATCGCTTGGGAGCCAGAGACGACCCGAACTGCCCCTGCGGCTCCAGACAGAATATGACCCACATAGTCAACGACTGCCACCTCTCCAGATTCAAAGGAGGTCTCGAAACTTTACAGCAGGCTCAACCTGACGCTGTTGACTGGCTACGGAAGAAGGGCAAACGCTAGAAGAAGAATAACTGCATGAGTTTATGAGAAGCAGGCTATGCTGTTCTTACTGTGTGTGGCGGACTAAGAGAAGTTAATGGCATTCCACTGGTACGGTGTCAGTGCTGTAGATATGAGATGTTGATGTGCTGTGAGTACTTTGTGATATTTGCACATCTTTTCATTTGACTGTCTTCTCCACAGTACTTTCCAGACCAGTGCCCAGGTTTGGGTCTGTACAAAAGTCTGACACTTAGAGCCCGGGTAGTGGCACACCTGGTTGAACAGACAGGTCACCATATGCAAGTACCTATGCTTGAGCCCTCAGGCCCCACCTGCAGGAGGGAAGCTTTACAAGCAGTGAAGCAGTGCTGCAGGTGCCTCTGATTCTCTTTTCCATGGTCTCTTTCTCCTCTCAGCTTCTCTCTAGTCTCTGAAAAAATTAGAAGAAAAAATTGGCTTCCCAGTGTGGTGGTTTTGCTGTGTAGGCATTGTGCTCCAGAAATAACCTTGGTGGCAATAATAACAATAATAATAATGATAAACTCTGAAATTGCAAATTTATAGTCAATACTTTCTACCAGTCAAACATTGTCTGTGTACTGGGATGGGTAAGCAAGACGGGCAGATAGACTTCCTGCCCTCAGAGAGCTTAACTCTATTCCTTTTATTTGCACCATGTTTGGCGTTTTGCTTTCATTTCCTTACCTACACCTTGTTTATTCATAAATTCCATTAAGTGGAGCTGGCACACTTCATTTTATTTTTTAAAAATATTTATTTATTAATTTATTCCCTTTTGTTGCCCTTGTTTTTTTATTATTGTAGTTATTATTGTTGTTGTTTTTGATGTCGTTGTTGTTGGATAGGACAGAGAGAAATGGAGAGAGGAGGGGAAGACAGAAAGGGAGAGAAAGCGAGACACCTGCAGACCTGCTTCACCGCCTGTGAAGCGACTCCCCTGCAGGTGGGGAACTGGTGGCTCAAACTGGGATCCTTATGCCGTCCCTACTCTTTGTGCCACCTGCGCTTAATCCGCTGCGCTACAGCCCGACTCCCTCATTTTAATTTTTAAGGTTTTTGATTTTTCATTTTCTACTTGAGAATCTATTAAAAAAACACAACTTCATTTTCTTAAACTTTCTTAAAAGTTTCTAGAACCAAGTGAGCTTTGAGTCTGTCTGACCCAACCAGGAGCCGCAGGGAGGTGCTGATGTACCTCATCACATGGTGACACCATGGGGGTCGTGACCAGAATGAACTCACTCCATGCTTGTTGCTTTCTGTTTTCTGTCCTTCTGCTTTCCTGATGGCCCATCTCATGCTCATTCCCATGCAAAATATTCTCATTCACTGAAAATTTATAAATTCCAACTCCATTCCAGACCCTTCTCTAGATACCAGATGACAAAAACATAGACTTTCTCTCTCTCTCTCTCTCTCTCTCTCTCTATATATATATATATATATATATATATGGAGACCACAGTGTTGCTTCAATTTCCTTATTTTTTTAAAAACTATTTTCATTTTATTTTTTTAAAGATTTTATTAGCGATTTAATAGTGATTTTCAAAATTATAAAATAATAGAGGTCTGACTCCACACAGTTACCACCACCAGAGTCCTCCATAAAACTCCAGTGCAGACTTTAATAATTCTTCGCACGTCACAGGTATGGGTTGACTGTATATGCATATCTGTCAATCTATATTTGATCATCTATATCATATATTCATCATCTATCTATCTATCTATCATTTTATTTGCTCATTTTCTCTATGTTCCTGCCTTCATTTCCTTTCTAAGTCATACCTTTTGCTATTACTGCTTCTGACTGCCCTTCCTTTTTCAAACTCTTCTCTCTCAAATATGTGAAACAGTGCCTGACTTCCTCTGCCATTTCCCAGATTCGCTTCCTTTTCAGTAATGGTATAACAAAAATTTCTGGTGACAGATGTTTTGGATCTTGGTGAAATTGGAGTTCAGAACATTCTGATCATCTTCCTCTTTCCCCACCACCACCACTTCTGGGTGAATGGACCAAAATTCTTTTTCAGGTGCAGAAAGAAGGAGGTCTGGCTTCTGTAATAGTTTCTCCACTGAATATGGATGTTGACAGGTTGATCCATATCCCCAGCCTGCATAACTATTTTTATAGTCTAAAAGAATTTACAATCTCCTTTTATATCCCTTGCAATTTTCAGAGAGTTATATATTTTTAAAAATTAAGTAAGAGCTGGGCATGGTGGTGTTCCTGTTCGAATGCCCACACTACTATGTGAAAGGACCCAAGTTTCAAGCTTCCAACCCTCCACCTCCCAGTGGCCACAGGAGAGAAGCTTCACCAGCAGTGAAGTAGTATATAGGTGTCTCTCTCTCTCCCTCTTACTTTCCACCTAAGTCTGTCTCTATTCTATAAAAATATGAAAACCATTTAAATAAAAATGAAACTATTTTAATATCTACCTTAATTTTTTATATCTTTATTGTTATTTATTTATAAAATAAAAATATCAAAAAGACCATAGGATAAGAGGGGTTCAGTTCCACACAATTTTTTTTTTCCCTCCAGGGTTATGGCTGGGCTCAGTGCCTGCACCATGAATCCACCGCTCCTGGAGGCCATTTTCCTCCCTTTTTGTTGCCCTAGTTGTTGCAGCCTCGTTGCGGTTATTATTGCCATTGTTGACGTTGCTTTGTTGTTGGATAGGACAGAGAGAAATGGAGAGAGGAGGGGAAGACAGAGAGAGAGGGGGAGAGAAAGATGGACACCTGCAGACCTGCTTCACCGCCCGTGAAGCGACTCCCCTGCAGGTGGGGAGCGGGGGGCTCGAACTGGGATCCTTACGCCGGTCCCTGCGCTTTGCGCCACGTGCGCTTAACCCACTGCGCCACCGCCCGACCCCGTCACACAATTTTTTATCTGCATATAAATATGACTTGTATTGTCTTTCTTTTCTCTTAGAGATATCCTTTTGTATGATAAATAAGGTAACTGGACAAGAAGTCCTGAATTAAAAATTTTCTTACGAATTGGTCCTAAATTTTTAATCTCAAATATTACTTTTCATTCCTCCTAGCTAACGCACATGAAATCATTGCTTACTGTTAAGTGATTTTTAGGGTTTGAAACCTGTTTGCACATTGGATTTCTTTGAATGCCTAAAACATTACTGATGCTCCAATTGTATCTTAAACAAAGTATTTCAGAGTATCTGGGACTTGAGCTATGCACTGCTGTGTTTTAAAAGACGTTTATATAGGAGTTCTTTTTCTTTCCTCTTTTGTTTCTTTATCTCTCTTTCCTAATGCAAAAATGAAGGATACCATAGTTGGAAAAAGGACCAGAAAGCTGCATCAGAGAAGAGAGTAGCTCCCAAATATGTGGAAAGTACATAAATATTGTTAACTGCAAACCCCACCAGTTTGATCTGGGGCCCATATTCAGCACAGGAGCCTGTGTAACTTCTGCATCCCTGTAGGTCTGAGATCACATTTTGTAGTTACAGCTAGGAACATTCCAGGCTGCACTCATTTTGGTACCCATCTTCCTTGGGTATTAGGTAGAGTATATTGTCTAACCTTCCTTCTGACAATGGAACACTCTCTGCCCTGTTGATTCACACTGATGGCCAGGTCCTATAGGGGCCCACAGAGGGGTCCATTATGTTGTCTCTGATGGAGATGACCAGTGGCAGTGGAGAGAGGGATCTGTTAGAGGTCTAGACCCATCATGTCTGTGTGGGAATCCCAGGACTCCTTGATCAGGGCCCCTGGTGATGGAGTGGCCTGGTAGTGACTAAAGGGTCATCATTAAAGTATGCCCGTCTCTTGCCCTTATTCAGCTTTTATAGTCCTTACTTTGTCTGACAAGGTTAGCTTTGGAGTGATTGGGAGACATGTACTAGGAGGTAGGTGAGGAGGGTAACTAGGTCTAAGAAGAAACTGTTTCATTAGGTACTTTAAAGTGTCTTTTTTAGTTCTTTCTACTTTCTTGTTTCATTTACTGACTCACTGCAAATTATTGTGCACTTTTGCTTTAAGGTATATGTTTTCCCCTAACTTATGGATACATATGGACATATGCCCTATATCATGGTCCCTGGTCTATATAGAGGTTTTGTTAAGAAGTATGACACTTGAAATAGATTTAAGAAGTCCTATGAGCTAGGAAAGGTCTCACTAGAGTAATGAAGATGAAGAGTTGACTTTCCACATCTGATGTCTCTTGACTGAGTCTGAAGTGAAGCATGCCTAGGTGGTACTGGTTGAATTGATTAGGTTGGGATCAGCAGATGCAGTATCAGTTGGCATGACTTGAGAGAAGCATGCTGGAAAGTTAGCCCCACCCTAGAGGTTCCAGGACTGGGAGATGTATGGGCTTTATAGAGAAAGGGGAAGTTTCCTGCTGTCATTGGGTTTAAGAAGGTAATAGATATTGGTTATTGCTATAACCAAATTGGCAATTGGGTTAACTTTGAAAATCCCATTGTTAGGATTTGCTGTATCATAGAAGACCTCACCACCATACTTTATGTCCTTTTATATTATTTATATAAAAATTAAATTAAAATTAAAATTAAACAACTAAATAAAAATTAAATTAAAATTAAAACATAAAATTTATATTTGAATATTTTTAATATTAAATTTATATTTTAATAATTTTTAATAGCTGTATCTTGTAATGCCACCAGTTTCTTCTGTTCTCCATGGTGTAAGCTTTTTTGGAGACAATATTTCAAAGAACAAGTCATTGTTAGAAATGTATTAACAGTTTGAGCAGTCAGTATTCCTTTAGTTCCTTTATCTTGCCTAACTGCTATGGTGAGAACTTCCAACACTATGTTGAATAGTAATGGTGATAGTGGGCAGCCCTGTCTAGTACCTGTTCTAAGAGCTAACATCACTCTGATACCAAAAGCAGACAAAGAGACAACAACAGCAGCAGCAAGAACAACAAAGAAAGCTCTATAATAGTTCTTGGTCATAGCTGGGGCTTTACTACTGCAGGTCATTCTTTTTTTCCTTCAGATAGGAAGAGAGAAATAGACAGTGAGGCAGAGTTAGAAAGAGAAAGATATGCCTATATTGACACTTCCTCCTGTGAAGTAGTGGCTCAACTTGAGCCTGGATCAGATGCATGGCAGAGCAGGAGCACTATTTTGAAGAGTTATCTTGGTGGCTTTTACATTAGTATCTTTCTTATGTCATTTTTTTTTTGGCCAGGATTTTGAGACCTGTTCAATTTCACCACTCCTGGAACACTTTTGTTTTGTTTTATTATTTGATAGAGAGACAGAGGAGGGCTGAGGTGGAAGCATAATGGTTATACAAAAGTCTTTCATTCCTGAGGTTCCAAAGTCTCAGGTTCAATCCCCAGCACCACCATAACCCAGAGTTGAGCAGTGCTCTGGTAAGTCCTCTGTGTGTCTGTCATTAATAAATAAATACAATGTTAGAGGGAGACAGAGAGAGTGAGAGAGAGAGAAAGGGAGGGAAGGGGAGGGGAGGGGAGTGGAGGGGAGGGGAGGGGAGGGAAGGGAAGGGAAGGGGAGGGGAAGGGAGGGAAGGGAAGAGGAGGGGAGGGAAGGGAAGGGGAGGGAAGGGAAGGGGAGGGGAGGGGAGGGGAGGGAAGGAGAGGGGAGGGGGAGAGAGAGTGTAAAGGCATCATAGGATTGCTCTTCTGCTCTTAAAAAGTTTTGGTTTTTGTGATACTCTCTACATATAAGCATCTTTGAAAAGTGATCTGAGTTATAATCTTAGGCCCCCTCCTACAAAATTAACCTTTTGCCAATACTGCATTTTAGTGGTGGAAGATTTTTGTTCCCCTATAATAACAACAAAAAAAAATTAGCATTCTAGCTTTCTGTACTGTTTTCTTGTGTTCTTTTTTTTTCCCCTCTCACTAAGAAAACTCAGAATACATGGTCTTCTGTTCTCTCCCAATGTCTCTTCTGAAACCCTACCTGGTGTCATCATTCTACTCTACCTAACTGCATAACTTTTTTAAATAGTTAATACACACTCTATGTTATCCCTACTTCCCAATTGCCTGGTGAATAGTTAACTTTTTCCAACCTGCATCATAGATGTCATATACAATCACTTTTTTCTTGCAAATTCAAGTCTGTTATTTTCAGTGGAATTCTTAGCACATCACTTTGTTTAATTATGCCACACAATTGCTTTTATTTACTCATTCATTGATTCTTCAAGTAAGTGAACTTTGGAACCAAGTTGCCTAGAAGCATTCTTACATAATTATTCCCATGAGGAAATAATAGGTCTTTTAGCATCTTGATACAGTATCTCTGGATAAATTTCATTTCTTCGCTTTCATAGAGGCACTGCAGAGTTCTAACTATAGCTGGCTTGGCTTATTGCAAACATATGCTTTGGCACATCAAGATACCGATCTTTATCTTGTCTAAACCATCTTGTCCTTTATTTAGACTTTCTTGAATTTCCTGCAGTCATCTCTTGATTTTACAGGGTACTTCTCCCCTGCCCTGGGTTTATGCTGCTCTACTGATGTTTGCTTCCCATGTGAAATTGGTGGGCTGGCAGCCACTGACTCCCAGCTGCACAAACTAATTCATCCCTGGAGCTTGGCATCCCTGGGTACTTACACATTGCTTTTCCTGCTCACTCTACTTGGAGCTGCCAATATACCAGTTGCCTCGGATTCCTTGTGTTTTTCTTCACTAACATATGGTATATGGTCTGACTTGGTGTAGCTGAGTTTTTGCTTCGCTGAGGAAAGAGGCACTCTGATGTCAGCCAAACACGGATGGTGACAGAACAGAGACCTCTGCTCTCTTTTATTCAACAGCTCTTGGTTGGGCACTTTATCCAAGCCAGGCATTTTCTTAGTATCCATTCAAGTTGTAGGTGCAAATCGGGTTTTTGCTCTCACTTTAAGAAATAGGTGATCACAGATTTGACACAATATACTTTTGGTTTCTAGCTGATGGAGAATGGAGTTGGTCTATTGTTTATAACACCATGGAGAACATGAGAGAGGGGTCACTGTGGTGTCTGGCCCCTGCCTCAAGCCACTCTGGAAAGTGACAGTCAAAAAAGGCTTATTCTTGAAGTGCTCTCAGTGAGGCCTACAGAACTAAAATTCACAGGGGCCAGGAGGTGACACCCAGCTAAGCACACACATATCATCATGAGAGTACCTAGGATTCAGCCTCTGCTCCCCACCTGCAGGTGTCTCTCTTTCTCTTTCCATGCCTGTAGCCTCTTCCCCTCTCAACTTCTATCTGTCCTACCAAATAAGAAAAAAAATTAAAAATAAAAAAAGGAAAAATGCCCTCTTGGAGTGGTGAATTCATCATAATGTAGGTAGTGAGCCCCAGTGATAAACCGGTGGCAAAGAAGAAAAAAAAAAAAAACTAAAATTCACAGGAAGTGAGCTCAATCACTTCAAAAATAAAGACTGGAAGGATAGAAAGATAGAGGAACCCAGTGGCAAGAGAAGTTCACAGAACATAGAGAATGAGGAAAAGTCTGGCAAAAAAAAAAAGAAATAGGAAAACTGCAAGTGCATTATTACATTTGTCTTTATACACTTCTAAAAATGATAAATCTACCAAGTTCCAAAAAAAGAAAAAGAATGAAGGGATAAAGTGGAGAAATACACACGTTAAGGAAGTAAGATTTCTTTTCTTCATTAAGATTGTCATGAGGATTAAATGGAACCCTAGAGATTGTATACTTCATCCAATGCTTAGCCTTTGATATGTACTCAGCAAATACTGGTTTTAAAATAATATTGGAAGGGGCTGGAAAAATAACATAATGGCTATGCAGAAAGACTTTCATGCCTTAGGTTAGAAATTCCCAGGTTCAGTCCCTAGCGCCACCATATGTCAAAGCTGAGCAATGCTCTGGTTAAGGAAAACAATATGACAGTACAGGCTATTGTGTGAACACAGTAGAAGGACATTCATTTCTTTTTATTTATTTATTTTTTAATCCACCAATCCCAGAGGCCATTTTTTTTTCCATTTAAAAATATTTTTATGTGACAGGACAGAGAGACACTGAGAGGGAAGGGAAGACAGAGAAGGGGAGAGAAAGACACTCACAAGCCTCATGAAGTGTTCCCCTTGCAGGTGGGGAGCAGGGGTTTGAACCTGGGTCCTTGTACATGATAATATGTGTGCTTAACCAGATGCACCGCCACTCAGCCCCCTCCCCCCCAGGAGGACATTTCTGAAGTGATAGTTAAAGAGTTTTGAGGAGTAATTAAACAATCACTAAATAAAGAGAAAAAAAATAAAGGAATTCTAGGTAGAGGGAATAGAAGATAAGGAAGTGAGAAATAAGGCATGAAATGCAACTAGTTTACTATATATGGCTGAAACACATTACTCCATGACCAGAAGAATCTCATGATTGGGAAAGAAAAGAAAGGCAAAGAATAGAAAATAAAATAAGAGAAAAAAAATTCACATTACTGATGAAATTTCACAACAAAAATCACACAAAATTCTTCCTTACAAAGTGCAATTTTTTTTTCCCCTCCAGGTTTATTGCTGGGGTTCGGTGTCTGCACTACAAACCCACTGCTCCTGGAGGCTATTTTTCCCATTTTGTTACCCTTGTTGTTTATTGTTGTTGTTATTATTGTTGTTACTGCTATCATTGGATAGGACAGAAAGGAATTGAGAGAAGATGGGAAGACAACAAGGGGGAGAGAAAGACAGACACCTGCAGTCCTGCTTCACCGCCTGTGAAGCGACCCCCCTGCAGGTGGGGAGCCGGGGGCTCAAACCGGGTTCCTTACGCTGGTCCTTGCACTTTACGCCAAGTGCACTGAACCTGCTGTGCCTGGCTCCCACAAATGAAAATTTACATGAGAGAAATGCAATCTATAACTTTCAAAGATCTAACTCCGAACTATGAGGGAGAATAAAACAGTGTCAAGAAAGGAGAACTGATGGCATGCTGTCATTCAGATAGAAAATGCCATAAAAATAGACATTAGTGCTTAGTCCAGAGGATCAGGACACTGCAACATGTTCTTGTCCTGCACTCATGACCCCAGTGTACACTCCCATAAGTATATTCACCTTCTAGTCATTTCCTTGCCCTGCTTTTTGTTATCAGACACATAAGTGTGGTGCTTAAGATCGTACTGAAAGAGCAGAACAACTTGGTTCTGTGACACCTGAGCCCAGCAGCTGTGTGTGAACGACCTGCAGACAGAAAAGCAATACTCCTTGTCCAAGGAGCCTAGACATGGCTGCGCTGTGTCCTGCAGACACTCAGGGTTGAAATTGCACAGTCATTGCCAGAAAAGCTCACCACACCCACATGTCAAAACAAACATGATATCCAGGGGAGGAAAATCAAGGTTTCAGTTGTTTCTTTTCTTCCCGCTCCAAATCCCAAGAATCCCAGTGAGTTTTAATAACACTTCTAAAATGTCAGGAGGAAGAAAGAAATCTTACTTAAAAAAAAAAAGTTAGAGCAACCAAGGGGGTCTTTTGTAGAGTCTAGTTTCACTCCCGAGTCCTCAGGGATGGTGAGGGTTGCAGGTGTGCCTTCCTTTAAGAAAATGTAATGAAGAAAAAAAATCAAACATGGAAGAGAGACTTTAGGGGGTGCTTATTCATACTGTAGTATAAGTTTAATTTTATCTGAATCATAGGCTTGCTCTGAAACAGTAGCCCCTCTCCAATGAATCAGTGCCCAACTTGAGATTGCTTATTTAAAATAATTGGGAAGAGGGTGTTGAGACATTTAGTGTTTGGGGAGTAAATCATTACTTTTACTTAGGAAGATGTCACAAAGACTAAGCATATAGAAAATGTAGGGAGTCACTGGGAATTTATTATATATAAGGAATTTTACATATGTGATGGGAATACTATTTATTAAAACATAATTCCAATTCGATTTCCTTCCTTTTTGTCTCTTAATCCACATCTCTCTCTCTCTCCCTTTCCCTTGTAAGAAGGCATCTGAATTTGTAGTCAGACTCTTAGAATTTTTTTAAAAATTTTTTATCAGTGAATTTACAAAATTACAAAATAACAGGGGTACAATTTCACACCATTCCCCAGTGTCAGAGTTCTGTGTCCCCATTTCCTCCACTGGAAACTTCAGTGATTCTCCCAAGGTCACAGATATGGGGTTGACTGTTATTTCTATAACTAGCTGTCAATCTATCTCTATATATTTCCCCATTTTTTTCCTATGCTTTTGCCTTCTCTTCCCTTTTAAGTCATAGTTACACCTAATAGTACTTCTGAATGTCTGTCCTTTTTTTTTTTTTTTTTTTCCTTTTTCTCTCAGAGTGAGGAAATGCTGGCAAGGGAGTGAAGAAAAAAAGGATCTTTGTACAGTTTTGGTGAAAATGCAAATTGGTATGTTCATCAGTAAAAACAGGAGGGACATTCTTAAAAAAAAAAAAGAAGCTTCCAGACAATTTACATGTTCTGGTGTGCCATCTCCAGGCATGTACATCCAAAAAACAGAAGAAAAAGGAGGAGGAAGAGGAATTCTCCCTTCTTCCTTCTTTTCATCCTGATTTTCTTCCTTCTTTTCTCTCAGATTTTATATTGATGATTTTTTCTGGCATCTCACACATGTATATTTCACTGCTTCAGAGGGAGACTTTAATTATTTCTGTTTTAGATTTATATGTATATATATGATATATATATGATATATATATATGATATATATATATGATATATATATATGATAGCTGATAGACAGCCTGACAGACAGACTCCAGAGGGTCTTTCCCCAGTGTCTAGGCACTTTCTTGGTTTTAACCCAACCCACAGGCATGGGAAGGCACATGCTCTATGGGGTGAGGTATTTTTCAGTGCTCCCATTATGGCAAATTTCAAATAAACACAATGATAGAATTATTCAGTGAACATATTAGGACCTATCACCAGTTATAATAACTATCATATTTTTCTCCTTCATCATTTTCACACCTCCATTTCTCACACTTTGGGGACATTTTATTTACTGGTATTAATATTTTTATAGGTATTTATTACTATTTTAAAAATATTTATTTATTATTTAAAAATTTTATAGGATAAAGAGAAATGGAGAGAGGGTGAGGTATTGGGGAACACTTGCAGCAATATGGCACTAACTGTGAAGCTTCCCTTCCTGCAAGTGGGGAGAAAGGCTTGAACCCAGTCCTTTCACATGGTCACATGTGTACTCAACCAGGTACAGCACTGCCTGGTTCCTAATATTTTTACAGTAATATCTAACTTAAACTATGTAAAGTTTAGCTGTTCATCACTATAAACCAACATGTATTTATACTATATTATGTTTACCACTAGCATTTCAATTCTAACAGTCATCATAAAATTGTCACTTTTTTACCCACTATTTTGAAGCATTTCAAAGAAAAATGTAATTTTCTGCACAATTATTTTAGTATGTATCTCATGCAGAAAAGGATTTGAAAAACCTGCATACACTGGTAAGTTGTATACACACATCTATGGGTATAAAGCCACACCCCTGAAATCTTGTCAGTTGTAAAACAATGTTAAATCACTACTAATAAAAGTCATTTAAAATCTATATGTTCAAGAAATAGTCATTTGTAAATAGCACAAAATGGCATACATCATGGTAAGGTCTTGTAAGGAGCCTCTGGGGCTTTGCTGGTTTTTCCTTCATGCTTCTCTTGACCCAGACCATTTTGCTACTCTTTCTCAACCAAATCAATGCAACCAGTACCACTTCAACATGTTTCTCTTCGGACTGTGTCCAGAGATGAGATGCCAGGCCTGGGTTATCCACCCTCCAGCTCCAATACTTGGGTGACACCTTTCCTAGCTCAAAGGACTCCTAAAACCCACTTCAGATGCTCACCTCCTGGCAGTGTTATAGAACCTAGATATAGACCACGGCACATGAGATAGGGAACACGTGTACACGTGTGCATAAGTTAGGGGGAAATACATACCGTAACGTGAAAGTGTGCAAGGGGGTTGGGCGGTGGTGCAGTGGGTTAAGCGCATGTGGCACAAAGCACAGGGACCGGCATAAGGATCCTGGTTCAAGCTCCCAGCTCCCCACCTGCAGGGGAGTCACTTCACAGGTGGTGAAGCAGGTCTGCAGTTGTCTATCTTTCTCTCCCCCTCTCTGTCTTCCCCTCCTCTCTCCATTTCTCTCTGTCCTACCCAACAATGAACAACATCAACAATGGCAATAATAATGACCACAACAAGGTTACAACAACAAGGGCAACAAAAAGGGGGAAAAATGGCCTCCAGGAGCGGTGGATTCATGGTGCAGGCACCGAGCCCAGCAATAACCCTGGAGGGAAAAAAAAAAAAAGTAAAAGTGTGCAATGGTTTACAGTGACTCAATAAGTGTAGCAAGCAAGTAGAAAGACCTTCAAAAAGACACTATAAAGTACTTAATCATATATTTCCTACTTAGACCTAGATATCCTCCTCACCTACTTCCTATTTCACTTTCCTCAACTGCTTTAGTGCCAACTCTGTCAGATAAAGTAAGGACTGCAAAAGCTGGATAAGGGCAAGAGACCAGCACACTTTAATAATGGCTCTTTTCATCACTACCAGGCCTCACCATCATCTGGGGCCCTAGTAAGGGATTCCCACACAGATATGATGGGCCTAGAGCTCTAATAGATCCCTCTCTCCAACATTATTGGTCATCTCTGTCAGGAACAACATCATAATCTCTCTTGTAGGCCTTTGTATGATCTTGCCTTCAATGTAGAACAACAATGGTAAAAACTGCCCCACTCTCTGAAAGGAGGCTGGATCAGCATAGTCTGTCACTTGAGGAAGACTGGTCCTGAATTGAATGCAGCCTAGAATGTTCCCAGCTATGACCATGGTATATGACTTCAGACTGACAGGGAGGCAGAGGTTACACACACTGATGTGCTAAGTATGGGCCCTAGGTCAGATTGATGAGGTTTACAGCTAATAGTATTTATAAACTTTCTATATTTGGGAGCCACTCTCTGCCCTAATCCAGCTTTCTAGTCCTGTTTCCAAATCTGACACCATGTACGTAGACAATACTTACAGCCTGCTTGCATGTTAGCTACTGGGCTCAGGCAAGAATTTGTTGAGTCATGGGTCCCTTGGAATATACCTCAAATAGACTTCCTAGCTTCTTCCAACATGAAGATCCCAAATGCCATCTGCTATATTTTTACTTTTAGGTTCCTGATTACTAAAAACTTTATCTGTTTTATATCTTAATGCTTTTTAGCTACTAAGTTGCAGATGCTACCATGATGCCAGTCTGACTTCCCTGGGCAGATGACCTCACCAATGTGTCCTGTAACCCCACCTCTCCAGAGCCCTACTCCACTAGAGAAAGATAGAAACAGGCTGGAGGTATGGGTCTACCTGTTAATGCCCATGTTCAGTAAAGAAACAATTACAGAAGCCAGACCTCCCAATTTATGCACACCATAAAGAATTTTGGTCCATACTCCCAGAGGGATAAAGAATAGGAAAGCTTCCAATGGCAGGGATGGCGTATCGAACTCTGGTGGTGGTAATTTTATGAAATTGTATTCCTTTTATCCCACAGTTGATGATCATTATTAAATCACTAATAAAAAATCTATATCTGCAGTGCCATTAAAGCCCAGTGTTTTGATCATCCCTTTTACCTAGTAGTTGCCTAGTGCAGTGACAGTTGGCCTATTACTCTAATAGAAATTTAGTGGCTTCAGTGAGAAGACATTTATTATAATAGGGTTCTGTCATTTGAAACTCCAGGCAGTTTGGCAGGGTTCTCTGCTCAGGGTCTCTTAGGGCTAATACCCAGATGTTGGCCAGCAAGGGGTCTTATTTGGAGACTGAAGAGCTCAGCTATTGCTTCTGTAACTCACATCAGTCTACCAAATAGAGAAAAAGATAATTTTAAATGATAGAGATGGTGTTCACTGTTTTTTTAATAGTGCTGTGACCTCACCTATATCCAATACTGTCACTTCCTGGCCAAACTCTTTCATATATATGTATGGAGAGCCAGAAACAGAAGACAGAGAGAGGAGAGACACTACAGCACAGTCCCACCATTCATGGAAATCCCTCCGAGTGCTGTCCAGGATGCTCCTATGTGGTGTTAGGTTTAAATACAGGCTCTGCCTCTTGATAAGATGGACGCTATTTACCAATCATCTACACTCAGTAGAGCTACTAAATACCAGTAGATAGCTTTGCTGGGTGAGATATCTCCCAACCCCTTCCCATTTTTTCTCATTGTGGCACTAGTACTAACAACCGTTTTAGTTGCTCCTTCACCTTTTCTCTCTGACTTAACATCCCAGGCTCTTTGTTGAAGCAAGAGCACACACACTTTTCTTATATGTTGAAAGATCAGTGCTTTGTGTTTGCCTGTTTTTTTTAATTTATCTTTTTTTATTAAACTTTTGTAGCATCATGATTTTGCCCCATTATAAACTGAGAAGGCTAAGATCCATTGCCCCTTTTTCATTGATCTCAGTGCCATCTGGAATGTTTAGTGTATTTAACATATGATCACATCGACAATAAGCTTTCCAGTTGTTTCCTAAGGAGCTTTTTGTTACTTCGGTTACAAAAATTATCAAAAAGAAGTTTTCTACTATTTTATTCATAATATACTCCCTAAGTCATAAGATACACCTTCTGGAAAAATTTTCTCCAAGGATTTAGGAGTGTAGAAATTCTAACTTTCAGTTCTGAAGTTGGCATGGAAATGGCTGAGGATATTGATTAGGTTAGGCGGTTATACCAAGTATGTGATTGAACATTTGTAAACATTTGACTCAGAGAAAAAAAAAAAAACATTAATTTTCTTTCAAACATCTAGGGATACTAAGTACCATTGTTTTAGGGAAAATTACTCCTTAGTTTCTTTTAGGATCCAGAGTTTGCTTATATAAGATTCAAAAAACAATGTAAGGGCTGAAGAGATGGTATAATGGTTATGCAAGAAGATTTTAATGCCAGAAGCACATACAGGTGCCTTGTATACAATTTCTAGTACTACCATAAGCTAGAGGTGAACAGTGCTCTGGTTCTCTGTCTCACTGTTTCTTTAAAAACAAGCCAAAAAAAACCCTATAAAAACATCTCTGAAAATAATAATGCACCTAGTAAACATTAAAATGTGGTTCATGTATCTTGAAAAATGTATTTCTGTTAGAACCATAGCAATACTTAAATAGATAGAATGTGTGCCTTACTATACATGTAGCCCTGGGTTCAAACTCAGGAACCACATGGGAACATGCTGAGGGCCAGTTTCATGGTGGGCCAGTGTTATGGTGTTTCTCCATTTGTGTCTTCTCTCTCAAATAAGTAAAAATTGCCAAAAGAGGTCATTCAGTGATATTATACATACATACGGTCATAGTTTGATTTTTCTAGTACTGAAGAAGATGTAGAAGTAGAAGAAAGAAGAAGCGGAGGAGGAGGAAGAAGAAAGAAGGGGAGGAGGTGTTTTATGAAGAAGAGGAGAAGAAAAAGTATGCAGGAAAGCTGGAGAGTAGGACTACCTGGTTTATAATTAGTGACCAGTAAATAATTATTTGAATGCATTAATGAATAGATAACTGAATGAAGATAGCTCAGTGGCAAGAAGGCCACCTTTTTTTTGGAGTGATTTTTATCCTCTGTAAGACAGTAGGTGATTTGCAGGAACCAAGAACAGAACAGCTGCTTCCCATAACTCTGCCCCACACTCCAGCAGTGGGTGTTACTGTGACCTCAGTTCTGCTGGCACTTGTGGTGCAGGGAGAATGTGCAGGTTTAGAAATCTTGTGAAATAAAGTCAAGAAAATTTACAGGATGCCTGCTGGGCAGGGGGTACCAAAAAGACCAAATGGGAGTTTATGTAGTGACTGTACCGGCAAAAACTTCCCCTGGTGACTGGCTGTGAAGTCTAAAATTTGGCTTCTCATGTCATCAAAAGTGACACATGTTATTAATGGCACTGCTTCCTGGAATCTCCTTGAATCTTGCAGATTTCTCTCTGATTTTCTATTACTGTCCCTCTTTCTCTTCCACCCTCTCTTATAGACTCTCTCCGTCTTGCCATGGTGGTGATGGACAGGTGTGTGAAATGCAGCTTCACTTGTGGTCTGCTGAGGTGAAGGGTATCACCCCCAGTGATATAGGCGCATTCATGAACTCGGGGTCGTACTCCAAGAATATCTAGAGATGACTCAGCATCAGATGAGGCACTTTGAGTTTTTTGGCATTTCCTATGCTACCGGGGAGGGGGGGACAAAAAAAGGTGGAAATGAATCACTACATGTAAACAGAACTTCAGTAGTACTTTTCTGGGAAAAAACAAAACAAAACAAAACAGAAACAGCCCATCATAGAAACAACAGCGTCTGTGCCAAGAGGGAAGTGAGAAGACAGTTTGAGCACGCAAACTGTCAAAAAGAAAATTCAATGATCCAGGCAGGAAAAGGTAGAAAGGGAATAAATTTGATGAGACTCATGATTAATAGTTGTCAAAGGGGATTATAAAGCAGCCAGATGGGGAGATGTTAGAATTTCTTTCCTTCTAGACTATTAAGAGAAGATTCTGAAATTACTCTTTTGGTGGTGGTGGTGGTGGTAGTGGTGGTGGTGGTGGTGGTGATGATGATGATGAGTCTTTGCAGAGAAAATTTGCAGTGGTTAGGGACTAGGATTTGCTCCTTTGCTTCCAGATGAGGCTGGCTGGAATTTCAGTTTATTTGCCTGGTTTCCTTATTTGAACTATATTGTCAGGTTTCATATTTCTAGCCCGTTGTAATACCTTTGAAAGTGACAGTCCCCTCAGGGATCATAGTGAGTCCCCTGTTCTCACCAGGTGTGACCCTCCAACCCGGTGGAAAATCCTCCCCACCCTGTTAGCACTTCCATCATCAGCTGGAGAAGTTGCACTCCACTGGAATTCAAACTTAACAGGCTTCATTTCCATGCCAGTCTTCACAATTATTCAGCGTGTCTATGGGGACAGAGGGCACCTCATCCAGGACACAACAGAGTCTGCCAGTCTGTCTCCCTGCTTGTTTGGTCTGCTCACAAGTGCAGCCCGGGGTGAGATCCTGCCTCTTTCTCCCCTAGACTGGGAGTGCAAATGACTAATAAGCTGCAGTCTCTCTCATCTCTTGAGTATTCAAGGGTTGTGTGTCCAGTTGTCTTATACTATTTAGGGCAGAGGGATGTCCTTCAGCAGCATTGTCACAGTCCTGACACTTATAAGGAATATATTTTGAGGGGATGGGGCAGGCATTAGCAGATAGTGCATGTGTAAGGACTAAGGTTCAAGGCTCTGAGGTTCATAGGCATTGAAGCCTTGAGTTGAATTTAGTGACTAAATAATAATATGTATGCATATAATATGGTTATTTAGATGGCTAAGATACACTTCTTGTATATGTTTGCTCTCCATCCACAGTTTCTGACTAAATAAAGAGAATTCCTGAATGATAAGGACAAAGAGATCACATTTTTATTTATGGACTCTAAAATTTTTTATTAACTTTATGTATTTATTGGATAGAGACAGAGAGAAATTGATAGGAAGGGGGGAAAAGAAGGAGAGAGACAGAGAGACACCTGCAACCCTACTTCACCACTTGTGAAGCTTTCACCCTTCAGGGAGGGACTGGGGGCTTGAACCCAGGTCTTTACTTATTGTAATGTGTACTTAACTAGGTATGCCACCACCTGACCCTGTAATCTATGGACTTTCTTGAAATCACTTGCTGGTACTCTAACCACAATAGGAGTGAGGCAGCCTTTGGGAAGCAGCTGACAGTGGTGGGTGACTTGATAGGGAAATTAATCCTAAAGGGAGGCTTGGCAGGTTCATTTCAGCCCCACCCCCAGTGCCAGGCAGGGGCTAAAGGTTTAATCAGTCACTTGCAATTGACCTGTGATTTAGTTGTTCATGGCTAAGTCTATAATGCCACCACGAAAGCTCAAAAGGAGGGGTTGGGAGCTTTTGGGTCTTCACCTGCCATTGTGTTGGACCCCAACCTCAGGGATAGAACTTAGGGAGCTTGTCTTGTGTGCCCCCTTTTATGGCTCTTGGCATGGGACCCTTTAATATCTTTATAATGAATGGGTAATCTAGTGAGTAAACATGTTTCCTGCATTCTGTGAGCTGCTTTAGTAAAGAGAAGGTCATCTGGGGGAACTTCTTACTTGGGAACCTCTTACTCAGGAACATAGGAGAGAAGCTGAGTTTGACACTGACATTGGAAGTGGAGAACAAGCTTGTGATACTGAGCCCTTGACATGTGGGAACAGATGCTATACTATATGCTTAGGGTCAGAATTAAATGGGTTTTGAAGTATTGCTTGTTGGTGGAGAGAAAAATATCCACTCAAGTTCTAGTGGTGGAAATAACACCCTTTTAAGTCCCCAGTAAAATAGAAAAAAATAAAGGGCCAGTGAAATAGCTCACCTATAAAGTGCATTGCTTTGCCATGTGTGAACTGAGTTTGAGTCCAGCTCCCATCACACTAAAGAAAGTTTCATTGATGTGGTCTCTCTTGCTCTCTTTCACTTTGATTCTTCTTTTAAGTTCAAAAGAAAATTAAATTGATTTTAATTAATTTGTTTATTTTATTTTTAAATTTTATTAGTGATTAAAGTTGATTTACAAAATTATGAGATAACAGGTGTATAATTCCACATTGTTCCCACTACCGCAGTTCTGTGTCCCTATTCCCTTTATTGGAAACTGTAGTTCTCTCAAGGTCACAGATATGGGTTGATCATTATTTCCATAACTGTCTATATTTATATATATTTGCCCCTTTTAATTTTATGGTCCTACCTTTCCTTCCTTTCTATGTCACACTTACACATATTGCTACTTTTGAATTTCATTCCTTTTTTTTCTTCTTCTCTGTCTGGGTCTTGATGGAGTTGGAATTCAGAAACTTTTGGTTATCATCCCCTAAAAATTTTCCCTCTCGGGGAGTATAGGCCAAAATTCTTTTTGGGGTGCAGAAGGTATGACTTCTGGCTTCTGTGACTGTTTCTCTGCTGGGCATGTGCATTGGCAAATGGATCCATAGCCCCAGCCTGTTTCTATCTTTGCTTAGTGGGGCAGGGCTCTGGAGAGGTGAAGTTTCAGGACACAGTGGTGAGGTCATCTGCCCAGGTAAGTCAGGATGGAATCATAGTAGCATCTGCAACTTGGTGACTGAAAGGCAGTAAGATATAAATCAGGACAAATTGTATAATAAACAGAAACCAAAAAAGTAGGAGTAGAGCAGATGAGAATATGGATCTTCGGATGGAAAGAAGATAGGGAGTCTATTTTAGGTATGTTCCTAGGGGCCCATGACTTTAGTAATTTTTACTTGAGCTTGATAGCTAACATGTAGGTGGTCTAAAAATACTGTCTGGGAAGACAGTATCAGAGCTGAGAATAGGGGTAGAAGGCTGGATTAGAGCAGAGAGTAGCTCACAAATGTAAGGAAAATATACAAATTCAATTAACTATTTACCCTATCTTGTTCCAGGGCCCATATTATATATTCATATTTAGCACAGGAGCCTGTATAACCTCTGAGTCCCTGTCAATCTGAGCTTGCAGTCCATGATCACAGCTGCTAATATTCTAAGCTGTTGTGTTTTTTTGTTTGTTTGTTTGTTTTTTGCAGAAAGGGAAAACAATCTTTTATTTGCACGGAGACCTCAGGGTTGGGGTGGAAACGCGGCAATTCAGGCTACATGGAGCCAGCCTAGAATGGCCGTCCCCCTCCTACCGCATCAGGAACAAGAGAGGGAGAGAGAGAGGGAGGGGGAGGGAGAGGGGGAGGGGGAGGGGGAGGGGGAGGGGGGAGGGGGAGGGAGAGGGAGAGGGAGAGGGAGAGGGAGAGGGAGAGGGAGAGGGAGAGGGAGAGGGAGAGGGAGAGGGAGAGGGAGAGGGCTTTATAGGGCAACAACCAGGAGTGATGTGTCAGGACAGGATTGGTTGGGAAAAGCACCTGAGAATATCGTGGGAAGTGGCAAAACCTGAGGGCAAAGACTGCATCTGCATAATTCCCCAACACTAAGCTTCATTCATTTCAGTGCTAGTCTTCCTTGAGCAGTAGGGTAGAATGACCTAGGCTCCCTTAGGAGAGTGGGGCAGTCCGGAACATCGCTGCTTTATAGTGAGGGTAATATCTTGTAGAAGTTCACAAGAAGGTTTATGATGCTGTTTCTGATGGAAGTGACCAGTGATGGTGGAGAAGGGGATCTATGTACAAGAGGTCTAGGTCCCCTGTATCTATGTGGTTACCAAAGGATTCCCTGCCTAGATCCCCAGATGATGGTGTGGCTTGATATTTACCCAAAATGCCACAATTAAGTGAGCCAGTCTCTTGCTCTTATCCAACTTTTGTAGTTCATTCTTTAACTGGTGAGTTTAAATTTTCTTCCAGTTGTCAAAGCACTGAGTTTGTTTTATTGTTTCCAAACCAATATTATGTTTATGGGGTTTGGCCTCAAGATAGGGAGGAAATACAGGGTTTTAGTGTGGTATAAGTTAACCTTACATATTACTGCATCTACTTGTTTAATAATTCTAGTAATGTTTGTCATTGGGATAATAATTGTCCTTTAGTTGACAAATATTTCTTACCAGTATATTTCTTGGACAACTGTATACAGTGTTTTTTCCTAATGATTATCAAGGAGTGACAATAATGCTGGTGCTATCAGAAGAGATTAGGAGATACATCTTTTTTTTTTTTTTTGGTAGTTGGTTGAGTAGGTTGAGTGATTAATGAGTGTCTAGGCCTAAGTAGTAAATATTTGATTAGATGATTTATGGTTCTTCAGGCCTTTCTCCTGGCTTGCCCAGTGTATTAGATCTAATTACAATGGACTATTAAGCATTTTTACTTTAAGGTTTATAGTTTCCTCTAACTTATGGATACATGTAAACATGTACCCAGTCCTATAGGCTTTATCATATATCTAAGGTCTGTAACTTTAATAGAGACTGCCATTTGAAATGGAACTAGGTAGTTCTATGAGTTAGGAAAGGATGCCCAGATTATTAGAGATGGAAAGTTGACATCTCAGGCTTGATGTGTCTGGACACAATCCAAAGAATAAAGGCTGTGATAGCATAACAGGCCATGGTGGCATTAATGGCATTTAGTTGAGATCAGCAGAAACAGCGTGACAAGGAAAGGGATCAAACAGAAATACAAGCAAAATCTCAAAGGCTCCAGGACTGACTGGGGCAAATACGAATTTTAAAGAGAATAGGAAACGCTCATTTTAGTCTTAGAGTTTAAGAAGACTTTACTATGATGATGATGATGATGATGATGGTGACCAAATTACTTGGGAGCTTGGTAAGTAAAATTTCAAAGTAACTGAAATCCTATGTTTAGACTTTACTGTACTATACTTGACTTCCCATGAATTATATTATTTAATGCTAACTATTAATAGCTACATCTTAGATATAGTAATTTTTTTACTGAGGAAATGTTCCATAAGTTTGTTATTGGTGGGGTCTGGTGGCCATGTGCCTGATTAAACGCATATGTTGCCATGTGCAAAGATCCATGTTTGAACCCTCTGATCCTCATCTGCAGGAGGAAACTTCATGAGTAGTAAAACAAGAGCTGCATTGTGTCTCTCTGTTTCTCTCCTTCTCTGCTTCTCCCACCTTCTCTTTGTCCTATCAGATAAAGGGGGAGGAGTAAAAATATGGTCTCCAAGAGCAATGAATTCCTCCTATTGATACAGAGCCCCAGTGATAACCCTAGTGTCAATTAAAATAAATAAATAAATAATAAAGACTGTTACTGTCAAAGGAGTAAAATTTTACTTTTACTCCAGTCAGGTGCCAGCTCACCTCAACCACTATGAAAGTGTCATCTCCCTCTACCACTGGGGACTAAACTTTCACCCTCATATTAACCCTCTCCTCTTTTGAATCCTTAGAACTGTGCTGCACACTTGTAGTTGGTGAGTAGGAGATTATCAGAACATGCAGACTCACAGCTCTCAGGTACTGACTAGTGCTTAGCTCACTCAGTGCCCAAAAGTCTATTTAAATTTGGGGGGGGGGGACACTCACTTGCAGATGCATAGAAAATTGAAACATAAAATAAGCCATCAGTAAGCACAATACTAACTTGACCCTTTGATTCTGGGAGCATGGCATACGATCCCTGATGCCATACAGAGATCAGAAATCACGGGTTGGGCGGTGGCGCCCGGCTTAAGCACATATGGAATAGAAACCCAAGGGCCAGGAGCTCCCCATCTGCAGGGGGGGTTGCTTCACAAGTGGTGAAGCAGGTCTGCAGGTGTCTTTCTCTGCCCCTCTGCCTTTCCCTCCTCTCTCGATTTCTCTCTGTCCATCAAAAACAACAACAGCAATGACAACAATAGAAATAATAACAAGGGCACTAAAATCGGGGAAAATGGCCTCCAGGAGCAGTGGATTCCTTGTGCAGGCACAAAGCCCCAGCGATAACCCTGGAGTCAAAAACCAACCAAACAGACAAACAAAACACAAAGATCAGAAATATGTTTAGTAATGAAAAATTGACTGTTAATTCTTTACACACCTGTCTTTTCAACTGGTAAAGCACAATGGTTGCAATTCATAGTGTTCTGGAATCAGCTTTTCATTTCATGTTTAGGAACTATCATCCTCAGATCTATTGATTGCATTACTTGAGATGAATCTGATATACAAACATCAACATAAAAATGTTTAACCAGAACACATTGGTGGGATTGTCTGTCCAGGGAAGTCTGGTTGGCATCATGCTAGCATCTGGAACCTGGTGGCTGAAAAGAGTTAACATATAAAGCCAAACAAGTTGTTGACTAATCATGAACCTAAAGGCTGGAATAGTTCAGATGAAGAGTTGGTGGTGGGGGCAGGTCTCCGTTTTGTAGATAGCTAGTAGGCATATTTTAGTTATATTCCAAAGAGCCTGTGGCTATACTAGTTTTGTTTTTTTTTCCCTGAGCCTGAAATCTGATATGCAGGTGGATCCAAGTTATTGTCTGGGGAGATGATGTCATGGCTGGAAAAAGGACCAGAAAGCTGGATCAGGGAAGAGAGTAGCTCCCAAATATGGGAAAGCTCCCATTCCCCAGAACCCTACACCATTTGGGAAAGAGAGAGGCAGGCTGGGAGTATGGATCCACCTGTCAACACCTATGTTCAGCGGGGAAGCAATTACAGAAGCCAGACCTTCCACCTTCTGCACCACATAATGATGCTGGGTCCATATTCCCAGAGGGATAAAGAACAGGAAAGCTATCGGGGAGGGGATGGGATATGGAGTTCTGGTGGTGGGAATTGTGTGGAGTTGTACCCCTCTTATCCTATGGTTGTCAGTGTTTCCTCTTTATAAATAAAATAAATAAAAGTGTTTACCAGATTAAAATTATAAACAACATTCTACTTTAGCTCTTTCATTAAAAAAAATACATCCACTGTACTAAGCTGAGGTTCATTTGCACTGACTACAATTTTTTCTTTATATTTGGTCATGTTATTTTCAGTGTCAAGGATTATTTTGCTCTCTTTTCCCCCATATAGAATCTTAAATACCATCAGCTCATGGATATATATATATATATATATATATATATATATATATATATATATAGTCTTTTTATTTTCCTAGATTCAGCTGTGTCTTATGGGGGTGTGGGGGTTGAATTTGAGATCTTGGAGCCTCAGGGATGAAAGTCTTTTGTATAACTATTATGCTATCTCCCCAGCCCAGATAGTAAATTTGGCATATTTGGTATAGTAGCTTATTTAAAATAATTTTAATTATATAGTTTTCCCTTTATAAGAAATACAAATTGGGACATAGAGCTATAAAGTCATTACTAAAAATTACGTAATTACATAGCAAACTGTTATTTTTCCCCTTTTACTCCTATTAGTTTGCCAATTTGTTGCAAGTTACTTATCAATGGATCTAACACTTTTTTCCATCTTCTTTCATTTTGAGCCCTAAAATGCTAACAGAGGACATGAGTGGTATTTTATTAGTGTTACCATTGCTTGTTACATCATTACAGTTCTAAGTATCTCTAAAATTAGGGTCCCTTGGATTCCTGCTTTTAAGTGACATAAATTATGTTCATGAGAGAAAATAGCATCACTTAAGTTTCCTGTAAGATGTCTGTTTGTATTTCTAACTGGTATGCTTTATCACACAGTTCTTGGTTTTATGTTAGAAAAGGATGGATCTATATAATAAGTTAGTTGAAGCCACAGGCATTCCTTTGAATTAATACCTAATGGGAAACATTTTTAAAAAAGAATATCTGAACTTTATATAAATGGATTTTAAAGGAGTAATTTTATTTTATTCACTCCTTGTGAAATTGGACACACTGAAATTAAACATGATAATATATAGTACACAGGTGCAGATGCTATTTTTTTTTAAAGCAGGAGGTATTTTGTGAATATCATTTGAGTCATTGAAATTAAACAGTTTTAACCTATTTTACACAAAGAAAGACCTCCTCCAAACAAGAAGTAGATTTATGTAAAGAATGTTATTTAATAGTCGAAGGGCCTTTATTGGCCAGAATTCAAAGGAAACAATTGCCAAATTCAGATATGAAACTCAGCAAAGTGTGTGTTCTGCAGAATTCTGAGATGACCTTAAAGATTCCCTGCTCCCCAGCCTCTAAGGAGTAAGTAGCTGTGTAATCACTAGGAATGTGAATATGATGGATTTTACTCCTTGATTTGGTTATGTTACATGGCAAGTTGACTTTAAGGTAGGAGCCTGACCTCACCACTTGGCTTAGGTCACAGTAGAGGAAGTGAGAGGTTTGAAACAGGATTTGATGCAGTGTTGCTGGTTTAAAGATGATGGAGCCCAAGTGGCAAAAAATTACAGGCAGTGTATGGGAGCTGAGAGCAGGATCTGGCTGACAGCCAGCAAAGAAAGGGAAACCTCAGTTTTACCTACCATGGCAAGGACCTAAAAAAAAAAAAAAAAAGCAATTCCAGTTCAATTAGAAAAAGAAAGAATTTGGGCTAGATTTTTTCTAGTGCTTTCAGGTAAGAACTCAATCCATCCAACATCTTGATGTTGGTCATTTGGTGTCTGCACAGAGAACTTAGCCACACTATGCTGTAATTATGATCTCTATTCAAATTATTTTCTTTCATAATTAAAGCTCTAAGCTATAGCCAAAGCAGGGAAAGGGTTTCTATGAGCTTGACAGAAATGAACTAATAGTTTTGCCACAAGTTCTAAGTGTCTGTGTCTCTTGAATCCAGAGAATAACACTAATTTACAGATCCTTTCGGATGCAGAAACAGCTTCACTACATTAACCACTCTATGAAAATGTGGAATGGTTTTCTGTGGTTTTTCCATCTTACTAGTCTTAAGTTTAAATAAATGAATAGAAAAATCACTGAGGCACAGAATTAACATCTACGAGCTCAGGAAACTCTATTTTCATCATCATGCCTCATATTATTGTGTTATTTTTTTTTCTGAAAATCTTTTATATTGTCCAAAGAACTATAAACTACTCAACATAACTAGGGCCTTACCTAGTCAATGTCTCTCAGTTTATAACCTGTTTAGTAGAAAGTGCTTCTTTTATCTTTTCCTGATAGGTTTTCTCTTTATTGTATATATATTGGTTTGCATAACCATTATTCTGTCTTCCTCACCCAATAACAGCAATCTTATGTGACATGGTACCATATCCCTAGAGTAAAACTCCAAGGACTTAGGCCCTTGTTGACATCACATTGATAACACGAGTGCTCTATTCTCTCCCAGGTCCCTAGTAGAGGCCTGGGAGGTGGTGCAAAGGGTAAAATGTACTCTCAAACATGAGGTCCTAATTTCGCTACCTTATGCCAAAGTGATACTCTGGTTTTCTCTCTCACCTGCTCATTAATAAATAATTTTTTGAAAAAAGATCTTTCAAAAAATGACCTAAGAGGTGTCATAGTGTCTACAGCTTTGGACTTGAGATCATGAGACCCTGAGTCTGATCTCCAGCATAGTATGTGCCAGGGTGATACTCTCGTTTTCCTCTTCTCTTTCATAAATCTTGTTTTAAAAGAAAAACCCTGATGGTCTTCCTAATGATGCAACACTGACTCCAGATGCAGGTTTTGACCCTTTTCTTCAAGATAGTATTCTATGGTCTAGGGTGATAGCACCAGTGATAATGTCACAGACTTTCGTGCTTGAGACATCAGAAATTTCAGGTTCCATCCCTGGAACCTCTACAAACTAAAACCAGAAGGTTCTCTGGTAAATAAATAATGTGTTCATTAAAAAATAATATTGCTCTAGGGCATTATTAATTATCTGATTGTTGAGATTGCTTTAAAGTTAAAACTGTACTCTATTCATAAAACTAACTCATAATCTAGGATAGATTCTGTCTTCTATAGATTAATTTTTGTGTGTATATGGAGTACTGGGACTTCATATATGTGCGAGTTCACTGCTCAGAGACTAAGCTTTTATTCTTTTCATTTCAGATATGTATAGAGAGCAAGAAAGATACTGTACCAGCAGAATTTCCCCTCATACGGTGGTATTCCACATATTGTCAGGGACTGAACTTGGGTCACAAGCATGGCCAGATCTATGCTCTCCCAGATGAGTTCTTTGCTGATCCTATTGATTAAACTGACTGTCATCTTATTTTCACTAAAGAGCATCTAGGCTTAGCAGGGGTGGTGAAAATGGAATCTCATAAAGAGCAACCTGTATCATTAATTGATGCAATTTCTTAACACAAGGACAGATAGAACGAAGCGTTTAAAAGATATTTTTCTTGGACTCGCTGCTTACCAGAACTTCCAAACTCTAAGTAAGACTGAGAGTTATTGGAGCCACTCAGAAACAGTGGAAATTGGACCTAAAGAACTCACAAGAAAGGCCATCATTGGTTAAAGTGTTACTCCTAGTGATTTATCATTTTTTACACAAACTAAAGCTTAGAGAAGAAGATCAAATATAATTTTATTGGGGCCAGTTCTTGGCTAAATTGCCTTACAGTTTCAGTTATGGCTAATGAGATGGAATGGAGTGTTCTCATTAAATCTGCTGATGGGTGAGTTGGCTAGAGCCTTATGGAACTGCATTAATATTCAGAAACGCTGTGGCACTGTAAACATGCTGACCCCTCTGTTTCTAATACAAGCAAAGTGTAGGGAACAATAGAAGGCTTGTTGCAAACATGCATGTAAACTTTTGAAAAAAACAGTTTTGCCAACTATTTAGTAAGTGCATGGCGAAATCAAATGATTGGCCAAGACTGTCAACTGCTTCACAGAAGATATAGTTGAATGCATTAGTGTTGATGTCACACTGTTAAGTCACACTAACTAGATGTTCAGCTCTGGGTATATGTACAGAATACATGTTATATATCTGATGTTGTGAAGTATTCTACACAAACATATATCTGCATTAAATTTAAGACAAAGCATTTTTAAAAATATTTTTATTTACTTATTACTGGATAGAAACAGGAAGAAATTGAGAGGGGGGAGAGATAGAGAAGGGGAGAGAAAGACAGACACCTGCAGCCCTGCTTCACAACTTGTGAAGCTTTTCCCCTGCAGGTGGGGACCAGGGGCTTGAACCCGGGTCCTTGAACACCTTAATGTGTGTGCTTAACCAGGTATGCCACCACCTGGCCCCGACAAAGCATTTGGAAAGAAACTGCAGCTGGATTGGGGTCTTTGATGAAATAAGATAGGTGTTCATGAGTTACTATAGGCCAGTGGTTCAGTAGTTTCTGGAATATGGAATTAAAATTATCATGAAAGATTTTTTAATGATTTTACCAACTTGATTTTTTAATAAAGTGAACAAACATGAAAGTGAAAAAAAGTAAGGGAGACAGCATACCTTAAGCCTACCTTCAAGAAGGGTTTTTTTTTTAATGCTTAAGCTTTTTCTTTTTTAAGATTGTTTTAATATTTATTTATTTTCCCTTTTGTTGCCCTTGTTGTAGTTATTGTTGTTGTTATTGATGTCATCGTTGTTAGATAGGACAGAGAGAAATGGAGAGAGGAAGGGAAGACAGAGGGGGGAGAGAAAGATAGACACCTGCAGACCTGCTTCACCACCTGCAGTTGGGGACCCGGGGGTTCGAACCGGAATCCTTCTGCTGGTCCTTGAGCTTTGTGCCACCTGCGCTTAACCCACTGTGCTACCGCCCAACTTTTAAGGAGGTTTTATAAGACAAAGTTGACACATGGTAATGAAAACTTTTTGTAGTTCAAACCAACTATGAAAGAAGAGTGAGTAATAGTGGTGGGTGGCAGTGGACATCTTTGTATTGTTCTTAATCTTAGAGGAAAAGTTTTCAGCTTTTCATTATTGAGTATGATATTGGCTATAGTTTGGAAATATAGGGGTTTTACTAACTTGAGGTTTGCTCCTAAGAACAAAGAAGGGGAAACAAAAAGCAGAACTTGGACTGGAGATGGTGTATTGCACCAACATAAAAGACTCTCGGGTGGGTGGGAGGGTTCAGGTCCTGGACATGCTGGCAGAGGACCTAGTGGGAGTTGAATTGTTATGTGGGAAGCTGAGAAATGTTACACATGTACAAACTACTGTATTTTACTGTAGACTGTAAACCACTAATCCCTCAATAAAGAAATTTTAAAAAAGGGGCAAAACTGAGGTTTCTCTGAGCAAGAAAAAAGACAAATTCTACCAGTGGAAAGCAGACTTACTCCTGTCTAAGCGTTTCTAGATTGTTGGCTTACTCTACAAATTTCACATTTGATTAATCAGTGTAATCAAGACTGGCTAATTCCAAGGTATAAATAAATAAATAAAATATATAATAAATAAATTTCAAAAAAAATACTTGAGGTCTTCTCCTTTTATCTCTATATATCAAGAGTCTTTTGGGTCATAAGTGGATGTGAATTTGTCAAACACTTTCTGCATCTATCAATATGCTCCTGGTGACTTTCTCTTTTCTTGGTTGTTTCATTTTATTGATGTTTGTATGTTTAATTATTGTTACATTCTTGGAAGAAATTCTACTTTGTCAGTGTTATACATTTAATGGATTGTTGAAATTGGTTTCTTAGAATTTTGTTAAATATCTGTTCTTTAGAGATGCTAGTCTGTAATGTTCTTATGAGAGCTCTGTGCCTGCATGATGAGACCATCACCCCAGGAGACCTTTTTTCCCCTTTTTTTCTGAGACAGAGAGGATTACCAAGGAGCAGGGAGAGGAAGAGAGAGAGAGAGAGAGCTATGGAGAGAGAGAGAGAGTGGGGGGGAGAGAGAGAGAGGGGCAGAGAAAGAGAGACAGAGAAAGAGAGAGAAGAGAGAAGAGCAGAGCTATCAGTGCACTGCTTCATTCTAGTTTATGGTGGTTCTAGAGATTGATCCTTATTGCTCAGAACCTCAGGCATAAAAGCCTTTTGTGTAACCATTATGCTGTCTCCCTAGTCCTAGCTGTGCTTTTAAGAATTGCTATTACAACTCAGGCTCAAACTTGGTCCCCATTGCCCTGGGGGCAGTTTCAGTGCTGTGGTGTCTTTCCTGCTCTACTCTGTCTCTATATCTGAATAATTCAGTTCAGAGTGATGAGGCCTTAGTCCCTTAGCAATAACAGAACAACAACAACAAAATAACCAAGCAGTTATTTCTACACCAAAATATGTAAATGGTGATTTTTAGTGGAAAAAGAGAAGGATAATTCTCTTCCTTTCAGCCATTATTTTAGAGGCATCAGTGAAGGAAGAACTTTAAAGTTAGTGTAGAGTGAATATAAGCATCTAGCTTTTCTAGTAGAACCTGTGGTTTTGGTGCCAGGGAATGAATAGAAGGGCAAATATTTGGCCAGACAGTAGATCAAAGTCACATGTGTACACACACAATGATCACTTGCAGTTTTGAATTAAATTTAATGGCCTAAAATAGACATTTGTCATTTACTTTAGCTTTATTCATTCTGGTTCAGCATTTAAACCCTCAGTGAAAGGTCAAGGGAATGTTTAATTCCCCATCCTATGTGTCTTGGTGTGAAACAAATATGTATCTTTTATTGTAGTTACTGGAAATGCTAGATTTTTTGCTGTTCTGAACTGCTTTACAGTAGAATAAAAACAGACTTAATATATCAATCAGAAATGCCAGCATCAAACTTTGATTCAGGAACTCATAATTAACAAAATAAAGAATAAGTCTTTTCATCATGGCCACAGAATTAAACAATAGCCAAGTGGAAGCTGTTTCCTTGCTGAACAATATTTTGGATTTTGTAGAATTTTATAGCTCCCTTACTCTGGATCCTCAGGCATGAGAGACTCTTTGCATAACCATTATGCTATCTACCCCAGCACCCAAGTGTAGTACTTTCTGACCTCTATGTTCAAATACTGGCACTAGACATAAGATAATAAGAAATGATTATCAAAGATGCAGATAGAAAGATGCTCATCACACAGTTTATGTGCGTCTAGTTCTGAACACATTCCTGATTGCAAATGTCTACCAGCCTTTTCAGGTAGTCACAGTTTTGGGGAGTCAGGCACATCAAGTCTCAGAGATATAGAACCAACAAGATTTTCAAGTTGTTTTTGTTTTTTTTTCTCACTAATCCCAAACCTTAATCTCTTAGTGTCTGTTCATATGTTCTTTACCTCAGTCAGATCTATTTCAGTAATAGCAGACATTTTATCCAACTCTAAACACCCAATCTCAGCACTGTTTAGAAATGTGTGGGTGAAAATATACCTATGTGGCAGAGGCGAAGTCAAGTCTGCTGTCTGACAAAGTTAGCATAGACTGAGACTGCCTGAAAAGCGGGCAGTCCTGGACAAAACTGAAGCTGTTCATCCTTTTGCTTATGATCACATTGAAAATTTGGGAACTTACTGGCTACTTTAATCATAAGAACCTGACAGGGGAAGTACATAAAAATAACAATTACAGCAGTGAATGTAATAAGACCAAAGATGGCCTAAAGCTCTGTACTCATCAAAAAGCTCACAGAGAAAGACCTTTTTTTTCCACAGCCTGTGACTATTATAGAAACAAACTGGCTAAATAAATACAGGAGAACAAGAACCTTGGGTTCTTCCCATGGCACAAGGGCCGCCTTGCGTAGCTTATAGAATAGGTGGTAGATTGTAGTCTCCCCCAAAGTATAAGGGCCCATACCAATTACCCCCACCTACTGGCCCCCCTCTTCTGTTTACGGGCATCTATGATGAATACTTTGGTCATGTGGTTTACATTAAAGGCAAACAGGCTAAGGTTAATAAATTACCATCACATAGAAACTAGCAAGGCCCCGTCCCCCCCGCCCCAAGGTGTGTGTTTTCCAGGAAACAAAGACAAGCTAAACAAGATAATTTGCTTCACAGAAACTGACCTTTTAGAAACAATAGATGCTTTACAGAAAACTCATGATGTTCCAAGAAGCTTGCTCAAGAAAAATAGCCTAACTGCTAAAATGAAGAAATGAATTTTATGGTAAGCATTTGTGCAAAGAATTCTGCCAGAATAATGAATTAACACATGTTGTATCCAGGCGAGACATGTATAAATAATAAATCCCTGCAGAAGAGAAGGCAGAGACACCTTTCTCCTGCTCCTGAAGCAGTTGATGTGTCTGTCATTTCATTCCGTGCTGATGCCCCTTCTCCTTTGGGATTCCTCAGACCTGCTGGGGCTGGCCCCACGGCACATATGGAGCAAGAATCCCTTACTGTTGCATCTTGGCACTGACTTTCCAATGTACTTCCATAAAAATTCCCCCACATTTATTATAGACTGTGATGAGCATCTTTCTATCTGCATCTTTGATAAGCATTTCTTATTATCTTATGTCTAGTGCCAGTATTTGAACATAGAGGTCAGAAAGTACTACACTTGGGGGCTGGGGTAGATAGCATAATGGTTATGCAAAGAGTCTCTCATGCCTGAGGATCCAGAGTCTCAGGTTCAGCCCCCCACAGCACCATAAGCCAGAGCTGATCAGTGTTCTGGGGGAAAAACAGTATTACACTTGTAAGAGCCTTTATTTTTAGTTTAAACTTTTAATTCCATTTATTTATTGTTGGCTAGAGGTAGAGAAATTGAGAGAGGAAGTGGAACTAGAGAGGAGGAGAGACACCTGTTATACTAACTCTGCTTCACCACTTGTGAAGCTTTCCCTCTGCAGGTGGGGACCAGGGCCTTGAACTCAGGTCCTTGGGTACTATAGTGTGTGCACTTAAGCAGATGCCCCACTGCCTGGCCCCCTAAGAGTCTTCATATGTAGTTTTGAATTGTTTTTCATAAATTGTCGGTTTTGAGCTAGGGCGGTGGTTCAGCAGTAAAGAATATATATGCCTTATATGTGTGTAACCCTGGATTTGGTTGCTGGTACCACTTGAGAGAAACAGAGACAGCACAAGTGGGGCTCCATGGATGGTGGAAGAGTTCTTTAATCTTCCTCTTGTACCCTGATTTATAAAAGGTGAACCTGGGACGTGGTTCAATAGTAGTGCTACATGTCTCGACAGACACTCTGCACTTAATCCTCTGCGTTGAATTAAAAAAAAAAAAAGAAACTATCACTTTATTGGTGTTTCTTACATACTTGAATTTACCTCTCAGAAATACTTTCTCAGAGAGGGGGAGGGGAAGGAGAGAGGGAGAGGAGGAGGGGGAGGGGGGAGGGAGGGGGAGAGGGGGAGGGAGAGGTACCACATTGAAGCTCCTTCTTTGCTGTAGCACCTCTTTGGAATGCTGCGTGTATAAAATGGGAATGAACTTCAGCATTTTGAATTCCTGCAGAAGAGGGCCATGGCCGGTGCTCCGCTATGTTCCATCACTGGGGAGCCAGAGACTGCCCCTGCAGCTACATTCAGACTATGACCCACATAGTCAACGACTGCCACCTCTCCAGATTCAAAGGAGGTCTCGAAACTTTACATCAGGCTCAACCTGACCCTGTTGACTGGCTAGGGAAGAAGGGCAAACGCTAGAAGAAGAAGAAGGGCCCAGCTGAATGCATTCAGGCCAGTCCCAGCAGTCCCTGCAGCAGATCAGCAGCCCAAAGCGGCAGCCTATACCTGATTCTGCCTCCCTAACAGCAGTGAAGGCTGCATTGCTGCTGCATGATTTTGACCCTGTAGCTGTACAGCCAAAAGCAAATTTGTATCTTGATTGTATGTCCTGTCCTCACTGCCTAGATTCTGACCTGTAATTGTACATCTGGGCTCCAGGATCATTTCTTTTTTTCTTTTTTCTCCCCTTTTAATTTATTTTTTATTTGATAGGACAGATTAAAAACTGAGAGGGGTGAAAGACATAGACATAGAAGAGTGACAGAGAGACATCTGCAGACCTGCTTCACCCCTGTGAAGCGTCTTCCCTGCAAGTGGGGAGTGGTGCTTGCATATTACCTGGGTGGGCCACTGCTCAGCTGGCTCCAAAATTGTTTCTGTGCTGTTGTAAGCAGGTACTTTGTAGCTTCTGCTGTGTTGCTGGTTGTGCAAGTTAAATGGGGAAAGCTAGTTTGCAGTTATGTTAATTAGAAGTCCTTTTATCTTTATTTATAACCATGTAGTATTCTATCATGATAGACCAAATCTTCTTTGTCGGGAGTTGGGCAGTAGCTCAGTGGTTCAACACAGGTGGTGTTAAAGCTCAAGGACTGGTGTAAGGATTCCAGTTCGAGCCCCTGACTCCTCACCTGCAGGGGAGTCGCTTCACAGGTGGTGAAGCAGGTCTGCAGGTGTCTATCTTTCTCTCTCCCTCTCTGTCTTCACCTCTCTTTCCTTTTCTCTCTGTCTTATCCAACAACAACATCAGTAACTACAACAATAATAACTACAACAATAAAAAAACTTCTTTGTTTACTGATAGACAATTAGGTTGCTTCTATCTCCTGATTATGGTAAATAATTCTGCAATAAATATGGAAGTGTGTGCATTTTATCAGATTACTGTGTTTGTAAATGCCCAGCAGTGGGATAACTAGATAGTATGAAAATTCTATTCTATTCTTTTTTTTTGGTGTTGCCTCCAGGGCTGTTATTACCGGGGCTCGGTGCCTGCACCATGAATCCACTGCTCCTGGAGATCATTTTTTTCCCCTTTTGTTGCCCTTGTTGTTTTTTTTATCGTTGTGGTTATTATTATTGTTGTTGTTGCTGTTGTTGGATAGGACAGAGAGAAATGGAGAAAGGAGGGAAAGACAGAGGGGGGAGAGAAAGATAGACAGGGGCTCGAACCGGGATCCTTATGCTGGTTCTTGAGCTTCGTGCCACGTGCGCTTAACCCACTGCGCTTAACTGACTCCCTGAAAATTCTCTTCTTAACTTATTTTCATTTTATTTTATTTTATTTTATTTTATTTTATTTTATTTTATTTTATTTTATTTTATTTTATTTTATTTTATTATTTTACCAGAGAACTGCTCGGCTCTGGTTTATGGTGGTTCCAGGGAGTGAACCTTGGACTTTACAGCCTCAAGCAGGAGAGTCACTTTGCATAACCACTATGCTATCTACTCTAGCCCTTCACTAATTTTTTTTTCTGGACTTTTTCAGATAGAGAGAAATGAAGACAGAGACACAGGGAAATAAGGAGAGATACCACAACACTTAAGCTTTCCCCGGTACAGGGTACAGTGGGAGCTAAGTTCAGATGTGGGTCACACATAGAGCAGTCATCTTCCTAGCTGAACTATCTTATATTTAATTATTTGGGGAGGGGCTACTCATACTCCAGGAAGTATTTTCACTGCAGATAATTCTACATCTCTTGATAAATACATATATAGAAAATCCTGCCATTTGCATCAATAGGCCTAGTTGGCCTAATGCTTGGTGAAATATGTCAGAGAAAAACAACACCATACGATTCCACTCATCTATGGTACATAGAGAAAGCAAACAGATGAACTAAGTAACACTAAGCTTTTTTGGTTATAAAATTAATTAACTAATGGTTACTGTTAGGACGGGGGATAGAGAGGGATCAATAAAAGCAAGGGGTCCACACATAGTGATTTCCAATGATATTAATCTGTAAACTACATAATGTTATTATGCAATGATACCTCAACATAAAGAGCAAAAACATAAATAAAGAAGTGCAATTTGGGGGCCGGGTGGTGGCACACTTGGTTGAGTGCAACATGTTGCATTGCATAAGGACCCAGGTTCGAGACCCTGGTCCCCACCTGCAGGCGGAAGCTTTGCAAGTGGTGAAGCAGGGCTGCAGGTGTCTCTCTGCTTTTCTTCCTCTCTATCACCTCTTTCCCTCTCGATTTCTGATTTTCTTTATCTAATAAATAAGTAAAAAATTATAATAAAAAATAAAAATAAATTAAAAGATTTTTAAAAGGGGGGGGGCGGAAAGAGAAGTGCAATTTCAAGATAAGGCTTGGAAGCTCTGGCAAGGGAGAGTGCCTGGGACGAAATGATCCTGTTGGAGAATGTTGAAGCACTTTTCACTGTCATTCTAGCTCTGAGAGTTTTATTTTCCTGGTGGGATATGGAGATTAATGTCAGGGTATGGGAGAACCAGAAGTGGGGAAAGGAAACATCATCTTGAACTTGAGGCTCACCAACACAAGCAAACCATCGAGCTGGGCCCTGCTAGGTCCTCCAGAGGGGGAAGAGTATCTTTTTTGCCTACTGGTGGGATCTTGGAACAACCAGCAGCATCCTTTGCCAAGATTCACAAATCAGGATAGAATTTCAACTGAATTTTCAGAAAATCTGAGCCAAATTGTGAAAGCACCTGAGCTGTGTGGAGTGTCTGGTAGACGGCATGAGAAAATCATTTAATTTCAGGATCATTTGTTTGATCTAAAGCTTTAAATGAAGGAATAGTCTTGTAAATACAAGTTCGTGGGAAACCCTTTTAAATAGTCTCCTTCTGCTAGCTGCTTTGCCAGGTAAAAAGCATTGCAGAACATTCGTCTATTTTACCACCATGTATTCTTGAGGACAACACCATATATCTTTCTAATGTTTCATTGCAAAGAAGAATGAATGTCCTCACTGAAGTAGCAGTGTTGGAAAGGAGGTAGTGGAGCAGAATTCCTTTCAGGTAATTGTTGAGAAAAGGGTCCGCATCATCCTGACCTCCTCATGTCTTCAGTCATGGAATACTGGGAGGAAAACACTAAGCAGAACTTGGACTGGAGTTGGTGTATTGCACCAAAGTAACAGACTCTAGGGTGGAGGGGCGGGGAAGAGCTCAGGTCCTGGACCATAATGAGACCTAGTGGGTGTTGTATTGTTATATGGAAAACTGGGGAATGTCATGCATGTAAGAACTACTGTATTTTATTGTTGATTGTAACCCAGTAATCCCCCAATAAAGAAAGTTTTAAAAATTATGTATATCCACCTAGAGGCATGCTAAAAGTTGTGTACTTAAATAGGAAGAAAAGAGTTCATTATACAATGCAACTGCTTATGCACACTCCTTATTAAGTAACATCCCAGTTAGCCTTTGCTCATCATTCTATCATCAATGCCAACAGTTCTTACGCCAGTCTCCAAATGTTTAAATTAAGGATGAGTAGGCCCATCTCTTGGACTTACTGATATAAGCTGAGAGTGTACTTGAATATCTGTTTGTGTGCATGGCTACAATTTCCAATAGGAACTACATCATCATCTTCAACTGAGGATATATGGTTTTGCAATTAGGAGCTTCATTACAAAACCAAATTTGGAAGTATTGTGTTAGTTACCAGAAAAAATATAATAAAATGCTCTCAGTTGACTTGTAGCTGTACAATTGTAGCTCTGGTTTCTGCCTGATTCTGGAACAACTGGATTTGCATTTTCCTAATCTAAAAATAATTTCCTGGTAAATATTTTCACTTTCCTCTGAAATTTGTCTTGTCTGTGAATTTTCATTCAAGAGAAGAAAAATAATGGAGGTAGGTTAAGTAGGTGGAGCAAACAATTTGCATGTGTGTGGGCCCATGTTTGGTCCTTAGCGTGAGCTAGAGCTATACCTCTAATTAAATACACAAATTAATCTTTTTTTTTTCTTTTCTTTTTCTTTGTTGTCACTGGGGTTTCACCACCCTAGCACTCAGGCTTGATTATTTCAGATAGAGAGACAGAGACAGATGTCAAGAAAAAAGAAAGATACTGTATTTTCAATATCTTAAGAGGCAAATTAGCACCTGCTTCTTTCTGGAAACTTCTGCGTCCTCCAGTATCTTTTGTTTCCAAAACACTTTTAGCTTAGCACACATGAGTAGGTTCTGTGGTTATTGTGATAGTGTAGTCATTGTGTGATTTCCTTCATGTTTATAGCTTCTTTTTTTAGCAATAGGACTGAATTCTTACCTCTGTGTAGGTTGGGCATCTTGAAACCAGTTTTTACCAGTGAATATCCAGGACAGAGAATTTAATGGAGATCAGTTTCTCTCTTCTGTGGCCACTTGTTAATATTCCAGAGAGTTATCTTCCCCCTAAAGTAAGGATTGACTGGGGATGTCTCTCTACCATTGATAAATGCTGCATGTCGCTATTGGTAGTAATATTTTTCAGTTTAGGCATCTTGCCTTAGTCCATTTGAATGGCTATAAGAAAGACACACTGAGTAACTTCACAATTACTTTGTGTACTTCTGAATTCTGAGGAGCTCAAGATTAGGGTATAAACATAGTTGGTGTGTAGTGAGAGTTATGCTTCTTGATACTATGTTATTGCTGCATCTTGATATAACGAGAAGATGATGGAGATTTCTAGAGTTTCTTTTACTTTTTTTTTCTTTTTTTTAATATTTATTTTATTTATTTATTCCCTTTTGTTGCCCTTGTTGTTTTATTGTTATAGTTATTATTATTGTTGTCGTTATTGGATAGGAAAGAGAGAAATGGAGAGAGGAGGGGAAGACAGAGAGGAGGAGAGAAAGATAGACACCTGCAGACCTGCTTCACCGCCTGTGAAGCGACTCCCCTGCAGGTGGGGAGCCAGGGTTCGAACCGGGATCCTTATGCCGGTCCTTGTGCTTTGCGCCACCTGCGCTTAACCCGCTGCGCTACAGCCCGACTCCCGAGTTTCTTTTACTTTTATTTTTTGTTATCATCATCATCATCATCATCATTATTTTACAGCTATCAGGGCTATTGCTGGAGCCCAGCGATGACACTTCAAATCCACAGTTCCCGGTGGCTATTTGTTCTTTCTATTTTATTTGACAGGACTGAGAGACATTGAGAGAGGAGAGGAAATTAGAGAAGAAGAGACAGAAAGAGAGACACCTGAAGCATGGCTTCACCACTTGTGAATGAATCATCTTTGAAGGTGAGGATCAGGGGCTCAAACCTGGGTCTTTGTGAATGGCAATGTGTGCACTCAAACCATGTATTTCTCGGCCTTTTGGGTCTCTTCTGTGGTGAATATTCTGTCCATGTCCTCCCCCCATTTTTGGATGTATCTCTTTTTAATACTACATCACTTCTTAAAAATTCCTCCCCTCAGAGGAAGGTAGATAACATAATGGTTATGCAAACAGACTCTCATGCCTGAGGCTCCAAAATCCCAGGTTCAATCTCCAACACCATCGTAAGTCAGAGCTGAGCAGTGCTCTAGTAAAAAAAAATAATAATAATAATAATAAAGTATAACACTAATTCAAAGGGATATATGTACCCCTATGTTCATAGTTGCTTTATTCACGATAGCCAAAAATATGGAAGCAACAAAATGCCCTTCAACAGATGACTGGATAAAAATTTTTGGGACATATACCCAGCAATAAAAAAGGACGATATTGTGTGCTTTGGGATAAAATGGTTGGAACTCGAAAAGGTTATGCTTAGTGAAGTAAGTAAGGAGATAAATGACAACTACAGGATGTTTTCACTCATGTGGAATTTAGAGAATCGAACTTTAAAACAAAACAAAACAAAAAGAAAGTTAGCCTATATCCAAGACTGGAAAAGTATAGTTTTACTTAGGGATTGAGGTGGGAATAGTATGAAATTTTAATCCTATCAATATATGATATCAGAGGTTTTATATTCAAATAATAGATTTAATACTTCAAGGGTCTAATTGCCTAGACCCTAGCTCTGAGTATGCACATTTTTATAAGAAAAATTTATGTTATAGTGAAGGGAAAATATTCATATCTTGATGAGTTCTAAAAGAACATTCTCCAACATTTGCTTTTCTCTCACTCCCTAATGATTTTTTATTATGTAACTTGCTCTCAAGTAATTAGAAATTCTAATGTTTAATTATCTGAACTGATGCACACCTTCCTTATACAAATTTGCTATTATTTAGCATTGTGAGCTGATTTATTTTTTTGCTAGATCTCAGAAGCTACTATTTTGTTTCTATCTATCTTCTTTCTCTTGCTTGGTATCTTGAATTATTATTTCTAATTAAGTAGATCAATGGTCAGTTATCATTTGGGTCCTCAGGTCAAGAGGTGTGGACCCTGAGTCTCCTTGACATAGGAGCCTACCAGGTCTGATGCCTGATTCCTTCCATGCTCTGTATTAGAACATCCTCCCTGGATTTAAATTTAACTTTACCTTTGCATTGGCATATGTACCTTTTAAGTGTTCTGAAGAGTCCTCCATGGGATGTCTAGTATGGACATAGTGCCTCACTTCACCTCATTTCCACATCAATCTTGTCTTTTCCTACCATGTCACACGTTGTTCCATTACATCTCAACATTACTAAAAAGAAGCATCTTCTTTTTTTCTTGAGGCCTCTTGTTCACTGCTCTACTCAGGATTTAGATAGGCCAGCTTCACTCCCTCTTAATAACTTTCCTGGCCACCTTAAGAGCTGATGAAAATAACACCCAGGTGTGAAGCTGATAGTCCAAGTTGCTCTTTTGTCCAGGAGGACAGAGTTTGCAATTCAGCTGAGATTGGAAGGCATATTTTATTTGAGCTTATTATTTCATCAGCCAAACGATTCTCAGTTCTTTTTCATTTTTCTTTCCCTTTGCTTTTCGGCTGGCTAAAGGCTCTGCGCTGCCACTTCATACATATTTATCTCTTTGCATCTTGACACTGGGGAGAGATGAGGATAATATATGGCCCAGGTAGGATTTGATATTTCCTGATTTATTTAGCTAGGCATGGTTTCAAATAAGAAAGTGGTGCAACTATTGAGCACAAGATTGTTTAGAGAAATAATTCTTCTGATTCTCACTTGAAGATAGACTGGTTTGTTCTTGTCAACTCTTGGAAGGCCTTCCTCCCAGTCACAGTCAATTTAAGCTGACCTGGAAAGCAACCAGATTACTTCTGTGAGGATTAGTAACTACTACTATCATTGCCTTTTCCACTGCCCAAAGAGTTGCTATATTTTCAATTGCAACAAGCTGGCTGTAAGAGCCAACCAGCCTACACACCTTTTAAGTAAGAGGATCATATATATTTGACTTCAGACTCAAGATCTCTGGGCTTATTGAGCAAACTAGCTTGTGCTCTCAAATTTCAAGTTAGGAGGCCCCAGATCAAATCAATGGGGTTTCCAGTTAGTGGTATTTATATACTTTTCTCATATTTGGGAGCTACTCTCTTCCCTGATCCAGTTTCTAGTCCTATTTCCAGCCCTGACACCATCTCCCCAGGTAATACCTTTGGCCCACCCGCATGCTAAATTTCAGGCTCAGGCAAAAATTAGTAGTCGTGGGCCCCTTGGAATATACCTAAAATAGACCTACCAACTTTTTCCAAAATGGAAACCGCAAATCTCATCTGCTCTATTCTTGCCTTTAGATTCCAGATTATTGGGGGCTGGGTGGTAGAGCTGCAGGTTAAGTGCGCATGGCACAAAGTGCAAGGTTCCCAATTATTAAACATATTATCTTTATTTATTGGATAGAGACAGCCAGAAATCAAGAGGGAGGGGGGTGATAGGGAGAGAGACAGAGAGACACCTGCAGCCCTGTTTCGCCGCTCGTAAAGCTTTCCCCCTGCAGGTGGGGACCAGGGACTCGAACCTGGGTCCTTGCACATTGTAATACATGCGCTCAACCAGGTGCAGCACCACGCGCCCTGATCTTTTTAAAATCTTAATGCTTTTTCAGACACCAAGTTACAGATGTTACTGTGATGCCCACATGATTCCCCCAGGCAAATGACCTCACCAGTGTACCCTGGAACCTCATCTCCTGCCCCACTAGAGAAAGATAGAAACAGGCTGGGAGTATGGATCGACTTGCCAACACCGATGTCCAGCGGTGAAGCAATTACAGAAGGCAGACCTTCACCTTCTGCACCCCATAATGATTCTGGGTATATACTCTCAGAGAGATAAAGAATAGGAAAGCTTCCAGTGGAGGGGATGGGATATGGAACTCTGGTGGAGGGAATTGTGTGGAATTGTTCCCCTCTTAGCCAACAAACTTATGTATCAGAATTAAATAAATAATAATGATAAAAAAGAAAAGACTCTCTCTGTGAAAGTTCAGCCGTTGGTGCCTGGGACATAGCTCTAAATTTCTCTTCATAAGTGGAGCTGCAATTTAATGAGATAAATCCTGACATGAATCAACACCTTATTCTTAGTCTTCCACCTGCCTTTCATCCTCCTCTCCCTTTTTTATTGTATTTTTTTAATATATTTTATTTGGAGGTTTAGTGCTTTTTTTGGAAAGTTGTTAGCATATAGGTACAACCTTCGCCTCCCCATGACATGTGTCTAGATATCTGAAAGACATTTGGTCCCCCAATCAAAGCCTTTCTCCCCCCTAACACAGCAGGGCCCCTAAGCCCCTTCATTTCATCCCTTTCCTTCCCTTCCCTAGAATCTTTTGCTGTGGTACAACACACCACACCACACCACACCAAATCAAATTTTCACTTTTGTTTACCCTTACTGTCCTTTTTGTTTTAATTTTTATTTATTTATTTTCCCTTTTGTTGCCCTTGTTGTCCTTTATTTTATTTTATTTTATTTTATTTTATTTTATTTTATTTTATTTTATTTTATTGTCGTTGTAGTTATTACTGTTGTTAGGACAGAGAGAAATGGAGAGAGGAGAGGAAGACAGAGAGGGGGAGAGAAAGACAGACACCTGCAGACCTGCTTCATTGCCTGTGAAGCGACTCCCCTACAAGTGGGGAGCTTGGGGGCTCAAACAGGGATCCTTTCGCCTGTCCTTGCTCTTTGCACCACATGCACTTAACCCACTGCATTACCGCCTGATTCCCAACTCTCAGTCCAAAATAGGCAACTAGGGGGAGAAATGGTAGGGGATGAAATGCTGCATGAGGAAGGTCAGCCTCTGGAATTCTGCTTTTCTGTAGAAAGTGAGCTGGAACCACCAAAACGTGACAGGCAAAGCAGAAGCAGGAAAGGCAGACAGGCAGTAAAAAAGTTCTGTCCTTGGAGTCTGTGAATCAGGTTCTCCAGATCGCGTCAGGTGACATCTAGGGTTTCGGGGGGGGGGGGGTGTGCCACTGTAGTCGTGCCATCTAGTGGGTGATGTCAGGGTGTGCAGGGGTCCAGATGTTTTTTTCCGGGATTCCTGTGAAAGAAACACAAACAATCTGCTTCTCGTGGTTAGCAGGGCAACTGATTTGAATGCTTTACAGAAAAAGAGGTTTGGTGCCTTAGCCAACTGAGTATTGGGGATGTACTTTCCTATTCATTTATTATTATATATTCATGGGGAAAAAGAACTTATCTTTTAACAAAGACTCTAAGGTGTAGGGAAGCAGGAACTATCTTATCCCTTTTTTTTCCTTTTTTTTTTTTTTTTGGTATCTTGCCTTTTGTTGCCCTAGTTGTTTTATTGTTGTAATTATATTGTTGTTATTGCCTATATTGTGGTTGTTGGATAGAACAGAGAGAAATGGAGAGAGGAGGGGAAGACGGGGAGAGAAAGACACCTGTAGACCTGCTTCACCACCCGTGAAGTGATTCCCCTGCAGGTGAGGAGCCGGGGGCTCAAACTGGGATCCTCAAGCCAGTTCTTGCACTTAGCACCACCTGCACTAAACCCGCTGCTCCACCGCCCAATTCCCAGGAACTATTTTTTAACATAAACTCTATGGCCATGCCAATAGCAACCTTGAGGGCACATGTGGCTCCCCACATGTCCTCCTGTCTTATATCATGTTTTGATGTTTGGTGGACTTTGTTTTGTGGCAGGGTGGACTGTGCCTGTCTTAGGTTGGGGATCAGCCTTCCGTCTTACCCGTCATTGGAACACCTGGTCATTTTTGCCCAGTAGTACCAGGTGCCCTGTCTTAGGTTGACTGGATAGCGCTAGTTCCTCTTACCCATCATTGGCTAGCCAGCCCTCTACATGGTGGATGTTCTGATGGAAGGGGGCAAATCCTCCACAGCAACTCAATATTCTGCCATGTCCAGCCTATGATAGTGAGTTTGTATAGGTTGAATCTTTATGGCATCAATCTGTTGCCGCAAAAAGGCCATGAGCTTGTTAAGAATTATAGGACCGTGGTCTGGGAGGTGTTGCAGTGGATAAGGTGTTAGACTCTCAAGCGTGAGGTCCCAAGTTCGATCCCTGGCAGCACATATACCAGAAAGATATCTGGTTCTTTCTCTTTCCTCCTCTCTTTCTCATTAATAAATAAATTAAAATGTTGAAAAAAAAGAATTATAGGACATATTGTGAGCAGAAGAAGTAAAACAAGCTAGGGTCCCACAACTAAGGGTAGACAGGTAAGGAAGGGGGAATGTATCCATTGGTATGAAGAGGTGGGATCATCTCTTAAGTCTAAGGGAAGCAGTCAGTGGATGTGATGTCCAGGGGAACAGCCATTTGTCTTTGGGGGTAGTAAAGGATGTCCGTGGCATGGGTGATGTTATAAAGGGAAACATCTTTAAATTGTTGGCTGACAAAGGCAAACCTATGGTGGCAAGACAAGATATACCAGTTAAGTGTACAAGAATATGTGAATTTTGTTAATTCATATAGGTTGGATATGGAGGAACTTCTTACAGTTTAATACCTTACCATATGAACAGATGATTCCTCATATGAAGGCTTGATAGCTGTAATTACTTACTTGTGGAAAAAAATAAAACTTGTAACAAGTTAGAGGTTTACTATAATTGACTTTGGACTATAAACAGACTCAGGTTACTTAGAGAATTAACACATGTTAGTGACAATGGTTTTAACATTTAGAGTACTCTGAGAAGATGGGTCATACAAAAATTTTGGTCATTCAACACACTCACTCACAAAACACAACTGGCCAGTCATAACATAAGACATTCAGGGAAGGGGTAGGAGAGAGGGCTCTGTGAGCCAACTTTTGTAGGTTCTGCCATGTCATATTATGGATCCTGGGATGTATCCTGCGGCTAGTCCTCTTGTATTTCTTGTTCTTCAGGGATAACAGTGCCATCATGAGGGTATTGTTGGACATGGTGGGCAGGAACCCAGACAGGTTTAGAGTAATTATTTGGGAAAATGCATGCAAAACCTCTTACCATGGTCAATAGAGGGTCAGGCCCCTTCCAAATTTTATCAAGTGGGTCTTTCCATTTGACCGTAATAGATGGGAGAGTAGATGGTGTTTGCCAGTGAAGAATAATAGGAGGTAAGTCTGAGTTATTGTAAATATTAAAGAGATTTAACCTGGATATTGGGAGTCCCATAGGACTCTGTTGTTGTTTTCAGCATCTCTTAATCTCTTTTTGAGATCTCTTACTTCTTTTTTAGTTGTCTCTAATTCATCCTCAATCTTGCTAATTCTGTCTTCAGCCTCATAGATTCTATTCTCTCTGCCCTCTACTGATTTCTGGAGTTCATCTATTTTGTTGCCCTGCTCTGATACTGTTTTAGCTTGTTCAGCTAGTTGCATTCTTAGCTCAGCTATTTTAGCTTTCAGCTCTCTAATAACCATGAGATAATTAGTATTTTCTTCCATATTCTCATTTGTTGTTCCTGTTTTTCTGATTACAATTTTTTCAAATTCTTTACTCCTGTTATTATTTCCTTTGCTAATGTTTGGTTGTTGAACTTGTTATTTTGTGCTACACCCTCTGGAGGACTTTTAGCTGGACTCTTGTCCTGGTTCGATTCTCCAATATTTCTTCTTGTTGTTTTAACCATTTTATATATTATGTTATGAGTTCCCTTTATCAGTACTTTTCAAATTATTTATCACTGTTGCCTGGATTGACTTGTGTCTAAGTAAGTTAACTAAAGGGTTCACAGTGGTGGAAGTTAACAGTTGTTTCAATCCCTGAGTTAGAGCTCAGTGGTTTAAAAGCCTCTTTTTTTTTCTTCCCTGTAGGCTATAGGAGCCTGAGGGCTTTTAAACTATCAATAGGCTTCTTAGCTTAATCACTGACTCCTGACCGAGAGATACTCTGCACTCTGACACTCTGCAGGGTGTGGCAGAGATAATCCAGTGGTTATGCAAAGAGACTTTCACAGCCCCTCAGCTATGCCACCGAGGTATAGGTCTTCTCCTGAGTTTCCTGGTTAGATCTCTGTCCCCTGGTGTCCCTCCCTGTTGCTGCTCCAGATTCTGAGGGTAGTAGCACTGGAGACTCAGAGTTGCACTTGGTGAGCCTCTGGGGAGTCCTCTCCTCCCTTAAGCTGTCCCCTTGTTGGTGGAGCAGACTGGAGGTAGTGTCTCAAGTGATAAACTGCTGAACTGTTAGCAGTCACTTAATCTCTCCGTAGGCTCCTCTCTCCTCTCTGTCACCAGCCACAAGTGTTTGTACTCACCGGTGATTTACTGGGTTCCTGTGGTCCTTCTAGTCCTGTCTTGTTTCGGTCCTGGGTGGTCTCCTTTGGTATTCCTAGTTGATCCAGGAGAGAAGAGGAGAGGAGAGGAGAGGAGAGGAGAGGAGAGGAGAGGAGAGGAGGGGAGAGAAAGTGATCTGCTGCTTATAGCTCCGCCTCCGGTAGTCGAATCCCTCCCCCTGTTTTTGGATGGGGCTATTTGTTTTCTTGTTGTTGAGTTTGACAAGCTCTTTATATATTCTGGTTATTAGCCTCTGATGTAGAACCATGAATCTTTAAAGCTAGTTTTACCAGAGCTGAGCTCCACATGTTCAGGTCCCATAAGAAGTGGCCATGGTGGGAGTCCAGAGAGGAGAGCAGACACTGCGAGCACTCAGGAGAAGCTAGCTCCAGAGAGGGTATATCTGGAAAACTCACGCTTAAATAAGTCCTGACACACCTACAATCCCTTGTGGGAAATTCCTACTGTGCTTGTAGGCTAACATGAGCCCAATGCTAATTACGTTCCAGAGTTCTACTATGAACAATGCGAGCTGTGTTCCAGTATTTCCCCACTTCTAGCATAAACATGGATAAGATGCCCAGAGACTGAGTTTGTGTCCCAACAGTATGCCATGTGTATTGTTCCCCTTCTCTCTCACTGTCCCTAGTTGGCATACAAATATTGCAAACTCTGATGATTTTCTGAAATTGATGTTCATTGGAAGTCAGCAGTGCTCTTAACTATATGGTTAACTGATTGTTCGGCCTGAGGCTGGTAATAAAATTTTCTTGCTCTTTACTTTCTTTTCCTATAAAGTGGGAGAAATAACCCATGTATGTATAAAGATGAAGATAAAACAACTTTGGTGTTGCATGCTTTACCAACATATCCAAACATTTTGTTGAAAAGATTACTTCCTTTAAATGGATAGGAGAAGAATGATTGTAGGATACTTGATAGGCTATTGGTATTTCTAGTATGTTGGATTCTGTTAGTAGCACCTAAACTAAGTAAGAATTTAAAGGAAAAATTCGATTTCTCCCAATTATGGAAATTCAGACATGTTCAGATATTGTGTGAGTCTCAGCCAAGAACTGGAAAATATTGTTAGTAGTAAAGTGAAAATGAGTCTCATTTTGGGAATGAAGGAAGAATGCCTGAGCAAAGCTTTAACATTAGTGCAGAATGACTCTCTTAGTTTTGTAAGCTGCTCAAACTTTCTACATTAAGTAGATAACTAATTTGTTATGGATTCTTCTCAGATTACTGTATGTGAGCACAAGATGGTTCCAGCCCTACTCGAGGACTTTATCATACAATAGTACCACACACTCATCATTGAACCGTCAGAGTGGAGGGGTGGAGTGGGGTAAATGGAGAACTTTAAGTCATCAGACAGTTCTTAGGCTTCTAGGAAAGTTAAATAGGAATTGAAGCCTTCACCATTCTGTGGTGTACATCGTTGGTAACTAGGGCAGAGTGACAAATAGCCCTGAGAGGCCTTCACTTTCTTTTGTAAACATAAAGGTAAAGAATTTGCACAAAAATGCACTGGTGAAGATCTGCTTTTCATCAGGGTCTAACCACATAGTAAACAACAGAAATTACTTGTTTTAATAAAGTGTGGTGTTGAAACATTTATTTACAAGTCCTTTCTATCAGCTTCTGAAGGTCTATTTGGATAAGAGAAATTCTGTCCAAAAGAATACAAGCTGACATTTAGTTTTCCTTCATGCCAAGGTCAAGAATCCTAAGGGTAAAGTTTGATTGTAATATAAGCATAAATTTATCTCTTATTAGGTTAAGATATGGTGACTAAATGCTTACTGATTGTTGCAGAGAGAACTCTTCAAAATGTTTGATTTTGAATGACTTAACACATTTTATTACATTCCCATTCATTCTTTTCCTCCAGAGAAAAGCGACTATTTGACTCTATGGAAGAATCTCTCTTTCTCTCTCCCTCTCTCTCTCTCTCTCTCTCTCTCTCTCTCCAGAGAAATTGAGAAAGTAGAAATAGAGGAGTGGGAAAGGGAGAGAGACACCTGTAGTACTGCTTCACCTCTTGAAAAACATCTCCCTACAGGTGAGGACCAGGAGGTTGAACCAAGCATGTGACTTCTACTGGGTGTGTTATCACTCAACTCTGGGTGAAACTTTCCTAGTCAAAACACCATATTATTGATGAGAAACTATAGAATAAAAATTCAAGAATAATTTTTCAGCAAAATTTTGTTGTTGCTAGGAGGAAGAATGTGCCTCTCCCAGGAAAAGTGATATAGTACTTGAAATGAAAACTTAAAGAAGTGAAATTGAGAAGTGCAAGAAGATAAATTCAAAATGACTTCTTATTGTGGTACCAGAATCTTTATGCATGTGTGTGATTTAATGTCTCCTGGACTAAACTTTTTCATCAGAGAGAGGGAGAGAGAGAGAGAGAGAGAGAGAGAGAGAGAGAGAGGCATTAGAGCTTCCTTGGTAAGAAAATTCTCCCATGTGTTTCCGAGCTTTGAACTCATGCCCTATGTGTGGACATGTATGTAACATACTCAATGGACTATCCTTCAGACCTAAACAATTCAATATGAAAAATTAAGAAAGACAGGCAGATGTTAACAATCATTTATTGTTTGGGGATGGGTACTGAAATTTAGGAGAAATTATGGTGCTTCTAATACAATTATTTCCTTATCCATCAGTATTTGTGGAAGTTTCATTTCCTCTCCTTTCAATAAGGGGCAGAAGCTCTTAGATGTTTATCCAATGGGATGCTCTGAAAGTGCTGGGAAATTATCTCTGGGCTTGTATAGGACTGTGATCACCAACCACATGTGGTTCCCTAAAACTTGTAATGTGGCCAGTGTGTCTGAGTAACTGAATTCTAAATTTTATTTAGTAACCACATGTGACTAGTACCCATTATATTTGGCAATAAGATTTGGCTCTACCTGCCCAGTCTTCTATATGTCATAATCTAATGAGGAGCTTGTTAATGGTAGAAATAATAATTCTGAAAAGAAATTGAGAGCTCTGCCAAGGAAGGCTAAAACTTTCTGTAGAAATAACTGTGTTCCAAGCTCCTCATTTTTCACTAATATGAAATGAAGTATTCATAAAGACAGTGCCTTAATTGAAGTATTCATAAAGACAGTGCCTACCCAAAGGATCATCTCTAAGTATTGTTGGCAAATAACATAGGATGAGACTTAGAGATTCATTAAATTATCATCCAGTGTGAAACTCATATTCTATTGATGATAAGTGAGATATCAAGGATAAGAGAATTATTTTTATCAGATTCCTAAGTGCTCTAAAGACTTCCAAGCCACCAGCATAGCTCACTCTACTTGACGTATTCAACCAACCAGCCAGTTCAAACAGTTAACCATCCATACCTCTATGTGAGAGGAGTGGTGGACCAGTTTCACCCTTGCCTGGACTGGTTACAATAAGCAAAGGAAGAAAAAGGGGGACAGTCCAAGAAAGAACTTGAAATCCTGTTCTCTGTACTGAATTACTAATAGAAGGGATCCCAGAGTTTCTCTATAGTCTCTCAATGACTACTATTTGTAGAATCCATGTAGAACAGACTTTGTTGACTACAAAATCAAACAAACAACCCCCCCCAGCTTTTTATTATAAGACTGTCAGAAATTTGTAGCAATAAATGTCTTTGACTAACTTTTAGTATGGAGTTTTGTCATCTGTGTTGATTCTAACACTTCTTTAATTCCTCCAAAATATATGAAACAGAATTCTGTACAAATAGGACTATCTTCCTTTTTTATTATTTAATTTTTTATTTATAAAAAGGAAACATTGAGTAAGCCATAGGATAAGAGGGGTACAACTTCACACAATTCCCACCACCAGACCTCCGTATCTCATCCCCTCCCCTGATAGCTATCCTATTCTTTAACCCTCTGGGAGTATGGACCCAAGGTCCTTGTGGGATGCAGAAAGTGGAAGGTCTGGCTTCTGTAATTGCTTCCCCGCTGAACATGGGTGTTGACAGGTCGATCCATACTTCCAGTCTGTCGTTCTCTTTTCCTAGTGGGAAAGGGCTTTGGGGAAGCGGAGCTCCAGGACACATTGGTGGGGTTGTCTGTCTAGGGAAGTCATCGGCATCATGCTAGCATCTGGAACCTGTTGGTTGAAAAGAGAGTTAACATACAAAGCCAAACAAATGTTGACCAATCATGAACCTAAAGGCTGGAATAGTGCAGATGAAGAGTTGGGGGGCCCTCCATTTTGTAGATAGCTACTAGGCATATTTTAGTTATATTCCAAAGGGCCTGTGGCTATACTAGTTATTTTTTTCCCTGAGCCTGAAATCTGACATGCAGGTGGATCCTAATTATTGTCTGGGGAGGTGATGTCATGGCTGGCAGAAGGACCAGAAAGTTGGATCAAGGAAAAGAGTAGCTCCCAAATATGGGAAAGGTGTATACATATTGTTGACTGTAAAAAAGAAAAAAAAAACAATTTGATGTGATCTGGGGCTCATATTCAGCTTAGGAGCCCATATGACCTCTGCATCCCAGTAGATCTGAGCTCACATTCTGTGGTCATAAGTAGGAACATTTCAAGCTGCCCCAATATCAGGACCCATCTTCCTCAGGTGTAGCATAAAATATATTGTCCAGCCTCCCTTCAGAGGATGGAACATTCCTACCATTGTTGATCCAAGTTGAGGGGCCCACAAAGGGTCCAAATAAAACTATTTTTAAGCTTATATGTCTAGGTAAAACAAAATGTTGGTAGAGGGATATGAATCAATGGTAAATGCCTTAACTGAAGCATTGACAAGGATATTGAATATCCAAGCCATTATCTCTAAGTATTGTTGGCGAAGGATGTAGGATGAGATGTAAAGAGTATTAAATTTCCATCCAATGGAAACTCAGTAAAATACTGCTGATGATGAGTAGGATGACTAGATAAGAGAATTCTTTTCGTGCGATACCTAAGTGTTCTAAAGACTTCCAGACCACCAGCATAGTTTAATATGTCTGACATACTTAATCATCTAAGCCATTCAAGTATTTAACCATCCATACCTCTATCTTTTCATCATTCTGTTCTTTTTCTCCTTTCTCTTTATTCCCTTCTCTCTTTCTTTCTCTCTCCCTTTCTTTCTATTTCTGTCTTCTTTATTTCAGCAAAAATGAGTTCAAGAATTTGAAGGATTATAGTAGAAGGTCACTGAAGAAAATATTAGTTTCCTTTTGCTAAAATGCCTAATCAGTAGCCTTGGCAGTAGCTCAGTAGTTAAAGTGCTACACTCAAAGTGCCTACTCATATTACCTCTTATTATATTTTTAGTTCCAACCAAAAGCACAGTCTCACATCTGTAATAATGAATTTATGACTGGGCATTATAATTTTGATATATATTTATTTATGAAACAAAATGTTACTGAAAACAAAAGTTACTTTGACCTGACTATCTTAACCTGGTGCAATTTTATACCCTTGAATCCCTATTTGGAACTCTCCATACTTTCAGGCAATCTGTTTATTTGCTCTATGAAAGTAGATGTTATATGTGCTTAATCATTGTGGTAGCCCCACAGTTAAAATGATTATTTCTAAATAGTTTTATTTTTAAAAGCATAAATATCTCCTAGGTTTTTTTTCCCCATGTAATCTTTTGGAACTGTTGTGTTGCTTGATAGTGTGCTTGACCTGTCTGTTCAAAGATGTAGCTACACCATTTATATTTTATATATATTCCTACTGAACTGTTGTTAAAATTTTTATGTAATCAACTTAAAAAGTATATCTGGGAGTCTTATATCACATCTACACCTATTGCTACTTCCAAAGGTCCTTTCCTTCCTTCCTTCCTTCCTTCCTTCCTTCCTTCCTTCCTTCCTACTTTCCTTCCTACTTTCCTTCCTTCCTTCCTTCTTTCCATCCTTCCTTCCTTCCTTCCTTCCTTCCTTCCTTCCTTCTTTCCATCCTTCCTTCCTTCCTTCCTTCCTTCCTTCCTTCCTTCCTTCCTTCCTTCCTTCCTACTTTCCTTCCTTCCTTCTTTCCTTCCTTCCTTCCTTCCTTCCTTCCTTCCTTCCTTCCTTCCTTCCTACTTTTCTCTTCTCTTTTCTCTTCTCTTCTCTTCTCTTCTCTTCTCTTCTCTTCTCTTCTCTTCTCTCTCTGGGTGCTGATGGAATTGGAGTTCAGAGCCTTCTGGTCATCTACCCCTAACATTCCTCTCTTTCTGTGAGTATGGACCAAAATTTTTTATGGAGTATGGAAGGTAGGAGTTCTGGTATCTGTAACTTCTTCTCTACTGGACATGGATGTTGGTAGGTTGACCCATACCCCCAGCCTGTTTCTGTCTTTTCCTAGTGGGGAAGGGCTCTGGAGAGGTGATGCTCCAGGACACATTGGTGTTATCCAGGGATATTAGGATGAAATCATAGTACCATCTACAGCTTGTGTCTGTGAGGTGATAAAATCTAATGCAGAACAAAATGTTTAATAAATAGGAACCAAAAAGTAGAGATGCAGAAGATGAGAATAGGCATCTTAGAGTGGAAAGAAGTGAGGAAGTCTATTTTAGGTATGTTCCTAGGGGGCTATGACTAGCAATTTTTGTTTTAGTTTGATAGCTAACATGATGGTACACTCAGAGTTGAAAATAAGACTAGAAAGCTGGATTAAGGCAAAGAGTAGCTCACAAATGTGAAGAAATTCTATGAATACAACTAACTGCTCACCCATCGATCTCACCAGGGACTATACTAAGGGACTTCTTAAACTGTTTATTTATTTTTTAATTTAAGCCTTATTTATTTTATTTGATAGAACAGAGAGAAATTGAGTGGGAGGGGAGATGTAAGGGGAAAGAGAAAGACAAAGAGACACCTCCAGCACTGCTTTACCACCCGTGAGAATTTCCCCTTGCAGGTGGGGGACCAGGGACTTGAACCTGGGTCAATATGCATGGTAATACATACACTTAACTAGGTGTACCACCACCAGGCCCCTTTCTTAGGCTATTTATTTGCAAAGAATTTCTGCAAAATATGACAGTGTTGTTTGTAAGATAACCAGGTTTTCTTCTTTTAAGTGTATCTAATAATTTCTAATCTTTGACAAATTCCATAGAACTTTTAAGGATCCAAGGGGAAAAGTCATATTCTATAGAGCTCTTGAGGATCTAAGAAAGTTGTATTTATTACATAAAGCAAAGAATCATTCAGTTCCCTAACAGGACCAGTCCTCCTATCTGTGCAAGTAGTTTGAATTTGGTGTGGCTGCCTTTGGACTCAAGACCCTGTTAGTGTGAAAGTGTAAATCTCTTTGCCTCCCTTTCTAACACACCTGGTTGATTTAAAAACAAATATTAGATCTACATTCTACAGAGAACAGAAATTTTCTCTGCTTTTTAATAGCTTCTCAAATGTCTGGAGAATTTCATAGTATTAGTGAATATCATGAAAGAGAATAGGAAGTGAGAAAAAAGAAAGTTTTACTGCTTCAAAAACAGTGGCAAGTCCCCTGAAATGGTAAATGAACCATCTGTGTGCTCTGGTCTGGGAAAATGGATAATTTATTTTAAAGTACCAGGTATATATCTGTCTTTTTAAATGTCTCTCTGAATAATGTGTGTATTGTATATAAAAATAGAACAGGAAAACTGAGTGGACTTTTTAAACACAGCGTGCTTATTTACTTCAAAGTTATTATTCTTCCTGTCAACAGGAATAAAATATACTAACTCAGGTAAGTATAAAGAGCCAGGCATTTTTTTTGTAATAAGGAGGCTAAGCTGGTCACACCTTGAAAATCTGTCTGCTTCTATTTGGAAAAGCACTTCCTTGATTTCCTAAACATTTTATTTGAAAGTCTACAGACACTGACATGGAAAAGGGAAAGCTTAACTTATGCTGGAACCCACTTACTCTCTCAGCAGTCCTAGGATTTGTATCCCTGGGAACAACCAAGTCACACCAATCCTCCTCCTCCTCCTCCTCCTCCTCCTCCTCCTCCTCCTCCTCCTCCTCCCCTCCTCCTCCTCCTCCTCCTCCTCCTCCTCCTCCTCCTCCTTCTTCTTCTTCTTCTTCTAGCGTTTGCCCTTCTTCCGTAGCCCATCAACAGCGTCAGGTGGAGCCTGATGTAAAGTTTCGAGACCTCCTTTGAATCTGGAGAGGTGGCAGTCGTTGACTATGTGGGTCATAGTCTGTCTGGAGCCGCAGGGGCAGTTCGGGTCGTCTCTGGCTCCCCAGCGATGGAACATAGCGGCACACCGGCCATGGCCTGTTCGATAGCGATTGAGGAGGGCCCAATCATAACGTGCTAGGTCAAAGCCGGGTTGACGCTTGCAGGGGTCTGTGATGAGGTGTTTGTTCTTTACCTCAGCTGACTGCCAACTCTGTTTCCAAGAGACTGGAACAGAGAAGTTCAGTGTAGGTGTAGGGGACCAGATTGGGTGAGAGACGTCAAGCGTTGGACAGGGTGGGCGAAGATATCCGCATATATTGGCAGGTCTGGTCGAGCGTAGACGTGGGAAATGAATCATTAATCTAACTGATCACTTAAACTCAGCATCAAGGGAAAGAAGTTGCTATTTTCTTTTGATTAGTTCCAATCCTTTCTTTCTTTCCACTACATATATATCAAGTGTATACTGATATAGTCTAGCAATTAATATAACAAATACCTGTAAGTCTAGGCTACTTTCTGAAGTAGACATTGTCTTGAGTTTTCAAATACAATTGAATCAACCCCATTGCTTTATTTAGTTTTAGAAGACAGTGGTTATCTGATTTCTTAATGTTTTTCTTTACTGTACTATCAGTTTATGTATACTTATATACTTTTGTTTTGCTTATCTTTCAAATTCTCTTATATGGGATATATGTATTTTTTTTATTTGTTTCCTCTAAAAAGTTTTAAGAGTTTGGAAATTCTTTTATTTTATTTAGTTATTATTTTTAAAAATTTCTTTATTGGGGAATTAATGTTTGATGTTTGACAGTAAATACAATAGTTTGTACATGCATAACATTTCCCAGTTTTCCATATAACAATATAACCCCCACTAGGTCCTCTGTCATCCTTTTCAGACCTGTATTCTCCACCCCCCCACCACAGAGTCTTTTACTTTGGTGCAATACACAAGGGGCATATGTACTTATATGTACATTTTAGACTTGCTTCATTTAATATTGTGGCTATAAACTCAATAGTAGTTTCGCATGTATCTGTAGCTTATTTCCAAAATTAATTTATTTAATGTACTGTTAATAGATAAAGTCTGGGCTTTTGCGGGGGGGTTACGTATTTTGATGTACATGTAAATATGTTCTTGGATATATACTCTTAGCTTTATTGAGCCATTGGGATTCCTATAATCTTTTTTTTATTGGGTAAAGAAAATCTGTTTAGCAAGTGGTTGCACTAATGTGTATTTGCACCAGAATGCTTGAATTCCCACTATTTTGCATGTTTGGTTAACCACAGTGTTTGATTTTAGTGAATATTTTACATTTTGGTCCATTGGTTGAGTATTAAATATAATCCTAGTTTATAGATCCCTGACTATTAAAGAAGTTTCATGCTTTTTTTTAAAATCTGATTATTTACTATGTGCATTTCTTCTCTTGTTTAGCTGCTCACTCATTCTTCCTTTGGGTTGCCTATTATTTATTATTTTCTGTTTAATTTTTTACTAAGGTAACACTGGTTTGCAAGGCTATGTATTTTGAAAGTGTAATTTTATACTTCTTCTTGATTTCTATTAGCACACCATGACTTCCACCAATGTACAAATATTGCTTCCTCAAATTCAGCAGGACGACTAAGCTACAGCCTCCCTGAGCCCCTTTCTATTCAGTGACCTTAATTCTGCAGTCAGTCTTAGTGCCTGTTTAACTTTGACTTAGTGTGCTCCCTTACTTTACGTTGCATAAGAGAGGTCATTTAGTATTTCCCCTTCTCTTTCTGACTTATTTCACTTACTGTGAAGTCTCTGCAGTTTCATACATGTTGTTGAAATAGGAAACGTCATCTTTTTTCACAGCTGGGCCATATTCCACCAGGCACATACACCACAGCTTCTTAATCTACTCATATGTCCTTATGTACTTGGGTTGATTCCATATTGTTGCTGCTATGAATAGTGCTGTTGTGAACACAGATGTACATATCTTCTTGGATAACATTTTTGTGTTTATTAAGTAATTATCTAAGAGTGGAACTTCTGAATCCTGTGGTGTTATGAAACCTCCGTACTGTTTTCTGTAACCGTTGAACCTATTCACATTTCCGTAAATAGTGTACAAGTGTTCCCATTTCTTCACAGCCTAACCAGCAATAGTTGTTTTCTCCTTTCTGTTGTAGGCTGTTCTCACAGGTGTGAGGTAGTAATTTAATTTAAATCACTTTGATCTGAACTTTCCTGAAAATGAGTGATAGCAAGTATTTTGATGGGATAGATTTTTGTTGTTGTTAATTTTTGTGAATTTCTTATATAACTTTTTAAAGTTTTGTTAATGTTTGTTTTATTTTATTTTATTTATTGCATAGAGACAGAAAAATCAAGAGGGGGGAGAGGTGACAGAAAGGGAGAGAGAAAGAGACCTCTGCAGACCTCTTTCATCATTTGTGAAGCTTCCTCCCTGCATGTGGGGAACACGAGCTTGAACCTGGGTCCTTATGCACTGTGACATATGTGCTCAATCAGGTGCACCACCACCTGCCGCCTGAATTACTTATTTACCTTAGTTCAAGGTGCTTAATAATCTCGGGGGTGGTTGTTATTGGAATTGATTTCTTGGTTTCCTTCTATTCTGACTAATTGCTTGCATATCAAAAATGCAACAAATTTCTGAACATTGATTTTAACCTGTCACTTTATTATATCTACTTATTGCTTCTAACAGTTTTTACTGGAACCTTTAGAGTTTTCTGTGTGCATCATCCTGTCATCTGCAAATAACGAGAGTTTTACCTTTTCTCTTTTAATATTGGATGGTATTTTTTTTCCTTGCCTAATTGCTGTGACTAAGACTTTCAACACTACACTGAGTAGTAGTGGTCAGACTGGATATATTTGCCTTTTACCCAATGTTAGAAGGAAAAAAAACCATTATTTTGTTATTGAATATGATGGGTTATCTGCTTTTATGTTATTGATTTATATGAGTTTTTTTTTTCTTTACATGCATTTGGAGGGGAAGGTGAGTTCTGTTCTGTGCAGTCTCTCAGAGACCCATGCTTCTTTTAGTTAGTGGCTCTATCACCACCTGTATTGTAGAGTGCTCCATTATGTCCTACCCTTTTTTTTTTTTTTTGTCAGAGACAAAGGAAGAAAAGCAAGGTAGGAGGGATAGGACAATGAAGGGAGTTCACAGGAATCGAGCTTGTAAGTGTGTGCTGTCATTTCTACTTGCATCCTAGTAAGCAGATGCCACTTCCATACTCCTGAGAAATACAGGTGGAAGTGGGAATATATTCCTGATAGACCCTAAATACCATCTCTGACATGTGCTTCCTTCCCATGAGGATATTGTCTATATTATGTCCTAATTTTTTTATTTTTCATTTTACATTAAACTAGGCAATTTATAGTTGATTTTTGTATATTGTATGAAAAAGACATTCTGGGCAGGGGTAGATAGCATAATTGTTATGCAAAGAGACTCTCATGCCTGGGGCTAGCAAAGTCCCAGGTTCAATTCTCCTGGCACTACCAGAGCTGAGCAGTGCTTTGGTGTAAAAAAAAAAAAAAAAAAAAAAAGCTTTGAAAAAGGCATTTTATTTATATTTTCTGTTGTTATTTGTCATTGGGAGTCACTTCTCGAGACTGACTTTTATTAGACAGAAAGGAGAGAGAGAGAGAGAGATGGAGAGAGAGGCAGAGAGGCTATACCACTGAAGCTTCCCTAAGTATACTGAGGGGCCCAGCTTGAACTTGGGTGATGCCTATGACAAAGAAAGTGACTATCCATGTGAAATATCTTTCTGGCCCTTATTTAGATTTTTAAAAAAAGTAAATAGGATCCTTAATTTTTTCAGCAGCATCTAGAAAAATCTGTCATTTTCTCTAGTTAGTACTTAGACTATCATAGAGCAAGAGCCAATATGTTGAGAGCTTGCCATCCTTCTGATATTCTTTGTGTATACAGTCAATCCCATGTACATAACATTGTACTCACTCGCTCATATACAACTTTAAAAAAGAAGACATCCATGTATTACACCAAAGTAAAAAACTCAGGGTTCAGGTCCTGTAACATGACAGTGTAGGAGGACCTAGTGGGGACTGAATTGTTATGTGGAAAACTGAGAAATGTTACACATGTACAAACTATTGTATTTTACTATTGACTGTAAACCATTAATCCCCCAATAAATAAAATTAAATAAAGAACCCCCCCCAAATAAAGAGGACAAATTGAGAGAGAAACCTTTCTCTGTAACTCACCATCCTGGGTCTTGAATAAGGTATTTAGTTGTTATTTGTCTTTTTTTGCTTAAAATTTTTTTTTAAACAATATATATTTATTTATTCATTCCCTTTTGTTGCCCTTGTTGTTTTATTGTTGTAGTTATTATTGTTGTCATCATTGTTGGATAGGACGGAGAGAAATAGAGAGAGGAGGGGAAAACAGAGAGGGGGAGAGAAAGATAAACACCTGCAGACCTACTTCATAAATTTGAAGCGACTTCTTGCAGGTGGGGAGCCTGGGACTCCAACTGGGATCCTTAAGCGGGTCCTTGTGCTTCGCTGACACCTGAGCTTAACCCACTGCGCTACCGCCTGACTCTGTTAGTTGTCTTTTATAGTTCTATTATGGAGGGACTAATAGATCTGCAAGATGGTTGAGGAGTTAGTTGTACTTTAAATATATGTATAAAATTTCATAATATATATATATATATATATGAAACCCACATTATTAGGGCCAATAGAGTATTTGTATTTTAATTAGTCATTTAAATTTGTGTCTAACCAGGGAAGCAATTTTGATGGACAATTTAGTATTTCTGATTACCATATTTTAATTTCATTATTTTTTAAAAGAATTTATTTATTTATTTATGAGAAGGATAGGCACAGAGAGAAAGAACCAGACATAACTCTGGTACATGTGCTGCCAGGGATTGAACTTGGGACCTCATGGTTGAGAATCCAGTGCTTTATCCATTGCACCACCGTCCGGACCACTAAGTTCATTCTTATTCATTAACTGGTGATTATGTTCTTTTAACATAAGACATCCCATAATACAACCTTTTATTTGTTTATTTTCCTTCTGGTCCCTGGTTAAGTTCTGGAAGTACTGATTTCTCTTAAGAATTTGAATAGTTTCATTTTATTAAGAATGATCTTTAGCCCTCTTTTCTGAGAGTCTCATTTCAGTGTTTCCTCAGTTGGTTCCTTTCTACTTAATGTAAAAAACTGATTTCTTTTTGTTTTCCTATCTTTTGAAGAGTCCCCTCTGAATCTACAGAATCTTACTTACACTTTTCCTTTTCAGTGAAACTCTGACTTTTAAAATCTCCTTGCCTTCCACCTCTCCTCTGCATCTTCTGAGTTTTTATTACTTCCTCCCTACACTGGCTGCTCCCCACCTGATCCCTCACGAGCCATAAGTGACTCACAAAGCTATTTCAGGTGGCCCTAAAGTTGCCTGGGAGCCCACTGCCACTGCTTTCACAAGCAAGTGGTCAGCAGTGAAGGCTCCTCATACTTGCTAACAACTATCAGAATGATCCTTACCTGGCCTGCATTCCCTTCCTCCTCGCTACCCCCACCACTGCTACAAAAAGAAACCTTTCAAGTTGAAGACTCTCAACATTTTAAATGGAGAGTAATATAGGTAGCAAAAACCATCCCCTAATAAGATCTGCCACACCAACAAAAAGTTCACGTTTCCTTGAGAACCGAAAGCTGAGAATACATTTTATACTGGTAAACTCAGGTATACCAAGAAGAGAGAATGGGCTTACCTTTACAAATTGTTAGTGATTTAATAGTGACTTACAAGATTATAAGATAGGAGCGGTGTAACTCTACACCACTCTCACCACCAAGGATATGTGTCTCCAGCTCCATCCACCAGTAACCACCAGAGCCCTTCAAGGTTATAGGGTTATAGACAGGGGCTGACAGTATATATTCTCTTTGCAAGTTCATGTAAAGCAGGACAAAATGTTTAATAAACAGGACCAAAGAGTAGGATTAGAGCAAATGAGAATAGGAACCCTAGGGTAGAAAGAAGCTAAAATGTCTATTTTGTCTATATTTCTAAGAGCCAAGGACATTTAATAATCTTTGCTTGAGCTTAATATTCAAGAGATAATATGAAGGTGGACTAGAAATATTATCTGGGAGAATGTTGCCAGAGTGGAGAATGGGTTTACTTACCTATAGTTAAGCCCAGCCTAGATTAAGAAAAGTCATAGCTTGTTATCTAAAAATCCCACTAACTTCTGGTCTAAAAATTAGTTTCTTGGTGAGGAAAGTAGGGTCATTAAGTCACTTAGTAATCTTTCCTCTGTCTTAGTCTTTATCATTAGTCTTTGCTCGTTTAATTATAATGTGCCTTGTTGTATGCATCTATTTTGATTTTTTTAAATTTGTTTTTCCCCCTTGTTGTAGTTATTAATATTGATATAGTAGTTGTTGGATAGGACAGAGAGAACTGGAGAGAGGAGGGGAAGACATAGAGGGGGAGAGAAAGATAGACACCTCTATACCTCTTTCATTGCCTGTGAAGTGACCCCCCTGCAGGTGGGTATCCAGGGGCTCGAACCAAATTCCTGATGCTGGTCCATGCACTTTCACGTGTGCTTAGCCCGCTGTGCCACAGTCCGGCTCCCTTCCTTCTAGATTTTGACTTATATTATTTTGGGAGGTTTCATCTGTTTGTCTCCCCTTTTCATTGGGGCTATCTTCCATGAATTTTATCTCTTCAATGGCAGACATATGGACTAGCTTTTCAGGTCCCATTTCAAAGATTTTGATTATGTCTGGTTTATTAGAATATTTTTTCCTTTGATTTTCTGTTGGGCTGGATTTTCTAGGCCTCCCCATTCTGTACACTGCCAGTGAACTTCTGGATACCCTGTGATCTCAAGGGTGAGTGGTTGGCTAGTGGTGTCAGTGATGTTCAGCACCAAGAGCCGATCACATGGGGAACCCACAAAATGGTCCCTGGGGTGGTCAGTGTGCTTGAAGTTACTCAGCAAGATACTGAATGGGTTGCTGGCCTGGGAAGGTTGCAGGGCTGTCCTGGGGATGCTCGCTGACACAGTCCTTTCTTTCCTAGATAGAAGGCCACCTGGTTTTCTCTGTGTGAGGCATTTCCGGCAGTTGGACAGGGGGCTCAGCAGTTTATGGGATCCTCTGTGCAGAAAAGGTGCACCCTGAGCTTGGTATGCAGTCATGTGGTGGAGGAGTGCATTCAGCAACTCTGGTGGAGCCTAATTTGGACCATCTTACGATGGTGATGGCCCTAATCTGGCTTAGAGGGACATATACCTGTGAATTGGCATCCACACTGACCAGGGCATAATAAAACCTGGTGGGAGGGGAAGAGACTGCTCTGAGCCTAGTGGATGCACACACAGGTGTGGGCTGTGCACTTCCCAGAACACAGTGGAGCTGGGAAGATAGGCCACTGCGTTTCCCGTGGAAGCACAACAGGATACAACTGTGGTTAGTGCTCACCCACCAAACACAGTGAGATCTGGTGTGGAGAGCCTGCTGTGGCTTCCCTGGACATGCAGGCTTTGGATTCTGCACATAGCAACCTAGTGCAGTGAGGTCTGGGGGGAGAGGCTCTTCTGGTTCCCCTAAATGTGCAGGGAACTGGAGACCACACTCACCAGCCCTAATACAATGAAACCTGGGGTGGAGTGGTGGGGAGCAGGGCAGTCTGATTATCCTAGGTGCACATGTGGGAGTCTGGGACGGAACTCACCAGCCTGAACACAGCGAAGTCTTTGGGGGAGAGGATGGTCTGGTTGCTCAGGTGCATTTGCAGCATTTGGGCACCACACTTACCAGCCCATACACAGTGAACCCTGGTGAGGGAGAGACAGCCCTGGTTGCACTAGACACAGCGGGAGTTGGGGACCACACTTGCTAGAACAGAATGGTACCTGGACTGAGGCCCAGGTCTGGCTTTGTGGGCTTTTGGCTGAGTTCAGGGGTTAGGTTGAAGCCCCTCCCAGTGGTGGTGCTGGCGGGATGAGACCAGATATGTTGGGGTGCGCTGTGACAGAGGTCTGGCAGGCTTGTGGGTGTAGATGGCAGTGCTGTGAACTGGAGTCTGGGGAATGTGGACAGGGAGCTCCCTGGCTTGTTCCTTGTCTCTTTTGCAGTGCTCCCTGTGTTTCTCTTCCTCTCTCTTTGGCTTTTCTGTGCCTCAAGGATTATTTCTGCCCTTTTTGGTTTGTTTACTTCCCTTGGTTGTTGCTTACATTGTCTCTATTGAGACGTCATCATCTTTCTTTCAGATGGTCACCCCCTTTTTCTTCCTGGAGTGACCCCTTTTCAGTGCTAAACACTATCTAGGAAGAACATCTTGTATTAGAAAAAGCACATTTATTTAATTAATTAAGTTATGTTTGCCTGCTAGGGTTACTGCTGGGTCTCAGTGCCTGCACTACTAGTCCACCACTTGCTGTAGTCAATTTCCCCCCCCCCCTTATCTTTTTACTTCATAAGACAGAGAGAAACAGAGATGAGAGAGGGAGATAGAGAGTAAAAGAGAAAAAGAGATGCCTATGTCTGTGGTTTACCGCTAATGAATGATAGACCAAGGGCCTGGATCTGGGCCTTGTGAATAGTAACTATGAACTCACCTATAACGCTTCAAGAAAAATAAACACACACCTAAGTTCACCAAGGCGCATAATAAGTAAAATGGCAAAAAGCAAAGACAGAGGAGTCTGAAGACTGGTAGGGGAATATAAAAGTCACCTCTAAGGGAAAATTTCCAAGACTATCAACTGATTTCTCTATAGATACCTTAAAGGCCAAAAAAAAAAAACACTGACTGGATATATCCACAGTTTTGAATGGTAAATATTTCTACCCCCAAAATACTTCTAGTTTATCAATCGGGTTTGAAGAAGGATGAAGAGTTTTTCAGACAAGCAATAGTTAAAGGAGTGAATTACCACTAAATCAGATCTGTAGGAAATACTACAAGGATCCATATAAAGTGAAAATATAAAATGACCTCACCCACTGGGAGTCAGACAAGGCTAGTAAAACAAGCAAGGTCTAATGTAGACTATGAATTCAAACTGCAGAACAGAGATTAGCAAAGGTTAGGAGGATGGGTGCTAAATGGGAGGTGTTCCTATGGGGCTTGGTGGAGGGAAGTTAATACTGTGGTGTGGTAACACATTGAACATTGAAGAGGTGAGAAATTGTACTTCTGAAACATTATAGGCTTGGAAAATCAAGATTCCCTCAAGAACAAACAAAAACTGTTAGATGGGCAGGTGGTATCACACTTGGTTAAGTGCACAGATGACAGAGCAGAAGGATCCAGGTTCAAGCCTCTGGTCCCCACCTGCAGGGGGAAAGCTTAATGAGTGGTGAAACAGGTCTGCAGGTGTTTCTCTGTCTCTCTGCCTTTCTATCTCTCCCTCCCCTCTCAATTTCTCTGTCTCTATCCAATAAAAACAATAAAAATACTTTAATTTTTTTTATTTAAGAAAGTAGACATTAACAAAACCATAGGATAAGAGGGGTACAGTTCCAGACAATTCCCACTACCCAATCTCCATATCCCATCCCCTCCCCTGATAGCTTTCTCATTCTCTATCACTCTGGGAGTATGGACCCAGGGTCATTGTGGGTTGCACAAGGTGGCAGGTCTGGCTTCTGTAATTGCTTCCCCACTGAACATGGGCGCTGACTGGTTGATCCATACTCCCAGTCTGCCTCTCTCTTTCCCTAGTAGGGTGGGTCTCTGGGGAAGTGGAACTCCAGGACACATTGGTGGGGTCTTCTGTCCAGGGAAGTCTGGTCAGCATTGTGCTGGCATCCGGAACCTGGTGGCTGAAAAGAGAGTTAACATACAAAGCCAAACAAATTGTTGAACAATTATGGACTTAAAGGCTGGAATAGTGCAGATGAAGTGTTAGGGGTACGGTACGTACTGCAGGCTCTTGTGTACTTCTGCTTTCAGGTATATATTTTTCCCTAGCTTATGGGCATGTGTGAACATATGCTCTATCTCAGGGGACCTAGACTATATCTAGGTTTGGGGACTTTATTGGGGAGTGGAACACCTGTAATAGAATTAGAGAATACTATGAAAGGAAAGGTCTCACCTGAGTGATGAAGCTGAAGGGTTGTCATTCCACACCTGAAGTCTCTGGACACAATCTGAAGTGAAGCATGCTGGGGTGGCACTTGTTGCATTGAAAAATACTTTTTAAAATAACTATTATTAATAGGGTGGTGTCAGGACATCCAAAGATGGCAGGAAGGCTGTAGAGCCAGGTGTGGAGAAAGGACAGGAATGATAAAGACGAGGGACAGCAGGACCACTTTCAGATGGTGAAACCAGTCTGTGGGGCCACAAAGCACCGTCACCAAGTCCTTTATGTATCTGCCTCACTGACTCTTTTGTGGGAAAGGACTAGAGTCAAGAAGGCAGGAGCAGTGACTGTGGAGATACTCCTCAGACATTGATGGCTGGAGTGTAGATGGTGGTTGTAATCATGGAGAAGTGGGTTTCCACTAAGGGATTCTGTGAAAGAAGGATTCAAGGACTTAGTGACTATTGTAGAGGATAAACTTGAGAAGCAAATCAACATGAATGCTTTGACATCTTGAAGATATTAAAAAAAATTTGGAATATAACTAAAATAGACTTCCTAGCTTTTTCCAGAATGGAGACCCCCAAATCTCATCTTCTGTATTCTTACGTTTAGGTTCCTGATTGTGAAACAATTTGATCTGCTTTCTATTTTAATGCTTTTCAGCCATCAAGTTGCAGTTGCTACCATGACACCAACCTGATGTCCCTGGGCAGAAGACCTTACCTGGAACCCTACCTCTCCAGAGTCCTGCCCCACTAGGGAAAGAGATAGGCTAGGATTATGGATTGATCTGCCAATGCCCATGTCCAAAGGAGAAGCAGTTACAGAAGCCAGACTTTCCACCTACTGTACCCCATAGCGATCCTGGGTCTATACTCCCAGAGGGATGAAGAATAGGAAAGCTTCCAATGGAGGGGATGCATACAGAACTCTGGTGGTGGGTATTGTGTGGAATTGTACCCCTTATCTTAATCTTGCCAATCATTATTAAATCAATAAAATATAGTTTGGTGTTAAATGAGGTTTCTGAATATCTATATCTATATATATCTGAGCCATCAGCTTTGTTTACTTTTAGATTTACTGTGGAAAACTTGAGATTAGGGCTAGAAGCTGTGAAAGCATTATGGTTTACCACTGGGTAGTCCAAAATATTTTTAAAGCTCACAAATCTGTAAAACTGTGAACTAGGTTAAGCACAGCAGAGGAAAGTATTTACCTTAGTGTTAGGACTTTATAATTTTGAGATAATTTGATTCAGACCTAATTTATCTATAGATAAAAAAATAAGGTCCAAAAGTTTTAAATGAAATAAAAAGTCAGTAAAAGAGACCGACAATAAACCATCAGAAATTTGATTCAGATAGTCTGAGAGGTTCAAATACAAAAACAAAAGAAAAAGACAAGAAGGGGACTTGAAAGTAGCTGACACAGTCTAAGTCCACAGGTTCAAAGTGTGATATATATATATATATATATATATATATATATTCCCATTTCATACCAAGAACTTTCCTATAGTACAATGTAAGATATTACTGTCCATTGATTTTTGGTGAAAATAAAGGTCAGAAAAATTGAGTATTATGCCAAAGATCATGCAGTTTGCCAGCTATAGAGTTGAGGTCTGGCCTCATTTTCCTTACTTCAAAACACTGCTCAATTACACAACTTTTTCTTTGTTTTTTAAATTTTAAAAAATTTATTTATTTATTTATTTATTTATTCCCTTTTTGTTGCCCTTGTTGTTTTATTGTTGTAGTTATTATTGTCGTCATTGTTGGATAGGACAGAGAGAAACGGAGAGAGGAGGGGAAGACAGAGAGGAGGAGAGAAAGATAGACACCTGCAGACCTGCTTCATCACCTGTGAAGCGACTCCCCTGCAGGTGGGGAGCCGGGGGCTCGAACCGGGATCCTTATGCTGGTCCTTGTGCTTCGCGCCACCTGCACTTAACCCACTGCGCTATAGCCCGACTCCCATTTTTTAAATTTTTATTAGTGACTTAGTATTAATTTACAAAATTATAACAGGGGTATAATTACTTATGCACCATTCCCACCACCAGAGAGCTCAGTATCTCCATTCCCTCTGTTACAAGCTATAGCAGTTCTCCCAGGTTGCAGATAATTACTGTTCCCTCCCCCCTTTTTCAAAAAAGGGACATGATCTCATAATTTTTAACAGCCAAGTAGTATTCCATTATGTATACATAGCACTTTTTTGTTTGTTTGTTTTACCCACTCATTTGATGTTGGACATCTGGGTTGCTTCCAGGTTCTGGCTATTACAAATTGTGCTGTTATGAACGTATATATATTTCTTCTGTTAGTTGTCTTTATTTCCTTAGTGTAAATCTCCAGGAGAGGAATTGCTGGGTTGGTGAGTAGATTCATTTCTAGTCTTCTGAGAAATCTCCAGACTCCTTTTCACAAGGGTTGGACCACTTTACACTCCCAGCTGCAATGAAAGTGTCCCTTTCCCCCCCACATCTTCTGCAACATTTGTCCTTTCTGGTGCATGATATTTTCACAGGTCTAAAGTGGTATCTTATTGTTGTCATTACTTGTATCTCTGATAATCTGTGACTTTGAGCACCTTCTCATTATCTGTTGGTTCTCTGGATCTCTTCCTTGGCAAAATTTTTGTCCATGTCCTTGTCCCATTTATAATGGGGTTAGAATTTTGCAGTTTTATTCTAGAGTGGTAGAGCATATAGAAGAGATGTCTAGAAGGGCTAGGATTAGTTTAGCAGATATTTGTAAAATTCCTTCAAGTTGACCTCAATAGGCAGAAATTTCCATTGTCTATGTTTGTGAACCAGATCAAATTACTCTACCATTAACAAATCTTCTTGGTCTAAGTCCCTCAAAAGTTCTACTAGCCCATACTTTTCTAGTTGAGTCTGCTTTCTCTCTTCAGATTATCTGATTAGACCCAGTGCATTTTATCTTCCACCTCTTGAATTTTGGAAGAATCATGTCCTTTTTTGTTCTTAATTTCCAGGTCTTCACAGGTGGTCTTGCTGACAAAACTTCTCTTTATATAACTTTTCTCTTGATTTTTATGTTCTGTTTTTCAAGTCACCTTTTTGTGTAGCTAATTAAATAGTATCCTACCTATAGTTATTGGGCCATTTCACGTTTACAAGTATAAAGAACTAATATGTATATTTGTGCAGCAGAAAAGGCTTGTGTGCAGTGTAGACACAGATATAACCAAGGTTATTTTTCACAGAGCAATCAAAGATAGAAAGAGCTTCTTCAGAGAACTCACATTCAGAGGTTTGAAAGTGAGATTTCAAAGTAGCAATGGAATGGGTAGTATATAAACACCAAGACCATGTGAAAACAATGGGTTAGAATCATTTGGCTGAGTGGGGAAATGAGACCACATTTGTAGGGCCCTTAAGAATTCTTGTTGAGGGAGTCGGGCGGTAGCGCAGTGGGTTAAGCGCACATGGCGCAAAGCACAAGGACCGGCGTAAGGATCCCGGTTGGAGCCCCCGGCTCCCCACCTGCAGGGGAGTCGCTTCACAGGCGGTGAAGCAGGTCTGCAGGTGTCTATCTTTCTCTCCTCCTCTCTGTCTTCCCCTCCTCTCTCCATTTCTCTCTGTCCTATCCAACAACAATAACATCAATAACTACAACAATGTTAAACAACAAGGGCAGCAGAAGGGAAAATAAATAAATACAAAATAAAAATAAATAAAAAATTTAAAAAAAAAAAAAAAAGAATTCTTGTTGTTGTTGTTATAGTAACTTTTTTTTTTTTTTTTTTAAGGAAAAGCTTGCATTAGTATGGAAGGTGGAATTGAGTGATGGGAGAGCATAGTGATTAAGATCTGGAGACTTTAGGTCAGAATACGATGTGTTAGAATTCCAGGCACAGTATATAGTTGGGTTTAGGGGACGTGCTCTTAGAAACCAGATGTTTCAAGACTATGCATGATGGATATATTCCATGAAGCATGCTCGTTGTCATGGAAACAACAGATAGGGTGTGGGGGACTCTTTGCTCCAGAGCACTCTGCCTTCTTAAAGAGGAAGTCCCAGTCCAGCTCCACTCCAAAGTCCTTTTGATTCTTTCTAGAGTGTCAAAATTCTCCAGATTATGGTAGTTTTACTTTCTCTTTTTATTTTATTGGATAGGACAGAGAGAAAGTGTGTGTGTGGGGGGGAGGGGGAACATAAAGAGGGAGAGGAAGACCTGCTTCACTGCTTGTGAAGCCTAGCCCCTGCAAGTGAGGAGCAGGGACTCAAACCCAGGTCTTTGTGCGTGGTAATGTGTGCACTCAACTGGGTGTGCCGCTGCCCCCATGATGGTCTTCTTTAAACAGCCCTGTAGAAAGTAAATTGATTCATTAAAGCTATTGCAGTGAATATAGCAATTGTTCGTTCTAACTAATTGTGAGTAGAAGCACTAATTTTTGACTTGGTACCTAAGTACTCATTCTGGATTTTGCTTGAGCTGGAGGCCTCTCTTAAATACATAGTTTTGTGAAAGAAGGGATAATAAAGATGATGTTATTTCTCTTGTTTCTATAACAACAGGCATGCTTCATGGCATATATCCATCATGCATAGTCTTGAACCATCTGGTTTCTAAGTCCTTGGTGAAAACCCTCTAGGAATGAAGTGTAGGTAAACTTTAATCAGTTTTATAATTACTGTAGTCTTTGCAAAAATTATTTAACTTGATTTTGCAGCTGCTTCAACATAAGGCCCTGAGGTCTTATTAGGATTTTTTATTGCCACTTTTTTAGGAGCAGTTTAAGAATCATTATTGTACTTTAGCTTGCAGATGCCACTGTTTCTGTTTTAGGTTCTGAGACCAGGTTGTAGTGACATCACACAAAGAAGGAGAAAGGTCAAAGTTATTTTTTCCAACTGGCTCTGTCAAATATAAAAATTAACCATACTTTGAGCTGAGTTTTATGTATTGGTATTGTATGTTTATGTTAGAGTTTCTGTCAAAACAGGGATTAAAGATAAATGTAGCTAATTAAAAGAACATTTGCTTAGAGCTCCTGGTAATAGATACCTCTTTGTGAGGTCCTGAGGTATGGCTTTCTTTAAGAACTGACGGAGTTTGTGTGACTGACTCTGAAGAGGAGAGAAAATTTGTGATTTTCTGAAAATAGTCTGAGTCCAAGAATACTCTATTACGAGCTCTAAGGAAATAACCCAAGTCATGGTTAGGTTAAGTTTGCTTATGTGGGAACCCGTATAAAATGCACATACCCAACTTACTTTAGCCAATCCACCCGACCAGTTGTTCCCAGCAAAGTTTCAGGGCAAATATACTCTGTCAGAATGTGATACTCCATCACTATTAGTAGATGAGTCAACACATTTCAAACTGAACTGTAGAAGATTAAATAAATAAATAAAACAAAACCATTCAGGATAAAATCAGGCAATTGGGTCCTCTTTATTTCCTTGTATTCACCAGGCATTGCTGCTAATGATTTTGCTTTTGTCACTGGAGGGTTTTTTGTTTGTTTGTTTGTTTTGTTTTGTTTTTTCTGCTGTTCAAGGAAAACTGTGAGAATCAAGGGGTAGTTTTTTCTTATTACTGAAGACAATCATCAGCTACCAAAGACAACTGAAAGCTACTGTCTAAAAAATGGAATTTGATTTTTTTGAATTAGAAAAGGTACCTCCTAGAATTGGTAGCATTATTGTTTCTCTCTGTGTGGACCGCTATCCAGTGTCACTCTGTGTATATGCTCTTGTTAGAAACAACTTTATTTCTAAAAGGTATTTTCTGTTAGTTTTTTATGGGCACAGTTTCTTCAGCATGCTAAAAACATTAGCTGTCTTCAGCTTCCATGATTTCTGATAAGAATTCTACTGTAATTCTTATTTTTATTACTGTGCATACAGATGTATCTCTCTTTCCTCTGGCTATGTGATGGTTAATTTTTGCTTTAATCTGACTGATCACTGGGTGCCCATGTATTTAGTCAATTATTCTAGTTGAGTCCTTGAGGATACTTTTGAATGAGATTAGCATTTAAATTGGCAGTCTAAGTAAAACAAATTGTTCTTTCTAGCATTGGTGGGTCTCATCATCCAATCCATTGAAAAAAAACACATCTCCTCAGAGGAAGAGAGTATATTTCCTGCTTGATGATCTTTGAATTGAGACATTGGTTTTCCCCAAATCAAGGTAAAACATTACTTCTCCATACATCAAACCTGCCAGTCTTCAGATATGAACCACACCATCTGCTCTCCTAAGTCTTAAGAGTCTTTGATGGGAATTGGGCTGGGAGTCGGGAGGTAGCGCAGTGGGTTAAACGCACGTGGCGCAAAGAGCAAGGACCGGTATAAGGATCCCGGTTCGAGCCCCTGGCTCCCCACCTGCAGGGGAGTTGCTTCACAGGTGGTGAAGCAGGTCTGCAGGTGTCTATCTTTCTCTCCCCCTCTCTGTCTTCCCATCCCCTCTCCATTTCTCTCTGTCCTATCCAACAACGACATCAATAGCAACAATAATAACTACAACAACAAAAAAAGAGTCTTTGATTACAGACTAGAACTCAAACATAGCTTACCAATTCACACTAAAGGTCTTGGGACTCAACTGTCTCCACTAAAGTGTGAGCCAATTCATTATAATCTCAGTTTCTCCCTTTCTCATCTCCTTTCCCCAACTCCTCAAAGTGATAACACTTTATCTCAAGAAACCCATTGTATGTTGTTAGTTATAGGCTATATGGTGTTATACAAATGACTGGTTTCATCTATGGATGAAATGAGAGTTAAATGTTGGGTGTAGAATGTAGAATGCAATGTAATTTCACAACCACAATGGCAGCAGATACTTTGAAACTATGTGTGATGAATTCAGAGACAATGAGTGCTTAGGTAATTATATTATTATAATTCTTGGTTCTGGAGCTCACTTCTAACCTCTAATTTTATTTTGACATGATTTATGTAGTACTATTCCATAGACTTAAATACTTATTAGCTTCAAACCACCTCCCAAGAAAACACACATGCAACAAAGAACTGTAAACAAGTAATCAAAAAACACAACAAAAACTACACTGATTTTTAGCAAAAAGTATACTTTGAAGATTACAAATTGATGAACTTATGAGAAAACTTTTATATATATATAAAAGTTATATATATACATATATATATATATGTATTTTTTCCCATCAGAATACTTGGGAGGTTTGTTGGAATTTAACTGTGAATGTAGTGATTCTACCACCAGAGGGCTCCATGTTTTTTTTTTGAAAGCCATCAGAAGAGAAATAAGAGGTCAATCTTGTTATCTAATGTGCCAGACACTTACTACAGTTTAAAGGCAAAACCAAAAGCTTCCATTTATCTACTCTAAATTTAAAAATGTGTACATAGTATAAATTTGAGTTTTTTAATTTCCTTGATATAGATTAAAAAAAACTACAAACATCTTGTAGATTACTTTCTTTTTTGTGGATGCAAAGTTAAGACTCTCATGTCCTTGGAAAATGTTGAGGCCCTGGCATCAAAAAAGAACAAGGAGAATGAAAATGCTCATTGGGTTAATTGACTGACCTACTGGGAAATCCTGAACATTGGAGAAAGCAAAAATTAAGGTTCAGATAGAGGAAGTAGGGGAACTAACCTCACAGAAAGTTGTACAGGCTGCTGGTGGGAATGTAAATAGGTCTAACCCCTGTGGAAAGCAGCCTGGAAAACTCTCAGAGGACTAGAAGTGGATAGCCCTATTCCTTTCCTGGGGATATATCCTATGGAACCAAATACACTTATCCAAAAAGGTTTGTGTATACCTATGTTCATAGGAGCACAATTTATAATAGCTAAAACCTGGAAGCAACCCATACATCCCACAGCAGATGAGTGGCTGAGCAAGTTGTGGTGTATAAACACAATGGAACACTACTCAGTTATTAAAAACAGTGAATTCACCTTCTTCACCTCATGTTGGATGGTGCTTGAAGGAATCGTGTTAGGTGACACCAGCCAGAAACAGAAGGATGAATATGGGATGATCCCACTCATAGAGAGAAGTTGAAAAATAAGAACAGAAGGGAAAACCCAAAGCAGAACTTTAATTGGATTTGGTGTGTTGCACCAAAGTAAGGGACACAGGAGTGGGGAGAGGTAGTATTCAAGTCCTGGAACCTGATGTCAGAAGAGGATTGGGGGGGGTGGGGGGGGGTTAGAGTGTTAGGTGGAAAACATCACCAACTACTGTATTTTACTGTCGACTGTAAACCATTAATTCCCCAATAAATAAATAAATAAACTTAAAAAGAAGTTGTGCAGGACTTGAGTGCTCATCAAGGAGCTCCACAATGCCTGAGTAACGTATCTTGTGGATAAATTATTAATTACAGTGACATTTGAGACGTTGTCGCACTGAGTTGGGAAACTACACTTGAAGCAAGACTGAAGGACCCTCAATGAGAAGCGAAGATGTTTTCGAACAAAAAGATCTTATAATCAGTATGTGGTCATAATTATTGATCCTGAATCTCAACATGCAGATGTATATACTTACACTTTTTTTTTTAAATTTACCACCAATTTATACTTCACATTTACCTCCCCCCAAATGATTGAAAATAGTTTATTTGTACATGTTTTTATGTATGACACTCTGGAATTTTTACAGTGATAGGATGTTATTTCTGGTTCTGATGTTCACAAAACTAGTGATCTAGAGTAAATTGCCTTGTTTCCTTGGCCTTCAGCTCCTTGTAGATGCATTGTTTTATTGAAATGTTGTTTATGCACCATAAAATTCACTTAGTGTGAGTCAATGGTCCAATGTACAGAAAAGATAAAACTGTGAGATCATCACCACAATCCAGTTTTAGAACATTTTTTAACTTTCCAAAAAGTTTCCCCATATGTTTGCAATCAAACTGTGCTCCCATACCCAGTCCGAAGTACTCAAAATTCTAATTTCTGTCTCTTTGAATTTGTCTTTTCTGGAAATTTGATATTAATAGAATTATATAATATGTAACTTTGCTGGGACTAACCTCTTTCACTCAGTACAATATTTCTGAGTTTCATCTATAGTGTGTCAATTCTTTGCTCTTTTATTATTAATGAGAATTTTTTATTGCTGAACTTCTCTTGTATGGATGTTTTACAATTTATTTAGAATATTTAAACTGTTTCCAGTTTAGGGCTATTATAGAAATATTATTATGAACATTCTTGTATAAAGTTTTTTGTGAACACGTTTTTCTTTCTTTTGAGTATAATTTAGGAATAAAATTGCTTGTCCCTATGGGAATTATATATTTAATTTTTAGGAAAATGTAAAAAAAATAGGTATGAATCTGTTATTTTATATTGTACTACCAGTATATATTCTTCACATCTTCATTAACACTATGTAGATACTTAAAAAAATCATATTACTTCTGCTACTCATATGATGGTGGTATCGCATAATATTTTTAGTGTATATTTCCCTATATTAATGATGTTGAACTTTTTGCCTGCTTGATAACTAATTACTTATCTTTGTCAGTGAGATAGCCATTTGAATGTTCTGTTTATATTTACTTCTGTTGATTGTATTATTATTCTTATTATCAATTTTAAGTATCTTTTGTTAATTTTTCAGTTTTTAGAGTTTGTCTTGTCCTACATCACTTTTAATTCACACTTACAGATTCTCCCTACTAAATACTGCTCTGTATATCACTGGAAACATGAATAATACTTAAATCTGTGGCTCTTCTAAGGTCTCTTAAGATTTTCTTCTAGTCATCAATACTTATTGTCCCTGTTTTGATACTACAACTTTCTTGACAATAGATGGTCAGGTAGCAACCAATGCTGAATTCATTCTTTAAGCACTAGTCTGTTAACTAAACTGTTGAAAAGTTCCTTAGTAATTCCACCAGGACTGGTATAGATAGATGTAGATATAGATACAGATACAGATACTGAAAGGGACCATGCATTTCAAGGAAAACAGACAAGATCCAACATTGACATTATCCACTCATTCATGTTACACTCTGTAGGCCATTGTATCTGTGTTAATAAATTGAAATAATTTGGAATTTCTTCCAATTCTATAAAATCACAATCTGAGGATTTACTAATATACCCAGAAATCAGAATTCTTGAATACTATGCTTGTTCATTATCACTTTCCTAGGTCTTAGGCAGCTAGGAGATGGCTCACCTGGTAAAGCATGACCTTTGCATGTGGGTGTATGCAGACTTAAGTTATTAGCCAAGAAGCATCATGAATGGCACAACAAAGCTGTGGTGTCTCTTCTCACTTTCTCATTATCTAAAAAAAAAAGGAGTGTCAGAAAAACAGCTCACTTGGATAGTGCATTGTTTTGCCATGTTTGAGCAACCCAAGTTTGGGACAACCCAAGTTTGAGCCCAATCCCCACCATATTGAAGGATGTTTCGATGCTGTAGTTTCTTTTTCACTATCTCTCACTCTCTCTGTCTCCATCTGAAAAAGTTGGTCTTAGATGGTTAAAAACAATTGATGTAACAACAGCAGCAGCAGAAGCAGCAATAACAATAACAGGAGTCCACTAGGAGTGATGGAATTGTTCAGATGTGGAGAGTCAGTGACAAACTTGGCAGAAAAAAAAAATTCCCTAGACCTCTCTAATGTTAAGCATTTTGAGGGTCTAACCTATATATTGAGTATAAGGCAAAGCATATTGGAAATACCTACAGTAATACTCTGTGCAGAAGTGACTGGTAAGTACGATAAAAATACTACTTTCTCCTCTTTTTATTTCCTTTGCTATAGTGTAATTTTTATGAGGGTTTTTGCTTGTCAAGGACTAAAAATAAACATGAGAACTATTAAAGTTCTTTGGATGTCAGGTAATTTTTGAGAGTATTAATATTCAAAGATAAAAATAAAATAGATTAATTCCATAGTTCAAAGCTAGTTTCCAATCTGAAAGTTCATTACAGAAAAGCATTTTTATTTAGTTCATGCTGTTCTAGTAGCTTTGCCCTTTTCATTGACTCAGGTCAGTTTTACTGTCTTTTTTTTTTCTCTTATAAAATCACAGTCTCAATAAAATGAACAGAGAGAAGAATTAAACCATATTGAGTCTATGACTAGTCTCTGAGTCTACCCTGAGGGGTAATTTGTATACACAAACTCTGTAGAGATTTTCTTCAGACTCTCAAGTTTCTTGTATAAGATACAGTTAAAAAAGTATTTTATTCAAAATTTTGGATTATATTTTAGACTCCTTTACAGAGAAGTCTCAGAAGTGTTATAGAGATAGACTTGTTAGCTTCCAGGAGACTTGACCATGGAGTAACAGGGATCAGATCAGATTCCCCACCACCCCCCACAAAAGAAAAAAAAAAAAACTAACAAATAAATACAGCAATAGACCTAAACAGAATCCACCAGTTACAGCTGAAACATTGCACCTTCATGTGGGTGTTTGTGTGTGCAGCTGGGGTGAGAAAATTGCATGGGATTAAAGCTGAACATGGAAATCAGAGCTCTGGGTGGCACAGCACAGCACCATTTTGCCTTTACACACATCAGTTGAGGTAGCTGCCGGTGCTGGAGGGAAGAGAACGGGGACTATGACCTCCCAATCTCTGATTCAGGGATTTTAGCCTTCTGAGTTTCAGGCAAGGACACACCAAAAAACAGGGAGCATTTTCAACCCTAAGAAGGACCAAACTTGTCTATGGCCATACCACTCATTAACTCTTTTTCAACCACCAGGTTTGAGATGCTACCATAATGCCAACCCGATTTCCCTGGACAGATGACCCCACCAATGTGTCCTGTAGCTCTGCCTCCCCAGAACCCCGCCTCACTAGGGAAAGAGAGAGACAGGCTGGGAGTACGGATTGACCTGTCCATGCCCATGTTCAGTGGGGAAGAAATTATAGAAGCCAGACCTTCCACCTTCTGCAACCCATAATGACCCTGGGTCCATACTCCCAGAGGGATAAAGAATAGGAAAACTATCAGGGGAGGGGATGGGGTAGGGAGTTCTGGTGGTGGGAATTGTGTGGAGCTGTACCTCTCTTACTCTATAGTCTTGTCAGCATTTCCATTTTATAAATAAAAAAAAAATTTAAAGGTGGGGAAAGTAAGGCTGACAGAAGTGATGGATTTGTAGTGCCAGCACTGAGCCCAGTGAATGGAATAATAATAATAGTAATAATAATAATAAGTAGGGAAATGTGTTATTGAAATAAAAATGGAAATATGGACCAACTGCATTAGTAGAGTCCATACCTTGACCCACACATGTATAGGCACCTCATATATGACAAAGGGGTCAAATTCTCCCCAATGGGGAAAATGAGGTCTTTTTTTGCCTCCAGGGTTATTATTGGGGCTCAGTGCCTGCACCATTAATCCATTTTTTTCCCTGAAGGTTATTTTTTTCCCTTTTGTTTCCCTTGTTGTTTTTTTTATTGTTGTTGTGGTTATTATTGTTGTTACTGATGTCGTCGTTGTTAGATAGGACAGAGAGAAATGGAGAGAGGAGAGGAAGACAGAGAGGGGGAGAGAGAAAGACAGACACCTTCAGACCTGCTTCATTTCTTATGAAGTGATTCCCCCCCCCCCTGCAGGGGAAAGGGATCCTTATTCTAGTCTTTGCCATTTTGTACCATGCACGTTTAAACCGCTGCACTACTGCCCAACCCCAAAAGAAGGTCTTTTTAACAAATGCTGTTGGCAGAACTGGACAACCACATGTAGAAATTTGAAACTAGACCACCAATTAGCAACATACAGCAAAATTAGCTCAAAATGGATCAAAAGATCTGGATACTAGATCTGAAAGTATAAAATGTGTAGAAGAACATAGAGGTGAAACATTTCATGGCATCAACACTAAAGATATAGTCGGAAACTTTACCCCATGGGCAAAGAAAATGAAAATGAGATAGAACACATGAGACTATATCAAATTAAAAAGCTTCTACACATCAAAAGAAAAACCCCATAAAAATAAACAGGAAACCTAGTAACTGGGAGAACATATTTGCACACAATAATTCAGACAAGTGGTTTATATAAAAAAATCTATAAACAACTCATACAAAAAGAAAAGGAAATCCCCCCAAAAGTGGGTAGAAGATATGAATAGGCAGTTTTCTAAAAATGAGGGATATACATGCCCCACAGACGTATGTAGAAATGCCCCAATTGACTCATCACTGGAGAAATACAAATCAAAACCACATTGAGATTCCACCTTAACCTATGAGAATGGCCTTCATCATAAAACAGGAGAGGATAAGTGTGGAAAGGATATGGAGAGAGAAGTCTATTAAACTGCTGGTGGGAATGCAAACTGGTACAACCAATGTAGAAAACAGTATGGAACATCCTTAAACAAATACAAGTAGAAACATTTTATGATCCAGCAATTCCACTCCTAGGCATTTATTCAAAAGAGATAATAACAGTAGTTTGAAGGGATTTAAGTAACCCCATGTTTATAGCTGCATTATTCACAATAGCCAAAATATGAATGCAATGAAAGTGCCCAATGACAGATGACTGGATAAAAAGTTATGGGATGAAAAAAAAAAGTATGGGACATATACTTAATGGAGTACTACTCAGCAATAAAAAAGATGCTTTCATATCCTATGGGATAAAATGGATGGAACTTAGAAGATTATGCTTAGTGAAGTATGCAAGTATGTAAAGAACATCCATATGCTGGTTTCACTCATGTGGAATTTAGAGAACTGAACACAAGAACTTGAAAAAACAAACAAAAACCCAATCCATATTTAGATTGTGGAAAATTATAGTGGCTTTCCAGGGGTAGGTGGGCACAGACTGTTGGTGGTGTGAAAGGTTTGAAATTATAATCCTATTAATATCAATCACTATTACTGTAACATGTCAGGGGAAGGGGAAATAGATTTAATACATCAAGTTCTGTAACTGCCCAGACCACAGCCCCAAGTATAAACATTTTCTTAGCCTACGTATTTAATGTTTCATATTTGTAAGATAATCAAACTCTGACACTGGACTTAAATTGTTCAAGGAACTCTAAAAATATATCTGTATATATAGCTTTTTAAACATCTAAATTAACTACAACTTTAGGCTAGATAGTTAAAACCATTTGGCCCTCTCAAGATCTAAAACACGGAAATTTTCAAATACCACTAAAGGGTACAAAGTACAGTGAGGTCAAGTATATTACTGTAGATGCTAACCATTGGATTTTCATAGAAAATAAACTCCAGCCAACCTGATAATAATAATAATAATAATAATAATAAATTATTGCTATTCTAAACTCTTTATAAGACTTCAAGAAACCCTTTGCATCTTCTTATTCCAGGAACCTCTAGGACTATATCCACTAGTTGATATTTCTCCTCTCTGATTCCTTACCTCCACACTGTGTGTCTGTCTCAAAAGTCAACCTAGATGGTAGTATGGCTCGACCTTCCAACGCCCATGTTCAGTGGGGAAGCAATTACAGAAGCCAGACCTCCCACCTTCTGCATCCTACAATGACCCTGGGTCCATACTCCCAGAAGGATAAATAGGAAAGCTATCTGGGGAGGGGATGGGATATGGAGTTCTGGTGATAGAAATGGTGTGGAGTTGTATCCCTTTTATCCTATGGTTTTTGTCAGTGTTTCTTTTTGATAAATAAAAATTAAATTAAGTCAGCCTAGATTAGTGAAGCCTTATAGATAATCAAATAAATAAATAAATAAGAATAAATGAAATGAATAGGGAAAAAGCTATCACTTAACTGAGAGTTCACAAGGAAAAAAATATATATCTCTACATGGCATCTTATACCATCTTTTTGATTTGTGCAGCAATAGAATAATGCTCTAAAAAGTCATACGATCATTAATTAGCAGAACCAATATTTGAAACCAGAAATGCAAAACTGTCAAGGTCTGCTTTTTCTAAGAACTCAGAATTATGTCAGCAGTGATAGAGCAGACCTAATGTCTCCTCATGTGGTCGAATATTTGGGGCATCATAGACATCTTTTTCCCAAGTGCTATCATTGGCTATATCTTTTTTTTCACACTTCTCCAAAAACAGGTACCCAAGTAAATGTTTCCCAATCTTATTCTATAAAGCTTCTCAAGGTTACTTTAAAGTACTAAAAACTAAAGTCTAGTGGTTTCTTTCTAGATATTATGCATGTCCCTTTCTTCTCTTTCTCCCCTCACTGTCTTTTTCTCTCTCCCATTTCCTTCCTTCCTTCCTTCCTTCCTTCCTTCCTTCCTTCCTTCCTTCCTTCCTTCCTTTCTTTTCATTTCTTTCTTCCTTCTTTCCTTCCTTCCTTCCTTCCTTCCTTCCTTCCTTCCTTCCTTCCTTCCTTCCATCCTTCCTTCCTTCGTTTTTATTCCTTCATTCCTTCCTTTCATGTTTTTTATAATTTATTTATTTAAGAAAGTATTAATTAACAAAACCATAGGGTAGGAGGGGTACAATTCCACACAATTTCCACCACCCAATCTCCATATCCCACCCCCTCCCCTGATAGCTTTCCCATTCTCTAGCCCTCTGGGAGCATGGACCCAGGGTCATTGTGGGTTGCAGGAGGTAGAAGGTCTGGCTTCTGTAATTGCTTCCCCGCTGAACATGGGCGTTGACTGGTCAGTCCATACTCCCAGTCTGCATCTCTCTTTCCCTAGTAGGGTGGGTCTCCGGGAAAGCGGAGATCCAGGACATATTGGTGGGGTCTTCAATCCAGGGAAGCCTGGCCGGCATCCTGATGACATCTGGAACCTGGTGACTGAAAAGAGAGTTAACATACGAAGCCAAACAAGTTGTTGAGCAATCATGGACCCAAAGCTTGGAATAGTGGAGAGGAAGTGTTAGGGGGATACTCACTGCAAACTCTAGTGTACTTCTGCTTCCAGGTATATATTTTGCAGTAGTTTATGGATACGTGTGAACATATGCTCTCTCTCACAGAAACTGGTGTATATCTAGAAATACTGGTGTATTGTTAGAAAGTGAACCACCTGAGATGGAATTAGAGTATACTTGAAAGGAAAGGTCTCACCCGAGTAATGAAGCTGAAGGGTTGTCATTCCACACGTGAAGTCTCTGGACACAGTCTGAAGTGAAGCATGTTGAGGTGGCAATCGTTGTGTTGGTTAGGTTGTGATTGGCAGATGCAATATTATTTGATATGGATTGGGAGAGGCATACGGGAAAGTGGGCCCTATCCAATGGTTCCAGGATTGGGGGAAGTAGAGGCTTTATAGTGGAGATGTGAGGTTCCTGCTGTCTTAGGGTTCCAAAAGACAATCGATAGTTAATCACATTATTTGTTAATTGGGTTAACTTTGAAAAGTCCTTTTGTTAGGGTTTGCTGTACAGTACCCAGTATCTTGTATATATCTGTGCTATTGGTTGCTTCTGATCTACTTGGTCTAGGCTTTTAAGAGAGTCTGCATATCAATTACACTGCATATATTGAGAAAAGATTCAGTTTGTGTTTTGAAAAACTTCGAGACATACAATTAATTTCCCCCTCTCATATTAATTAACTAGTGATGTATATGACTACATTTTACTAGGAGTGTACATAAACACCATTCTCACCACCAAAAGACTGTGACCCATCCCTCCCACCCACTCCAACCCCCCACTGGCCCAGAAAGCTGCATGTCTACCCCTTACCTCAGGGTTGTTACTTTGGTGCCCTACTTACAATTTGGTCAGGTCCTGCTTTTAGTTTCCCTTTCAGATCTTCTTCCTCAACTTCTGTTGATGAGTGGGATCATCCCATACTCATCTTTATCTTTCTGACTTAGCTCACTTAACATAATACCTTCTAGCTCCTTCCAAGATGGGTCAGAGAAGGTGGGTTCATTGTTCTTGATAGCTGCATAGTATCTTCCATTGTGTATATATACCACAGCTTTCTCAGCCACTCATCTGTTGTTGGGCACCTGGGTTGCTTCCAGGTTTTACGTTTTATTATGAATTGTGCTGCTATGAACATAGGAGTACACACCTCTTTTTGGTTGGGTGTTATGGAGTCCTTGGAGTATAACCCCAGGAGAGGAATTACTGGATCATATGGAAGGTCCATGTCTAGCCTTCTGAGAGTTTTCCAGACTGCTCTCCACAGAGGCTGTGCCAATTTACATTCCCACCAGCAATGTAAAAGGGTTCCTCTGTCCCCACATCCTCTCCAGCATTTGTTGCTGCTGTCCTTTTTGATGTATGCCATTCTTACAGGAGTGAGATGGTATCTTAGTGTTGTCTTAATTTGCATTTCTCTGACAATCAGTGACCTAGAGCAGTTTTTCATATGTTTGTTAGCCTTTTGGATCTCCTCTGTAGTGAATGTTTTGTTCATATCCTCTACCCATTTTTGGATGGGGTCATTTGCTTTTTTGGTGCTAAGTTTGCTGAGATCTTTATATATTTTGGTGATTAGTTTCTTTTCTGATGTATGGCATGTGAAGATCTTCTCCCATTCTGTGAGGGGTCTCTTTGTTTAATAGTTTCTTTTGATGTGCAGAAGCTTTTCAATTTGATGTAGTCCCATTGGTTTGTTTCTGCTTTAGTCTTCCTTGCAATTGGGTTTGATTCATCAAAGATGTCCTTGAGATGTAGGTGGGAAAGTGTTTCACCAATGTTTTCCTCTAAGTATTTGATAGTTTCTGGTCTGACATCTAGGTCTTTGATCCATTTGGTGTTGATTTTTGTTTCTGGTGAGATAAAGTGGTTCAATTTCATTCTTCTGCATGTTACAACCCAGTTTTCCCAGCACCATTTATTGAAGAGAGCCTCCTTCTTCCATTTAATCCTTTGGGCCCCCTTATCAAAGATTAGATGTCCGTAGGTGTGGGGATTTATTTCTGGGCTTTCAATTCTGTTCCACTGGTCTGTGTGCCTATTTTTGTTCCAGTACCATGCTGTTTTGATGATGATGGCTTTATAATATATTTTAAGGTCTGGGAGTGTGATGCCTCCATTTCTGTTTCTTTTCCTTAAGATGGTTTTGGCAATTCTAGGTGTTTTCCTTTCATCTTTCTTTCTTTCTTTCTTTCTTTCTTTCTTTCTTTCTTTCTTTTCTTTCTTCTTTCTTTCCACCAGGGTTATTACAATGGCTCAGTGTCTGTATAACTTCACTGCTCACAACAGTTACTGTTTTCTTTCATTTTTGACAAAAGATGAGAGAGATTTAGAGAGGGAAGGAAAACACCTGCAGGACTGTCTCACTGTTCATGAAGTTTCTGCCTTACAAGTAGCAGCTGTCGTAAATCCAGGTTTGCTGACATGACAAGATGTGTACTTTACTGTATGAGCTACCACCCAGCCTTTCCCCCTCATTTAACTTTTTATTAATGAGGGATGGGAGTGAATAAGAGACCCAGAGTATTATTCTGGCTCATGCAATTCTAGGAATCAAACTCACGACCTTATGTCTGTAAATCCAGCAATTTATGTAAATTGTAGGATGCAGTTTTTTTTTTTTTTTCCACCTTTGGTCATCACTGGAGTTTCATTCTTCAGGTAGAAGGACAGAGGCAGAGGCAGAGGCAGAGATAAAGAGACAGAAATAAAGAAACCACAATACTGAAGCTGAGGTAGAGGTCTGATTTGAATCTAGGTTGTGCCCATAACAATGAAAGGGCATTAGCTGAGTGAGCTGTCTTGTTGGACCAAGAGCTGATTCAATTCGATTCTTATTATGTACACTTACCCTAGTCAGCTACTACTCTACTCCTTAACAAAAGCCAATTCTTAAAATGCGTAATTCAGAATGATCTAAACACATTTTCCTGCTTTGAGACCCTTCTAGGCTCAAATCCTCAGTCTGAGTCTAACAGACTCACGCAAAATTCAAGTCTGTTGCTCAGTGACCAGTTGCTAGCACAATGATCACAGGTTGTAATGATGTGACTGTGCTGCTTCTCTGTCACCTGAGTGAGCACTCTTCCAGACCAGAGGACAGAGGACCCAGGAGAGAAGGTAACCACACCCCTCCTTCTGCCCCACATTTTTGCCTACACAAGGAAGGAGTAAAGCTTTTTCTCCTGGCTGCCTGTGGTCCAAACTTGGACAAAGAAGCAAGGCTTGAAACTGGTTTGTCCACATGTCAAGGCACATCCAGTGGGTGATCTATCTCTTTGGTTTTCAATCTCTAATTTCTAATATGGGTAGAAATGGAGGGTTTTGTTTTTTTCCCCTGTAGGGAAAGATGCCCTCAGGCTCCTAACTAATTCAGGCCGGGTCTTTGAGTTTTGCATAAAGCAGATCAGGTTTCAACACAAGGATGCCTGGGGGCCAACTGGGAAATTAGTTCTTTTAAGACTCAGAGAGAGCTAGGTGGGACTGGCAGGAGAATTTGACTCTGGAGTACTGAATCCCTGACTTAACTGTAGTCCCAGATCTGAGCGTACACACACACTCTCTCTCTCTCAATTTTGTTTATTATCTTTATTTATTTATTGGGTAGAGACAGCCAGAAATCGAGATGGAAAGGGGATATAGTGAGGGAGAGAGAGAGAGACACCTGCAACAGTGCTTCACCACTTGCAACGTTTTCCCCTTCTGTGGGAATCAGGGGCTTGTGCATTTTAATATGTGTGCTCAACCTGGTGTGCCACCACCAGCCCCCTTCCCAGTACTCTCTGTCCATACCCTGCCCCCTGCCCCCTGCCCCCAAGCAGTTTAATTCTGTTCCTGTGCATCTTTGCAATTCAAGTCCTACTATGGTACCTTGTAGGGTCAGACAGATGACCAATTCTTTTTAGTTCAAAGCAGGAGAAGGTAAGGTGGGGGATGAGAAGGCACATGTCCTGGACCTGAGTCTTTCTTGGTTGGGCCTCCATACCTGTTGACTGTACTTTGGGAAGAGAAAGAGGGACTTCCACACATTGCTACTCAGCCTACCCCCCCTCCACACACACACACACCTGGCTGAAATTCTGCTTGCCACCCACCCCTCCTGAAGCTGGACACAAATCCTTTCTTTCTTTTCTTTTCTTTCTTTCTTTTTTTTTGCCTCCAGGATTATTGCTGGGGCTCTGTGCCTGCACTAGGAACCCACTGCTCCTTGAGGCCATTTTCCCCATTTTGATGTCCTGGTTGTCTTTGATATTGTTATTCTTGCTATTGCTGTTCTTGTTTGTTGTTGGATAGGACAGAGAGATTGAGAGAGAAGGGGAATACAGGGGTGGGGGGAGAAAGATAGACAGACAACTGCAGACCTGCTTCACCACTTATGAAGCTACCCCCCTGCAGGAGGGGAGCCAGGGGTTGGAAGGAGGATCCTTTCAGCCAGTCCTTGTGCTTCAAGCCATGTGCGCTTAACCCGCTGTGCTACTGCCTGGCCCCAAAGGAGATTCCCATACCCATTTAGCATACCCTTCCCTTCCCTTCCCTTCCCTTCCCTTCCCTTCCCTTCCCTTCCCTTCCCTTCCCTTCCCTTCCCTGCCCTGCCCTGCCCTGCCCTGCCCTGCCCTGCCCTGCCCTGCCCTGCCCTTTCCTTCATATCCTTTCTTCTGCCAGTAGGGTTATAGTTGGGTTTAGGTTATAGCCCCACTGTTCCTGGTAGCCATTTTTCTTTATTTCTTCTTTTATGATGAGAGAGACAGAGAGACACAGAGAACCCTGAAGCACTGATCCACCACTAGTGATGTTACCCTCTGCAGGTAGAGATGAGACTTGAACTTGGATCCTCCTGCATGGAAACGTGCACTCTATCAGGTGTGACACCTCCAGGTACCAACATCCACAGCATTTCTTCAAGCTGAGAAATTCAAGTTGCCTGTCTGAATGTTCTTTGCTCCTATTTCCTAAGTTTTCTGTTGTGCATGAGGCTCCGATACTGAGAGGGAATGCACGTATTTTAAAGTGACAGGTAGACAAACCAGCCTTCTCCAGCCATCCTCCCACTTCCAGCTGCAGTGGACACCCCCTTTGACCTAGTTAGAGACCCACTTAACACATTAATTTCAAAAGATAGGGACTAAGTTCCCTTTGCCCTCCTTCCAGCTGCAAAATCCTTGTTTAGCCCCCCCTTCCATTTGCAGTAATGATTTAATATAACTATATTTGAAATAATAACCATGTCCTCCATCCGCCCTCCCCTTCACAGCTGCAGCTTCCAACCTGGAGTTGCCTCTGAACTGTGATTAATACATGTGTTTAATGAAACAGTCATTCTCCATTTCTTTTAGCCTCCCAGATGTATATTTCCCAACTCTTGCATACTGACTAGGTATTTCAGGTCTAGACTCACAGTGTTTTTCAAGAAATCTGGACGTTGCGACTATGCTCTCTTTATGCTACACTAGTGTGCTCACACTAAAGCTTTATCCCAACTCTCAGAAGCTCCTTCAAACATATATATCCATGTATCTCCAGTATCTCCAGTAACAAAGTGCTGCTGGTAGATGCCTCGTGACCACAGCTCTTCCTAGCAAAGTCAGTTTCCCACCTCCCTTTCGGTCACAGAAGTGGAACAGAGTAAAACTCCACAGTTCAGAGAATCTCAAAGATTTGGAATGCATGAGTTTGTGTTGTCTGTCAATACAACATTCTCCTTGTCTTCTAGAATCACATTTCTTTTGCAACTGCAACAAAATTGACATAATAAGAATTAATCATTTTCAAGTGTAGACTTTAGTTGCATTTACGGCATTTGCAAAATTATGTAGCCATCACCTCTATCTAGTTACAAAATATTTTCATCACCCCCCAAAGGGGATTCCCATACCCATTAAGCAGTAATTTCCCATTTCCTCCTCCCCTCAGTCTCTGCAAAGTATAAATCTGTTTTCTGTCTCTTATAAAAAAAGTCATACTTTGTGGCTAGAAATGTCAACCATACTACTTATTTGAACAAACTTCTGAATGTGGTTTGTTTCACAGTTGAGTGATAAAGACCTCAAACCCTTAGCACTCTGGCAACCAGATAGCTCTAATGCATTATGCTCTTAAAGTTAGAGAATCTTTGGTGATTAGTTCAATTCATTGTGAATGGGACCTGGATCTAATATGGTTCAGCTTCCTTAAAACACAGACTTAACATGCGGCCATTTGAACACTTTGCAGAAGTTTTCAAATCCTAACAAACAATAACTGAAGATTTAAAACTATCCATCAAGAAAATGAAAGTGATTGTGCTTAGAAAAATAAGTGAAGAGGTGAAAGACAGATATAGAACAGTTCCATTCAGCTGTGGAATATAGATGATTAAAGCACACATATTTACGAAAAGAGAGAAGAGAAAAGAAAAGGAAGGGAAGAGGAGAGGAGAGGAGAGGAGAGGAGAGGAGGGAGAGGAGAGGAGAGGAGAGGAGAGGAGAGGAGGGAGAGGAGAGGAGAGGAGAGGAGAGGAGGGAGAGGAGAGGAGAGGAGAGGAGAGGAGAGGAGAGGAGAGGAGAGGAGGGAGAGGAGAGGAGAGGAGAGGAGAGGAGAGGAGAGGAGAGGAGGGAGAGGAGAGGAGAGGAGAGGAGAGGAGGGAGAGGAGAGGAGAGGAGAGGAGAGGAGAGGAGAGGAGGGAGAGGAGAGGAGAGGAGGGAGAGGAGAGGAGAGGAGAGGAGAGGAGGGAGAGGAGAGGAGAGGAGAGGAGAGGAGAGGAGGGAGAGGAGAGGAGAGGAGAGGAGAGGAGAGGAGGGAGAGGAGAGGAGAGGAGGGAGAGGAGAGGAGAGGAGAGGAGAGGAGAGGAGAGGAGGGAGAGGAGAGGAGAGGAGAGGAGGGAGAGGAGAGGAGAGGAGAGGAGAGGAGAGGAGAGGAGAGGAGGGAGAGGAGAGGAGAGGAGAGGAGGGAGAGGAGAGGAGAGGAGAGGAGGGAGAGGAGAGGAGAGGAGAGGAGAGGAGAGGAGAGGAGAGGAGAGAGGAGAAGAGGAAGTATCTCGCAGCCTTTATCATGCTTGGGGGGGAGAAAGACACCGATCTTTTGTGGTAGTTATAGAGTGAAACTATTCCCTATAATCTTAGAATCTTGTAAGTCACTAAAACACAAATGAAAATAATATTAAATTCAGTTAAACCATTCATCAAGGCTAGTTCAAAAGAACAAGGCTTTAGCATCCCTAGCTCCTCTAGACTAAGTCTTGAGAAAGTATTCTTCCCTACTCAAATATTTCTGGACCTGCAAGTCTTGTAGTGGCATCTGGGCCTGATTTTTTTTTCTTCCATTACCACTTCTCCTCAGCACTCTCACCCTATAAATTCCCCCCAAAGCATTGGTCCTAGAGGGTTTATGTGCCTGCTATATAACAATGATTTGCTGATTTATTCAGTTTTCTCATTTACTTAACAAGTTTTTACTGAATTCCTCTGATCTGCTTAGTACCATTCTGGTTCAGGAAATAAAAACAGTGGACAAAATAACAGATCAGATGGTAGTGCACCCTACTAAGCTCACATATTATCATGAGCAGGAGCTCAGGCTTGAATCCCTGTTCTCCACCTTCAGGAAGGCGCTTAATGAGTGGTGAAGCAGATTTGCAGGTATCTACCTTTCTCTCCCTCTCTCTCTCTCTCTCTCTATCTCCCTTCTGCTCTCTGTTATATCAAGTATACTAGAAAGAAAGAAAGGAATAAAGAAAGAAAAGAAGAATAAAAGGAACAAATGAACTCTGAGAATAGTGGATTTTCATGGTGCTGACACTGAGTCCCAGTGATAACCCTAGTGATAATAAAAAAAAATAATAAATGGACAAAATAACCCAATGTATCAATTAAAATGTATTTTCTACTGTAACTCCTTCCAGACCTAAATATAACAAGATAATGTAAACTATGAAACTTTAAGAGGAATTTCAAAGAATCTCATTAAGAGTGAGTGATCTGACCACTTATAATACATATACACTATATATATATATATATATGTGTGTGTGTGTGTGTGTGTGTGTGTGTGTGTGTATGTGTGTGTGTAGAGAGAGAGAGAGGAATATTAAGGTAATTTTCTGTTATTTATGATATTTTATTTGCTTTCTTTCATTTTTGTCTGTGGTGTCAGGTTTTGAACGCAAGGCCTCAAAGGTACTGTGTTGCTAGCCCTCCCCCCCAAACATAGATTCTTCAGGCTCATGGTTAGGAAAAAATATATCTCATTGAATTTTCTGTTTACCAGATATTTCACAAGATGCTCTTGCTCTTAATGGAAGAAGATACTTTTAGAAGTTGTTTATTTTTGTATTATTATGCTAAGCTGTGTCAGGTAATCCTCCACACCGACTAATCATTAGGACATACTGATCAACACACGTGTAGACAATGCTATGTAGAAGATCCGTGGCTACAGAGGAATTTAGGCATATAAACAAGGTGATTGTGGTTGTAATTCAATGACCTTGATAGAAGATGAAAAGTACTATTTAAAAATTATGACAGTCGGAGGAGCACATGACTGGAAAAAAACAACATGAAATGTAAATTATTTGAACATCGGTCTCATGATACGGATGATAGAGTTGAACTCCACCGATGTGCTGCCTAGATTATGTACATATAACTGACTACTTATTTCAGCTATCCATTGAACAACTTTCTCTAACCCTAATGCACATACAAATCAGTCTAGAAGGGTCTGAGTTTCTGTATTTCTAACAAGCTCCCAAGTGAAGCTGATGCTTCTAGTCTACAGGCCACACATTAAGTTGTATTATTATACACTGGCATGTGGCAGGCATTTAATACAGAGTCTATAAATAAACAAATGCCACACTAACAAGAGTATTGCCCAAGTGGGCTTTTAATCTTCAGATGAGAAATAACTATTATTTATGGACATCACTTTATAAATGGGCCTCTACACTCATTTCTAAATGGGGCACTAACAGAAGTCAAAAAGATAGTGGAGAGAGGGGGGCTTATTTCTTCTCAAGTATTTCAGGAAAATCTGTGCAGCCAAACCACAGTTTGAGATGCTGACTGCTTCTGAGGATGAGTTTGTAGAAGAATGCCAGTCAACAAAAAAGTTGCTCAGGGGGCCCTCCCTGTGAAGTACAAATTAATGACTCCCCTCCTTCAACTAAAAGCAATCTTTTTATTATAACTGAGGACACACTTTAAGGCATATTTTTTTATGTTTTTTTAAAAATATATATTGATTCCTTTTTGTTGCCCTTGTTTTATTGTTGTAGTTATTATTGTTGTTGTTCTTGATGTCGTCTGGATAAGACAGAAAGAAATGGAGAGAGGAGGGGAAGACAGAGACTGGGAGATTTTGAAAGATAGACACCTGCAGACCTGCTTCACCGCTTGTGAAGCATCTCCCATGCAGGTAGGGAGCCCGGGGCTCTAACCCGGATCCTTACACTGGTCCTTGTGCTTCGCATGTGTGCTTAACCTGCTGTGCTACTGCCCGACTTCCTTAAGTATTTCTAAACGAGGTGACACTGGGGCATGAAGAATATGCCTGAAAATGATCTAGTACGTTTCCCAGTGTCTTAGTCTGCTTAAAGCTGCCATTAAAAACTACCAGACTGAGTGTATTAAACCAAGGCAAAGCAATTTGAGGAAAGGGGGTGGGGAGGCGCAGGGGTTCTGGTACATGATACTGGGAAAGGACCCAGTTGGAGATGAGAGTGTTTTATAGACACCTTTCATGGAGTGCTGAAAAATTTTGCTCATGTGTCAACCATTGTACTGTAAATAATTAACCCTGACCACAATAAAATGATAGAAATGACCAACTAGACTGATGGACTTGAGCGACACAAACTTATTTTTCACAGTTCTAGATATTTAGAAGGCTAGCATTAAGATGTTTCCAGGGAGTCTGGTGGGGCTGCAGTGGGTTAAGCGCAAGTGGCGCCAAGCACAAGTACAGATGTAAGGATCTTGGTTCGAGGCCCCGGTTCCCCACCTGCAGGGGAGTCACTTTACGAGGTGGTGAAGCAGGTCTGCGGGTGTCTGTCTTTCTCTTCTCTCTGTCTTTCCCTTCTTTGTCCATTTCTCTCTTTCTTATCCAACAACAACGACAACAACAACAATAATAACTACAACAACAATAAAAAAAACAAGGGCAAAAAAGGGGAAAATAAATAAATAAATAAAGATGTTTCCAAGGTTGGTTTCATGCTGAGGCTGCTTTTGCTTGGAGTCACTCAACATCTTGATGTTTATTCACATGATCTCAGCTCAGGGTGTGAAGAAGAGAGATTTTTGGTATTTTCTCCTCTCCTTATACAGATAAGATTCTATTGGACTCCACATTATGATCTCATTTAACTTTATCTCCATAAAAGTCCTTCCTATCTTCAAAGGCTATGAACAGAATTACTTGCGGTAATCTTAAGTCTGTAAACACTTATTATACAAAATTTCAGTCAATTTCAAGTAGATTAATATCTTCAACAAAAAGAAGTATGCCTCATGTGTCATATATAGTAGTACATGGCAGGTATTTCATATCTAGTTGATAAATAAATGAAGGACACCCTAGGAAGGGTAGTGTCACAGAAATAATGTTGACACATTGTATAGTATAGATGCTCAGTGCCAGTACCTAGACCACCCAGACCTGCCTTCGTAGAGCACAGTGTCAAAGGACTTCTGCATGGTCACACTTGCACACACTGTTGCTGAACACCATAGTCACAAGGTCATATTTGCATAGAAAGACAATAATTAGTCATCGACTAAGAGAATGCATCATTTCTTTTTTTTTTTTTAAATTTTTTATTTAAGAAAGGATTAGTGAACAAAAGCATAAGGTAGGAGGGGTACAACTCCACACAATTCCCACCACCCAATCCCCATAACCCACCCTCTCCCATGATAGCCTTCCCATTCTCTAGCCCTCTGGGAGCATGGACCCAGGGTCGTTGAGGGTTGCAGAAGGTAGAGGGTCTGGCTTCTGTAATTGCTTCCCCGCTGAACATGGGCGTTGACTGGTCGGTCCATACTCCCAGTCTGCCTCTCTCTTTCCCTAGTAAGGTGTGTCTCTGGGGAAGCTGAGCTCCAGGACACATTGGTGGGGTCTTCAATCCAGGGAAGCCTAGCCAGCATCCTGGTGGCATATGGAACCTGGTGATTGAAAAGAGAGTTAACATACAAAGCCAAACAATTTGTTGAGCAATCATGGATCCCAAGTTTGGAATAGTGGAGAGGAAGTGTTAGGGAGGTACTCACTGCAAACTCTAGTGTAATCCTGCTTTCAGGTATATATTTTGCAGTAGTTTATGGATACGTGTGCACATACGCTCTCTCTCACAGAAACTGGTGTATATCTAGGTTATGGGACTTTGTTGGAAAGTGAACTACCTGAGATGAAATTAGAGTGTACTATAAAAGGAAAGGTCTCACCCGAGTAATGAAGCTGAAGGGTTGTCATTCCACACGTGAAGTCTCTGGATACACTCTGAGGTGAAGCATGTTGAGATGGCAATCGTTGCTTTGGTTTGGTTGTGGTCGGCGGATGCAATATTATTTGGTATGGATTGGGAGATGCATACGGGAAAGTGAGCCCTATCCAAGGGTTCCAGGACTGGGGGAAGTAGGGGCTCTATAGTGAAGATGTGAGGTTCCTGCTGTCTTAGGGTTCAAAAAGACAATCAATAGTTAATATTATCATCACATTATTTGTTAATTGGGTTAACTTTGAAAAGTCCCTTTGTTATGGTTTGCTGTACAGTACCCAGTATCTTGTATATAGCTGTGCTATTGGAAGCTTCTAATCTACTTGGTCTAGGCTTTTGAGAGAGTCCGCATATCAAATACGTAGCCTATCTATTAAAAAAATTCAGTTTGTCTTTTGAGAACCTTTGAGACATACAATTGATTTCCCCCTCTCATATTAATTAACTACTGATTTATATGTCTACATTTTGCTAGGAGTGTGCATAAACACCATTCCCATCACCAAATGACCGTGACCCATCCCTCCCGCCCATTCCCACCCCCCACTGGCCCAGGAAGCTACATGTCTACCCCTCACCACTGGGTTTTTACTTTGGTGCCCTACTTACAATTTGATCAGGTCCTGCTTTTAGTTTCCCTTTCAGATCTTCTAAGTCAGCTTCTGTTGATGAGTGGGATCATCCCATACTCATCTTTAACTTTCTGACTCAGTTCACTTAACATAATTCCTTCTAGCTCTGTCCAAGATGGGTCAGAGAAGGTGGGTTCATTGTTCTTGATAGCTGCATAGTATTCCATTGTGTATATATACCACAGCTTTCTCAGCCATTCATCTGTTGTTGGGCACCTGGGTTGCTTCCAGATTTTAGCTATTATGAATTGTGCGCTATGAACATAGGAGTACACACCTCTTTTTGGTTGGGTGTTATGGAGTCCTTGGGGTATAACCCCAGGAGAGGAATTATTGGGTCATATGGAAGGTCCATGTCTAGCCTTCTGAGAGTTTTCCAGACTGCTCTCCACAGAGGCTGTACCAATTTACATTCCCACCAGCAATGTAAAAGGGTTCCTCTGTCCCCACATCCTCTCCAGCATTTGTTGCTGCTGTCCTTTTTGATGTATGCCATTCTTACAGGAGTGAGGTGGTATCTTAGTGTTGTCTTAATTTGCATTTCTCTGACAATCAGTGACCTAGAGCAGTTTTTCATATGTTTGTTAGCCTTTTGGATCTCCTCTTTGGTGAATGTTTTGTTCATTTCCTCTGCCCATTTTTGGATGGGGTCATTTGCTTTTTTGCGGCTAAGTTTGCTGAGCTCTTTATATATTTTGGTGATTAGTTTCTTGTCTGATGTCTGGCATGTGAAGATCTTCTCCCATTCTGTGAGGGGTCTCTCTGTTTGTTTAATAGTTTCTTTGTATGTGAAGAAGCTTTTCAATTTGATGTAGTCCCATTGGTTTGTTTCTGCTTTGGTCTTCCTTGCAATTGGGTTTGATTCATCAAAGATGTCCTTGAGGTGTAGATGGGAAAGTGTTTTACCAATGTTTTCCTCTAAGTATTTGATTGTTTCTGGTCTGACATCTAGGTCTTTGATCCATTTGGAGTTGATTTTTGTTTCTGGTGAGATAAAGTGGTTCAATTTCATTCTTCTGCATGTTTCAACCCAGTTTTCCCAGCACCATTTATTGAAGAGAGCCTCCTTTTTCCATTTAATCCTTTGGGCCCCCTTATCAAAGATTAGATGCCCATAGGTGTTGGGATTTACTTCTGGGCTTTCAATTCTGTTCCACTGGTCTGTGTGCCTATTTTTGTTCCAGTACCATGCTGTTTTGATGATGATGGCTTTATAATATAATTTAAGGTCTGGGAGTGTGATGCCTCCATTTCTGTTTCTTTTCCTTAGGATGGTTTTGGCAATTCTGGGTGTTTTCAGGTTCCAGATAAATGATTGTAGTGTTTGTTCTATTCTCTTAAAGAAGCTTGGTGGAACTTTGATGGGTATTGCATTAAATTTGTATATGGCTCTGGGGAGAATGTTCATTTTGATGATATTTATTCTTCCAATCCATGAGCATGGGATATCTTTCCATTTCTTGGTATCAGTTTCTATCTCCTTGAGTAGCGACTCATAGTTTTCAGCATACAAGTCTTTCACTTCTTTGGTCAACTTTATTCCTAGGTATTTGATTGATTTTGCTGAAACAGTAAATGGGAGTGATTTCTGGATGTCTTCTTCTTCAGATTTAGTGTTTGCATAAAGAAATGCCACTGATTTTTGTACATTGATTTTGTAGCCTGATACCTTGCTATATTGCCTAACAACTTCCAGTAATTTTCTACTGGATTCTTTAGGTCTTTCTATGTATACTATCATATCATCTGCAAATAGTGAGAGCTTGACTTCTTCCCTTCCAATCTGTATCCCTTTGATTTCTTTCTCTTGCCTGATTGCTATGGCAAGAACTTCCAATACTATGTTGAAGAGTAACGGTGACAGTGGACAGCCCTGTCTAGTCCCCAATCTGAGGGGGAATGCTTTCAGCTTCTCTCCATTGAGTATGATGTTGGCTGTAGGTTTGCTATATATAGACTCCACTATCTTGAGGAATTTCCCATCTATTCCCATTTTCTGTAGAGTTTTGAGCATGAATGGGTGTTGGATTTTGTCAAAGGCTTTCTCTGCATCTATTGAGATAATCATGTGGTTTTTGGCTTTGCTTTTATTGATGTGATGAATGACATTGATTGATTTACGGATGTTGAACCAGCCTTGCATTCCTGGGATGAATCCCACTTGGTCATGATGAACAATCTTTTTGATGTGTTGCTGTATCCGGTTGGCCAAGATCTTGTTTAATATTTTGGCATCTATGTTCATCAGAGATATTGGTCTGTAGTTTTCCTTTTTTGTTCTGTCCCTATCAGCTTTTGGTATCAGGGTGATGTTGGCTTCATAAAAGGTGGAAGGGAGTATTCCTGTTTCTTCAGTCTTATGGAATAGCTTAAGAAGTATGGGTATTAACTGTTTCCTGAAAGTTTTGTAGAATTCGTTTGTGAAGCCATCTGGTCCAGGACTTTTGTTGTTGGGGAGATTCTTAATAACGGTTTCAATTTCTTTGTCTGTGATTGGTGCATTTAGATTTTGTAGTTCTTCTTGGTTCAGTTTTGGAAGTGCATAGGTTTCTAGGAATTGTTCCATTTCTTCCAGATTCTCTAGCTTGGTGGCATATAGTTCTTTATAGAAGTTTCGCAGAATTCTCTGGATTTCTGTGGTGTCAGTTGTGATATCTCCTGTATCGTTTACAATTCTATTAATTTGAGTATTCTCTCTTTTTTGTTTGGTGAGTCTGGCTAGGGGTTTGTCAATTTTGTTTAATCTTTCAAAGAACCAACATTCTGCTTCATTGATCTTTTGTATGGTTCTTCTATTTTCAATGTTGTTTATTTCTGCTCTAACTTTAGTGATTTCTGTCCTTCTGGTTGCTTTAGGGTTCCTTTGTTCCTCTTCCTCTAAGTCCTTGAGGTGTGTAGTAAGTTCGTTCATTTGGGCTTCTTCTTGGTGTTTAATATGTGATTGTATAGCTATAAGTTTCCCTCTCAGTACTGCTTTAGCTGTGTCCCAAATATTTTGATAGGTTGTGTCTTCATTTTCATTAGTTTCCAGGAACATTTGAATTTCCTGTTTGAGTGAGTCTCTGACCCAGTGGTTCTTAAGGAGCATGTTGTTTAGTTTCCAAATTCTATGTCTTTTAATAATTTTCCGTTTGTTGTTAAAAGTTAGTTTTACTCCACTGTGGTCTGAGAAGATACTTGGGATGATTTCAATGCTCTTGAATTTATTGATGCTGTCTTTGTGGCCTAACTTGTGGTCTATCCTTGAGTATGTGTTGTGTGGATTTGAAAAGAAGGTGTATTCCAGTTTTTTGGGGTGGAGGAGTCTGAAAATGTCCAAGAGGTATAGTCTGTCAATCTCTTCATTCAATTCTCTTGTATCTTTATTGGTTCTCTGCTTTGTTGATCTGTCTAAGTGTGAGAGTGGGGTATTGAAGTCTCCCACTATTATTGTATTACTATTGATGTATTTTTGAAATTCTTTCAATAGGTGTTTAATGTATTTAGATGGTCCCTCGTTGGGTGCATAGATGTTAATAATTGTTAAGTCTTCTTGGCTGATTGATCCTCTAATCATTATGTAATGTCCTTGCCTATCTTTTATTACTTTATTTAATTTAAAATCTATCGTGTCTGAGATGAGAATGGCTGTTCCTGCCCTTTTTTGTGGACCATTAGCCTGTATGATAGTTTTCCATCCTTTCACTTTAAGTCTGTGTTTATCTTGTTGTGACAGATGTGATTCTTGCAAGCAGCATATGGTTGGGTTATGTTTTCTGATCCATCCCCCCACCCTGTGCCTTTTGATGGGTGAGTTTAAGCCATTGACATTTATTGATATTATGGATTTAATGTATTGTAGTGCCATTGTTCTAAAAAACAATTTGTTTACTCTGATATATTACAAGTATTATAGTGATGTTATAAGAGGTGTTTATAAGAGGTGTTTTAGTACCTCTTTCAGGGCCGGCTTGGTGATAGTTGCCTCCTTTAACTGTTGTTTGTCTAAGAAGGTTTTGATCCCTTCATCTAGCTTGAATGAAAGTCTAGCAGGATATATAATCCTTGGTTGAAACCCTTTTTCATTCAGGGCTCGATAGATATCTTGCCACTCCCTTCTGGCTTTTAGAGTTTGAGTTGAGAAATCTGCCGAAAGTCTTATGGGTTTTCCCCTGTATGTGACTTTTTGTTTCTCTCTTGCAGCCTTTAGGATCCTTTCTTTATCCTTACTTCTTCTCATTGTGACTATGATGTGTCTTGGTGTTTTCAGGTCTGGGTTGATTCTGTTTGGTACTCTCTGGGCCTCTTGCACCTTGATATCCTTTCTGTTATTCAGGTCTGGGAAATTTTCTTGTATTATTTCCTCTAGAATGTTTGCTTCCCCTTCCTCTCTTTCTTCCTCTGGCAGGCCAATTATATGAATGTTACTTCTTTTGAGATCATCCCATATGTCTCTGTTGTTGTTTTCAGTGTCTCTCAATCTCTTTTTAAGCTCTTTCACCTCTTTCTTAGTTTTCTCTAACTCATCCTCTGTCTGACTAATTCTGTTTTCTGCTTCTGTTAGTCTGCTTTCCCTTGCCTCAGCTTCTTTCTTCATTACAGCTATTTCAGCTTTCAGTTCTCTAATTGTCTCAAGATAATCAGTATTTTCCTTGGGGGTCTCAACTGTTGTTTCCCTAATACTGCCATTTCTTTCCTCCAATGTTGTTTTCATTTCTGTGATTAATAAGTTTATTATTGCTTGCATACTTTTCTTATCTATGGTTACTTCTGACTGATTTGTGGTTTCTTCTGGGCTCTTGCCTTCATTCATTGGGGTAGCAGTTTTATTTGTTTTTAATCTACCCATTTTTTTTTTTAATTTATGTGTTTCTCTCTTTTTTTTTTTTTTTAATGCTCTGTTGTTCCTCAGTTGTTGTGTTTTGAGCACAAGTAACACTGTACTAAATACCTTTATGACAATTGCACTCACCAACCTCCGGAATAACAGTAGCAACTGAAGTAAGTATTGAAGGAGTTTAATCGTTACCAGTTAGCCAAACAATTTCTCCAGTCCGTGAAAAAATAGTAACCAAATCCCAGTGAAGAAAGAGAAAAGGAAGAGAGGATAGCAAGAATAGACAGTTATGCAAATCTACTATCCAGTGTATATTCTAAGGGTAACAAGAGTGTAAAGGGAACTAGAGCAGAGATAGACACATAGACAGTCCACTCTGGGTCAGATTTCTTCCCCAAAGTAATTCACAAATTCAGAAAGGCAAAGAAGAAAGAAGTGTATGACAAGATTAAAAAAAAAAAAAAAAGAAAAAAAAAGAGAGAGATAGAGAGAGATAAGAGAGAGAAAAGGGAGAAGATAAGAAGAAGAGTTGTAATTAAAGAGCAGTGCGAGGAACTTCCCAAATGTGTATCAGTGAATTAAAAAACAAAACAAAACAAAAAAAAAAAAACCCTGTTTGGTGGTATGGGGTATCCTGCTAGTAGCTGGTCCCAGGCATTGCTTATGGGGGGGGGCGGCGGGAAGGATGTATGCTTGAAAATTAAAAGGAAGAAAAAAGAATTTTTTCCCCTACTCTAATTTGCCGGGATAGCCTGAGGGTACTTCTTCCCGAGCTAGTGCTCTCTGGGTTGGAGAGAACTCAACTGGAGCTGATCTAGGCTGCTGTGTGGGAGAAGGATCAGGAACGCGTGCTGCACCAACTTCCGCAGGAGACACACTCTGGAACTCTCGGAGCCGGAAAGCAATTTCCAAGTGTCTTTAATCAGAAGAGCAGCTGTTTTTATACTCTCCAAGTAGGGTGGAAACAGGATGTGATATAGAGAGGGTGGAGAGAAAAGTGACTGGTGAAAATCAGAGTGTGACAAGGAGGGGGCGGAACAGGCGAGAATCCTATAACTGAACCACCAATGCCCTGGAGTGCTTTATGTAAAAGTGATTTATGTAAATAGACCAAACCTTTGGATCAGTAAATCCCTATATAGCCATATGGATAAGAAGAAGCCAGGGGGAGATGGCAACTACCCAACACTAATTCTTAACCCAAATTAAGTTATAGACACATCCTTGGTATGACCGTTATGGCCCCTTATTGGCTGGCCTGCTAAAGGCAGAAAATCCTATTGTTTACACGAGATGTGTCCGGAGCTCAAAGGCTAGCCGCTTCTCAATCCGCCATCTTCCGGGAAACCCCGCCCTCCAGACTTTTTTAAAGGATTTCTCAAAAATGAAAACTAGCTCCAAGTCCTTTGATCCAATGAGAGCTATACTCAAGAAGTCTTTGGATCCACCCTCAGGGTCGAGGTGGACCCTGGCGACTCCCAAGAGGCAGCCCCCGAGCTAAAGTGCTCTCTCCGGGTCCTCTGCCCTCCATGCTCTGCAACCGGCGGAGGAGCCGCCTTCCCGGGCGGACAATGCCGGCGCACTCGCCTTGCCTGGCGCCGCCTGGGAATTCTGGCACCCCGCTAGTCCGTGTCACCTTTGCTCTAATTGTTAACCCAAATTAAACTGTAATCACTTCTTTGGTGCCCCCCCCTTATTGACTGGCCTGCTAAAGGCAGAAAATCCTACCGTTGCCGACGATGCTATCAGAGCACTCGCTGTTAGCGATTTCACAGGCCGCCATCTTCCCACAATCCCCCAGAATGCATCATTTCTAATTTCCTTTGACTAGTTTATCTGTAATATGTAGTTATTGGGCCATTAGAAATCTGTCATTTTTGAAAGATACTTTTGATAAGTGAAAATGAAAATATGTATATATTGGTTATGTGGTTCTTGGTAGATGTTGAGCCAATATGGAACACCTTGTGATTGTTTACTCATAAGTCTGGTACCTAATCATTCAAGATACAGTGACATATTTCATTTGCTTGGGAAGAGTACTCTTGAATCCTTTTTTTTTTTTGTCTACTAGAGTACTGTTCAGCTTTGGCTTATGATAGTGCGGGGGATTGAACATGGGACTTTGGAGCCTCAGACATGAGAATCTCTTTGCCTAACCATTATGCTATCTACCCTGTACCCATTGAATACTATCTTTGGCAGATCTGCCTGCTGTAGGTAAAGAAATAGATGAAAGGAGGTCAGGCGGTAGGGCAGCAGGTGAAGCACACATGGCTTAAGGCTCAAGGACTGGCCTAAGGATCCTGGCTCCCCACCTGCAGGGGAGTCGCTTCACAGGCGGTGAAGCAGGTCTGCAGGTGTCTATCTTTCTTTCACCCTCTCTGTCTTCCCCTCCTCTCTCCATTTCTCTCTGTCCTATCCAACAACGACAACATCAAGAACAACAACAATTATAACAACAATAAAAAAACAAGGGCAACAAAAGGGGAAATAAAAACAAAGAAAGAAAGAAATAGATGGGAATAGTGACCTTTTTAGCACTGATGTCTTCATGGCTCACGGGAACAGCCAGAATTACATTTTTTTAATTTTGTTTTTATATACTAACTGATCCCTGGAACTACCCCAGATACTCTATGCTTTTCTTCCTCCCAGGAGACTGGACACCATTGAATTGTTTCTTTGCTGATTCAACAGGAAAGGAGATAGACTCCTACCCACCCACAACATTTGCAGCTGATTCCAGGAATGTGAAGGAGGGGCTATTGTATTCAGAAACTGTTGAAAAGACTCGATATTTAGAAAAAAGATTTTAAACATGTTGGGGAGAAGGAAACAGGAATAGGGAAAATACCATGTATTCCTCCTGCTAAGTTTTAAAAGAGGCTCTTTCCTAAAGTGTCTCTCTGGATTTATTTATTTATCAGCACAATAGGCTTTTAGTTAGACAGGATAATTTTGGGAACAGGGGAAGTAGGATTTTCAGATTACATGTACCGTATCAGTAAAATTTCAAAAACTTGGCGGGGGTGAGAGTTAAGGCTAACAGAGTGTTGCCATAATTTTAGTTTGCCAAGTGTTGACATAAAACACATACAACTCACATCTGCTACCATTACTACTTTATAAGAGACAGGGCATTTTAATGGAGCAAAATGGAGAGTTCTTTGTAAGAAACCAAATATTACCAAGTATATCACATGGCTTACACATATACACAGAGATATTTTACATATGACTAATACCCATATTTTAATTTTTGCTGTGGGTTGGTTAAGCTTTTATCTTTGACAGACATGGTCAATGCTTGGTTGTTTTGAAACTGCAGGACTAACTTCTATGTTTGCCTAAGATCTAAATTCTATAATTCAGTGATGGTCTTAACATTATATTACTCAACTTACAGTTTCCTTTGTGAGTACCTTGGCCAAGGGAGTCATGATAATCAGGAAAATCAAAAAGATAACTGAATATGACCTTGGAACTTAAAATTGAAATGCCTGTAAAGGAACTGAATAGTTCCTCTTGCATATTCACACTTGGTCTAAGTTTTATTTTTGCCAGGACAAAATAAAAGCATGAAATTGACCATTTTCAAGGTCCAGTGGATACACTATTTCATACAAGTTGCTTCAAGTTAAAAGCAAAAAAAAAAAAAGTTTTTAACTTTTAAAAAAGTTAAAAGCTTGAGCTATGCTCAAGCCTATCATGATGCCAGAAACAGAATATATTTTACCCAAGGGGATTTTACAACAGAGAATGTCTATCATATATGTAGAACATTTTCTTATTTTAAGATACCTAGAAAAACACTCTATCTGATCTACTTTCCCTTCAACCTTTTTCTGGATGTATTTCTTTCTTAAAGTAAGAAATGTATTTCTATGCATTTTCCAATGGCCATAATCTGACATTGTCATGCCAGAGTTTCATTATTGTCATTCATGTATTCAACTAGGTAGTATTACAATCTAATTTTTTTTGTTAGACATTCTTGTGTAGTATTATCACTCATAGTTACTTTCCCTATTGCTCTTCACCATGAAATACCAGGAATCATACTGTGGTTCTCCCTGAAAAAACTTTTGAAATCCTCCTGATATGTTTGTGTCCTGGGTCATAACATTCTTGAGCTTATTGTCATAGTTATTTAGTGAAGTTTCTCATAATGAACATTTCCTGTGCCTGGAATGTGTGCTAAAAGACCAGCTGGCTCAGAAGTTCAAGAGCTCAAAATCTCAACTCAGCTGTTAGTCCTGTTTCTTTTCTACTTCTTCTGCATGCAAAGACTGATCTTTAACAACCTAGTCAGTCACAGCCAAAAGGAGAACTAATATGAGCTTTTAATAGTAGAAGTCATATCAATCTCCTTTTACTTTAAAATGCTTGGGCACTTTCCCATTTCTCTTAGATGTTAAACTTGATATTCTGATTTACTAGATTCCATCCCTTCTACTGGATAACTCTGTGCTTTCTCATACTATTCTCTCGCTGTTTACTAGACATTAATCACACTACTCTTTCTCTTTCAAGACAATAATCTCACTTTCATTGTGAATGAATCTTTTTAGAAACATTTTATTAGTGATTTAATGATGGTTTATATGATTATAAGATTATAGGGCTATACAAAAAGATTTGTGTATATCTATATGCTTAGCAGCACAATTTGTAATACCCAAAATCTGGAAGCAACCCAGGTGTCCAACAACAGATGAGTAGCTGAATAAGTTGTGGTGTATATATATACACAGTGGAATACTATTATAAAGGGCGAATTCATCTTCTTCATTCCATCTTGGATGGAGCTTGAAGAAATCATGTTAAGTGAGATTATTTAGAAACAAAAGGATGAATATGGGATGATCTCACTCATAGGCAGAAATAGAAAAGCAAGATCAAAAACAAAGCAGAACTTGGACTGGGTCTGGTGTATTTCACCAAAGTAAAAGACAGGTGGGGGGGGTTCAGATGCTGTAACATGATGGCAGAGAAGGACCTAGTGGAGGCTGAATTTTTGTGTGGAAAACTGGGAAATGTTGTGCTTGTACAAATCATTGTATTTTACTAACTATAAATGATTAATCCCGGGAGTCGGGCTGTAGCGCAGCGGGCTAAGCGCAGGTGGCGCAAAGCACAAGGACCGGCATAAGGATCCCGGTTCGAACCCCGGCTCCCCACCTGCAGGGGAGTCGCTTCACAGGCGGTGAAGCAGGTCTGCAGGTGTCTGTCTTTCTCTCCTCCTCTCTGTCTTCCCCTCCTCTCTCCATTTCTCTCTGTCCTATCCAACAACGACAACAACAATAATAACTACAACAATAAAACAACAAGGGCAACAAAAGGGAATAAATAAAATAAATATTTAAAAAAAATGATTAATCCCTCAATAAAGAAATTTTAAAAAATTATGATATTTTTTTAAATATTTTGGGGAATTATTCAACTGTACCCACAACCCAAATTCTTCCAATCCAGGAACAAAGAATGTTCTTTTATTATTGTTGCTCTCTGAATAGTGTTTTCTTCTACACACACACACACACACACACACACACACACACACACACACACACACACAGAGTTTATTTTTTATTTATTGGATAGAGACAGAGAGAAATTGAGAGGGGAGAGGGAGATAGAGAATGAAATAGAGAAACACTTGCAGCCTCGCTTTACCACTTGTGAAGATTTCCCCCTGCAGGTGGGGACCAGGGGCTTGTACCTGGGTCCTTGCACACTGTAATATGTGCACTCAACCAAGTGCACCACTGCCTGGCCCCGTGAATAGTGTTTTCTAATGAGGAGTCACATCTGCCTCATAAAGCACATGTAACTGCTCTACTTCACATATCATGAGAGAAATGAAAATTATGAGAAATGCAGATTAAGACCATACCAGTGAGGATGACTAACATCAACAAATCAAGAGGTGATAAGTGTTGTGGAGGATGTGCAAAAAACAAAGCTCTGTTCCACTGTTGCTGGGAATGCAAGCAGGTGAATCCCTTATGGAACACAGCATGGAGAGTCCTATACTCACTGGAGTGCTACTTTGCAATTAAAAAAAAAGAAGATGATACTGTATCCTGCAGGAAAAAAATCAATGAAATTTGAGGTGAGAGACAGTTTCACTTATTTGTGGAATCCTGAGAATTGAAATCGATGAACTTAAAGAAGAGTAATAGGCAAACTGTAAGACTTTGGGAAAGTTTTGGTGATTGTCTTTGGGAGTGGGTGTCAGGCTAGCGAAGCGAGTGAGCGATGACCCAGGAATCAAGCTCGTGGCAGCGAGGCCATTCAAATCTTTATTTATTCGAGCACCCCAGCTTCGGCGGTAGCACACCTGGTTAAGCCACGTGGTACAAACCCCAATGGCTGGTGTCAGCCCCACCAGTCTTCGAAGGTGAAAAACCAAAGCCTCCCAAGTCTGAAACGGAAGTGGCCTGACAATACCATACATGGTTAGGAAAGGGGTGGAAAAAGATAAAAGGGGACTGGGAAAGGTAGGGACTTCCTTAGCAACTGTTGCTAGGGGTATAACTGGTAGGATTAATAATACCCTGCGGGGAATTAGGTAGGAGACCATTCAGGCAAAACAATGATTATGTAGATAATAAGGGAGCAGGCCATAGTATTAGGAATGCAGGGTGTTTTGAGAGACAGGGGGTCTGATAAGATGAGGCAAACCAAGGGGAGTCATATCCCTCCTCGCTTGACCTCACAGTAGAGAGAGAGAGACTGATAGGATGGATGTGCCCCTCAGGTCAAGCCCTGCCAAGCTCAACCACATCCTCACAATTTCCCTACAAGTGGGCATACTAGCTCAGAACTTTGATGCTGGGTGTGGTATTCAACTATACCCCTGCTATTTTGTAATCCTATAAATCACTATTATTTCAATAATTTTGAAAAGTTAAAAGGAAAACTGTTGAGATATTCTGATTCTTTTTAATTGGACTTTATCTTGTCCTCAAAGGGATAAGTAAAATATATAAACAAGTGACCAGGCCTACCAAGAAGAAAGGAGTATAAACTGTGATAAGATCTATTAGAAATGAGGGAAGTGAAATTACAACTGATGATATAGAAATTCAAAAGATCATACTGGACTGTAAGATCTCTATGCAAACTAGTCGACAACCAAGTAAAATGGATGCATTCTTAAGAGTTTTGCCAAGCACCAAATTTGATCTAAGAAGTAGAAGAGTTTGAACAGGCCAATCACTAGTTTGGAAATGGAAGCAATGATCAAAAAGTCTTCCCAAGAATAAAAACTCAAGTCTAGATGGTTTTACTAATGAATTCTGTAAGATTCTCTTTAAACATTATGTACTCATCCCAGCGATATTTCAACAGAGAGAAAATTTATAGTCACCTAAGGTAAATAGTTCATCCCATTAATTCTTACATCACCCTGTTCAATGTTCTTATAAAACTTTCCAGAGATGACTATTATTTATTATTTTTGTTAATTTATAAAATGGAAATATTGATAAGACCATAGAATAAGAGGGGTACAAACAATTCAAAACAATTCCCACCACCAGAACTCTGTATCCAATCCCCTACCTTGATGGCTCTCCTATTCTTTAGCCCTCTGGGAGCATGGACCCAAAATCTTTATGGGGTGCAATAGATGGGAGATCTGGCTTCTGTAATGGCTTTACTGCTGAACATGGGCATTGGCAGGTAGACTCATACTCTTAGCCTATCTCTCTCTTTCCTTAGTGGGGTAGGGATCTGAGAAGGCAGGACTCCAGGACACATTGGTGGGGTCATCTGCCCAAGGAATCAGGTTGTCATCATGATGGCATCTAGAACCTGGTGGCTGAAAAATAATAAAGAAATGAAGCAGAACGAATTGTTGACTGATCATGAACCTAAGGGCAAAAATATTGCAGATGAGATTTGGGGTCTCCATTTTGGAAAAAGCTAGTATGTATATTTTAGGTGTATTCCAGGGGCCATGATTTTACTAGTTTTTGCCTGAGCCCAATAGCTAGTGTGCAGGTAGACACAAGGAACTGGAGAGATGGGGTCATAGTTGGAAATAGAACTGGAAAGCTGGATCAGGGAAGAGAGTAGCTCCCAAGAAATGACTTTTTTTAAACCAGAGTAATATCTGTCTCTGTTGGTGGTGCTATTAGAAGCAAAGTTAAGATGAGACTTGGATTTTACAAATTACCTGAGCTCTGGTCTTCAGAGTAGGTGTTGCTTATAAAAGAAGAAGACAGAATCTTAGAAAATCTCAACTGGAGGACAGTTACAGTAGAAGAGTCAAATCACTTAAACAGACCAATGAAAAGTTTACTCTAGTAAAGGTCTCACCAGAGTATTGGAGCTGGAGGGTTGACACTTCCATGTTAGCTGTTGGGCTCAAGCATAAATTAGCAAAGTCATGGGCCCCTTGGAATATACCTAATATAGACTTAATAGCTTCTTCCAGCATGAAGACCACAAATCTATTCTACTATATTCTTACCTTTAGGTCCTTGATTATGAAACACTTGTTCTGTTTTATATCTTAATGCTTTTCAGCCACCAAGTTGCAGATGCTACCAGGACGCCAATCTGACTTTATTGGGCAGACAACTGCACCAATGAATCCTGTAACCCCACCTCTCCAGAGCCCTGCCCCACTAGGGAAAGATAGATACAGTCTACGGGTATGGTATGGATTGACCTGCCAACACCCATGTCTAGCAGAGAAGCAATTACAGAAGCCACACCTCCCACTCCTGCACCCCATAAAGATCTTACTTTCATAAAGATCCATACTTTCAGAGGGATACAGAATAGGGAAGCTTCCAATGGAGGGGAGAGGGTATGAAACTCTGCTGGTGACAATTGTATTGAATTGTACCACTTTTATACCACTATCTTGTTGATCATTATTAAATCACTAATAATAAAAAAAGAAGAAAAATTCATTCTAAATCGATAGGTCAGAATATAAAGTGCCATATTTGAATCAGCTAGCAGCCATTCTTTCCAATGACTGACACATGTCTGTATGCCTGCCTTTTCAAAATAAGGGAAGCAATGCCTGAGCACAGACTCTCCAATTCTTTGTGGAAACCTAATGTGATGATCCAGACACAATGTGGGAGACTCTTGGGTCTTATTCCTCTGCAACAGTGTTATGAATCAAATCTGAGTCTTCTTGCAAGAAGTTCTGCGCTTTACCACTGTTATGTCATCTTAACCCCCTACTTAAAACTCCTTTTAATCCAATGTATTATGTGAGCTTTCATGCTCACCTCACTCTTCTCTTTCACACATGAGAAGTAAGCTATGTACAAGTAGAAGTCTTACTTTTTATTCTTAAATCACCAGGGCTGAGAATAGTTGGAATATAATCACAGATCCAGAAATATAGAATCATAGGAAACTGTAAAAAAGTACTTCCAGAAATGTTTCAAAATGCTGATAACAAAGAAAAAGACTTAGAGCAGTCAGTCCAGAAATTGTAAAAAATAAAAAAAAAAGTTTTATATGAGTTGTAAGTCAGAGTCTTCAAAAATTTTTTCTTATATGTATTTTTCAGATCAAAAGGGAGTAGGAGCCAGAATAGGACAGTGTAGTTAATTTATAAATACTTCCATAAATTTTGACTAATTTTTAACTGTGAGTTTTAAAACTAGTGAGCTATCCTAGTGGGTAAGTTGTTCTAAAATTGTACTCTGATTACAAATATTTCAAATTATAGTGTTACTCTGACCACTTCCTAAACCTAATTTGTAATGATGTTGTTTTCTCTTAATAATTTATCAGGGAAGATTTTATAATTGTTCCACAGTATCATACTTCCAATGGGGTGGTGTCTTATTCCACCACACCCCCAGCTTTTTGTTGTTGTTGTTGTTGTTGTAGCACAAGAAGCAGTGACTTGACTCAAAGCGGAGGTAGCAGAGGAGGTAGGAAAGTCAAGGATATGCCTCACAACACCAACCAGCATGATTTGTTGTTGTTGTTGAGCAAATGGTATATATTGGTCTTCATGTTCCAGTCTTTTTGGTTACCAAGGAATTTTCTTTTTCTTTTAAGTGACTTAGCCCAAAAAGAAAGTGGGAAAATAGGAATAATCATTCAAAAAACAACCAAAGAACTAACTCTTGTTCTTTTGGGGTCTTGAATTTCCTTCCATTTGAAATGTAGTTTGTCTATTTGTGTTTGCCCCACTTATATGTCATCCCTTTAGAATTTACCTTATAAATATGAAACTTATGGAATTATTTTATTCTTAAAATAAATATATTAGGACCTTGCACTCAATGTGGATCAACAGTGGTAGAGAATGTTCCATCCTCTGAAGGGGGGTTGGATAACATACTCTATCTATCACCTGAAGAAGATGGATCCTGAAATTGGTCCAACTTGGAATGTTCCTACTGATGACCACAGAGTGCAAGTTTGGACCTACAGGGATGTAGAGATTACATAGGCTCCTATACTGAATACGGGCCCCAGATCAAACTGATGGGGTTTACAGTCAACAATATTTATACACTTTTCCCATATTTGGGAGCTACTCTCTTCCCTGATCCAGCTTTCTAGTCTTTTTTTCCAGCCATGACATCATCTCTCCAGACAATAATCTGGGTCCACCTGCATGTCAGATGTGGACTAAAAATATTGTCTGGGAAGACCATGTTCCCATGACACCATGTAAGAGTTGACAATAGGACTTGAAAGCTGGATCAGGGTAGAGAGGAGCTAACTTGAAAAAATATATAATTACAATTAACTCTTAACTATGTCAATCTGACCTGGGGCCCATGTATATTCATATTTATCACAGGAGCCTGTATAACGTCTGAGTTCCTGTCAGTCTGTGTTCACAGTACATTGTCATAGCTGGGAACATTCTAGGCTTCTCTCACTTCAGGACCAGTCTTCCTCCAGTAGCAGAGTAGGATGGTCCAGCCTCCCTTCTGAGAGTGGGGTGATCCTTACCATTACTAGTTTATAGTGAGGTCAAGGTCCTTAAGAAGTACAAATGGTTTATGGTGATGGTCCTGATGGAAGTGACTAGTGATGGTGAAGAAAAAAGGCAGTGGTGGCATAATGTGACATAGTGACACTGGTTGCATTGATGTAGCTGAGGTCATCAGAGGCGAAGGTGAAGAACAGGGTGAAGCATCAAGAGGAAAGGCACCAAGAAATACAAAAAAAGTCCCATTGGTTCCAGCACTGAGAGAAATGCAGATTTTTAAAGAGAATGGGGAAGTTTCCTTGTAGTCTTGAGTTTTTTTAATTTTTAAAAATATTTATTCCCTTTTGTTGCCCTTGTTGTTTTTATTGTTGTAGTTATTATTGTTGTTGTTACTTGATGCTGTTGTTGTTGGATAGGACAGAGAGAAATGGAGAGAGGAGGCGAAGACAGAGAGGGAGAATGATAGACATCTGCAGACCTACTTCACTGCTTGCTAAGCGACCTCCTGCAGGTGGGGAGCCGGGGCTCAAACCAGGATCCTTATGCCGGTCCTTGTGCTTTGCGCCATGTGCTCTTAACCTGCTGCACTACTGCCCCACTCCTGTCGTCTTGAGATTTTTAAAAAGGCAATAGATAATTATCATAATCAATTTAGTTGGGAGCTTGTTTTTCTTTGAAAATCCCATGGTTGGGATTTACCTTATTATACTTGATGTCATCATATTTCATGTCATCTAATGACATCTATTAACAGCAATATCTTAGATTCATCTGGTCTAAGATTGTAGCTAACTTAGTATTAAAAACAACAACAATATAAAAAAATCTCAAATTGCTTAAACAATTTAAACCCAAGGTCTGAATTCAATCAATTTACACATTTGATACATTAAATGCTTAGACTACAGAAATAGATTCTTAGATTGGAGTGCAGGCAGTTAAAGAACTTGAAATATTCAATGTATTTTTCTCCTAGCATATTGAATTAACAGTGATTCATAAGATTATAAGTTAATAAGAGGGTAGTTTTATACCACTCCCACCACTCAAAAACTGTTCCCAACCCCACGCCCATATGGTGAACCTGAAAGCTCCCCTTCACCTTCAAGTCCTTTACTTGGGTTCAATACACCAAACCAAGTCCAACTTCTGCATTGTGTTTTACCTTTCTGTTATTTCTCAGCTTCTGTCTATGAGTGAGATCATCCCATATTCATCCTTCTCTTCCTGGTTTATGTTACTTAACATTATTATTTCAAGCTCCATCCAGGATAAAGTGAACAATGTAAATTAATCATTCTTAACAGTGGAGTAGTATTCCATTGTGTATATATACCACAACTTTCTCAGCCACTAATATGTTGTTGGAGAAACTTCCAGGTTTTGCCTATTACAAATTGTGCTGTTATGAACATGGGCATACACAGATCTTTTTGGATGGACGCTTTTGGTTCCTTTGGATATATGCTCAGGAGAAGGATTTCTGGGTCCATTTCTAGCCTCCTGAGAGTTCTCAGACTTCTCTCCACAGGAGTTGGGTCAATTTACATTCCCACCAGCAGTGTAGGAAAGCTCCTTTGTCCCCACAACCTCTCCAGCATTTGTTGTTATTATCCTTTCTGATGTATGACATTCTCACAGGGGTGAGATGGTATTTTGTTGTTGTCTTTATTTATAATTCTTTGGCAATCACTGACTTGGAACATTTTTTTACATGTCTATTGACCTTTTGAATCTCTTCTTTGGTGACTATTCTGTGCATATCCTCTCCCCATTTTTGGATGGAATCATTTGGGTTTTTGTTTACTGTTGTTGTTGAATTTGGTGAGCTCTTGTTCTATTTTGGCTATTAGACTTTTATCTGAATTATGGCGTGTAAAGGTTTCTCTCACTCTGTAGGGTTTTTCTTTGTCTGGACAGTGGCTTCTTTTGCTGTATAGAAGCTTTTAAATTTGATGTAGTCCTATAGGTTTATTACTGATTTTGTCTTCCTTTCAACTAGATTTGTATCGTTTAAGATGCCTAAGAAATTTACATGGAAAAGAGTGTTCCCCATGTTTTCCTCTAAGTATTGAAAGTTTCTGGTCTAACATCCAAGTCCTTGATCTAGCTTGTTAATTACCTCTAGTTTGTGTTTACTTTCAGAGTTTCATTGGTTGTTTCCCCATTTCTGATCATATTTCCTCTAATGTTTTCCTTATTCCTGTGATTATTGCATCCATTAATGTTTGAATGTTTTCCTCATTCATCTTTGCTTCTGGCTTGTTGGATTTTTTTTTCCTGGGCTTCTTTCCTGTTTCATTTCTGCTACATTTCTTTTAGGTTTGACCATTGTATTTGGTGACTTTTGAAATTTGTGTCCCATGGGCTATGTCCAGATACTGTGCGGTGTAGCATCTGATCTAAGGTTCCTGAAGTAAGTTACCTTTGTTGTGTCTCAGCAGTGGAGCTATTATTCTAATAGCGGCACCACTGACCCTGGAAATCCTCTCCATTTTCTAATGCTAGATCAGATTATGAAGAGTATTTAACAAAGAAAGGGGGAAAACAGTGTAAACATTAAATTAGAAGTGGCTTAAGGAAGCAGATCAAAGGATTATAAAGGAGGCAGGTAGGTGGGACCACAGAGGAATGATGAGAACCCAGAGTCTTATGGTGGAGAAACAGGACAAGTTGGTGGACAACATAGTATGCTGACACCTAGCAAGGGGTGAGCTAACATTGCAAATTTGTGAAATAGTATTGCTAATCAAAATGTTCTATACACACCTGTCATAGGGAGATAAGACATTGTATCTATGTGTCAACAACTATACTGTTAGTCATTATTCCCCCTAATAGAATGATAAAATAAAACAACAAAAATGTCACATGACTCAATAATAGTTATTTGAAGGACATGAAAATAATAATTTGAGAGATATGTATGTGTCCTATTTTCATAGCATTAGTACTAATAATATTTAAGACACTAAAACCACCTCAGTGTCCATTGATGTATGATAAAGAATTCATGGTATGTATACTCTTTGGAATAATACTTGAATATGAAAAAGATAAAATCTTGGCTAGTTGACAGCATGAATAGAATATGAGGTGATTATGCTACATCAAATAAATCAAAAGATGAATCACAATTATTAGATGTTTCTACTCATGTGAAATATAAATAACCTAGAAATCAGCTATCAAATTATGTCAAAAAACCTTTTAAAATATTTATTTATTTATTTTCCCTCTTGTTGCCCTTGTTTTTATTGTTGTAGTTATTATTTTTGTTGTTATTGATGTCATCGTTGTTGGATAGGACAGAGAGAAATGGAGAGAGGAGGGGAAGGCAGAGAGGGGAAGAGAAAGATACCTGCAGACCTGCTTCACCGCCTGTAAAGTGACTCCGTTCCCCTGCAGGTGGGGAGTCGGGGGCTTGAACCAGGATCCTTAGCCATGAAAAATACTTTTAAGACTCTGGGGTAGCATGGTGGTTACCAGAGATGTAGGAAAAGGGAGTTGAAAGAAAAGGGAATAACGGGTCCATATGTTAAAAAGAATGACAATAGAACCTTGTTGGTGAATGCTCTGAGTCTTATCCATACATATTTACGAGCATAGGTATAAACAGAGAGATATAAATAAGTGAAATTTTGCTCCCAAAATTTATATGGTACTATAAACCAATGATAAATCAATAAAATCCTAATGAAGACTCAATAAAGTTTTAAAAATTAATAAGATGGTGGTCCGGGAGGTGGCGCATTGGATAAAACTCTGGACTCTCAAGCGTGAGGTCCTGAGTTCAAGCCTCAGCAGCACATGTACCAGAGTGATGTCTGGTTCTTTCTCTCCTCCTATCTTTCTCATCAATAAATAAATAAAATATTTTTAAAAATTAATAAGATGAAAACAGACTACACAATTGTAGTAAGTGAAGAGCAGCTAAGAAATGCAAAGAACTCTCAGGCTCAGGGTAAGGTGGGAAATAAGACAGTTACTTTACCATTTCACTAGGGACCAATACTTTCTTTAAAAAGTAGGGAATATTGTTCTTACAGAAGAGAGCTGCAGATTTAAGCCTTTTAAATTGCCAGTGTCAGCCCTGATTAGATTCTAACAGTTTCATTCTTTCTGGCACAAAATAATTTCAGTTATCACTAGAGACTTCTGATTCTCCTGTTGGTTTTCTTCCTCAAGGTAGTTTTATCAGATTGCCTCATTGTGGGGTTCATTTAGACCCTTGAAATTCAATCACAGTTTATTTTAGATTTTTTTTTGAAAAACAATCTATAAACCTGGATTCTTTCAGTAGTCTTATAGTTGAGCCAAGTTTGGTGATCTTTGTGTTTGGTTTTATTTGAACAATTGACTGAATTGTACCATGCACACCTGAGTAAAATGTTAGGTTTGAAGTGCTATCAAGAAGATTTTGTTTCCCAAATACCTTGGTGTACTGAAGTTGTCAGATCTAAAACTTTGGAATGTGAAATTCAGAAGAAACTAGAAACCAAGATTACTGCTAAATGATATTTAGAAGTAACATTTCAGACCTTGAATAGGCTGCCAAAATGGAATTTTCTTCCTATATCCCCAGTCTAACCTAGAATGCTGTTATAAACCAACAATGCCACTTTGAGCTTTCCTTTCCCTTTTCTATTGCCTTCTCTTCTTTTTCTTTTCTTTCCTCTCTCTCTCTCTTTTATTTCTTCTCTTGTTGTTTCTTATTTTTCTTCCCTTTCCCTTCTCTTCTTTACCTTATTCTTTTGCCTGTTTTTGAGCAATGGTATAAAAAATGTGCCCGATGATAACTTCATATATTTCTGACTTATAACTAAACCATGTCACATAAAAATACTACAATCTTCAAGGTCATCTGCTGGTGGAAGATGATGGTGATTAATTTAATGTGACCTGTACTATATTTCTACATGAGATGTTTTACTATAATTGTACTTCGGTGATGAGATATGCAAAAGAATAGCATAAAAATGGACTATAACTAATAGGGATGAAATTATTTTGTTTTTCAAGAGAAATGACTACATAATATAAATAAATGCTTCCCAGTTCCTTATCTAGTATACAACTGGAAAGTCATATGACATACCAAATACCGACTAACTTGGTATTGTAGCACATATGTCCAAATAACAGCATTATTCTTAAGGGGGCTAAGCTCTGGTTCTTTAACTTGGGGGCTTCTTTGGGGATTTTTAGACACATTCGATGTGTAAGTAATTTTTGCCTTAATGCCTGGAACTGGATTGTGACTATCACTTAAAAAAAAAGTTCACGAGTTTTGTCATTCACTCATCTCTAGCCATTCCACCTATCTTTGTTGACATTGTCAGTTCTCTTTAAGTGTCTGAGTCTGCAACTGTCACATCAAAAGTCATCTCTATGAGATGTCCCAGGTTCTTTCCACATGAAACAGGCGTTTCCTTGTCTAAATTTTCCCCTGCCTCTGACACGAACTTTTATCATGTCACTTGAATCTTGCTAGCTTTAACTGCATGTCTCAGTGTTCCTTTTCCATAACCATTTGCCATGCTCATGACAGAAGATTCAGAAAACCAATAATAGGTAGGAGAGAGATTACTTATCTGAGAGTGAGATAGAGACATTAAAATGAGGGTGTACAGACAACAAGACCTGATACATTCATCAATGGGAAATCCAAATTTTCAGTTATAAAGCAAAATTGATGATCTGATTCCTACATATGTTTATAATGAAAATGCATGCAAATTACTTAGAGAACTAAGCATATTCCTAACATTTAAAAATATTTATTTATTTATTGGATAAAGACAGCCAGAAATTGAGAGGAAAGGGAGAGGTAGAGAGTGAGAGAGACAGAGAGATACCTGCAGTCTTGCTTCACCACTTGCAAAGCTTCCCCCCTGCAGATGGGGACTGGTGGCTCAAATCCTGGTCCTTGAGCATTTGTGACATGTGTACTTAACCATGTGTGCCACCACCTGGCCCCATCTTCCTAAAAATTATGTCTGTTGAATGCTAGAAACAAGACTTGTTTCTTCTATTTTGTCCCATATCTTCTATCATAGTGCCATATTCTTGATAAGGATTCAGTAGCCAGTAGCTACATATTGACTGTTTCCCTCATATTTTCCTTATTTAAAAAAGGTTTATTCATTTCATATGAAGTTGTGATTGATGAGAGAGAGATCAAGATAGATAGATAGAGAGATAGAGAGAGAGAACATCACTGCCTATATGAAACAACAGAGATCAAATTTAGGTCCTGAAGCATGCAAGTCCTATATTCTGACAGTTGAGATATTTCCCTTGGCCGCTCCCTCATAGATTTCAATATCTTAGGGGACAATGGGATTGATACTAAACTAAAGTTTGCAGGGGCAACTCAACTACAATTGGTTGGTTAATTTGGGAGTACTTGTCTGACAATAGCAATAACTAACCCATTCTCCTTCTTCTAGCGTTTGCCCTTCTTCCGTAGCCCATCAACAGCGTCAGGTTGAGCCTGATGTAAAGTTTCGAGACCTCCTTTGAATCTGGAGAGGTGGCAGTCATTGACTATGTGGGTCATAGTCTGTCTGTAGCCGCAGGGGCAGTTCGGGTCGTCTCTGGCTCCCCAGCGATGGAACATAGTGGCACACCGGCCATGGCCTGTTCCATAGCGATTGAGGAGGGCCCAATCATAACGTGCTAGGTCAAAGCCGGGTTGACGCTTGCAGGGGTCTGTGATGAGGTGTTTGTTCTTTACCTCAGCTGGCTGCCAACTCTGTTTCCAAGAGTCTGGAACAGAGAAGTTCAGTGTAGGCATAGGGGACCAGATTGGGTGACGAGACATCAAGCGTTGGACAGGGTGGGCGAAGATATCCGCGTATATTGGCAGGTCCGGTTGAGCGTAGACGTGGGAAATGAACTTAGATGATGCCGCATCCCGACGAATATCTGGCGGGGTGATGTTGCTAAGAACTGGCAGCCATGGAACCGGGGTGGAACGGATGGTTCCAGAAATTATCCTCATGGAGGAATATAATTTGGAATCGACCAAGTGGACATGGGGGCTACGGAACCATACTGGGGCACAGTATTCTGCAGTGGAATAGCATAATGCCAGAGATGATGATCGTAGTGTGGAAGCGCTCGCGCCCCATGAGGAGCTGGCCAGTCTTGCAATGATGTTATTTCTCGCGCCCACCTTTGCTGCAGTTTTTATGAGATGGTCGTGAAATGAGTGCGATCGAGAGTAACGCCAAGATAGACTGGCTGGGCTTCATGCCGGATTCTCGTATCGCCAAGCTGCACATTAAGTTCACGCGAGGCCGAGGCATGGTGTAGATGGAAAACAGAAGATACTGTTTTTGCAGTGCTAGGGATTAGTCGCCATTTTTTACAGTAATCAGATATCAGAGACATGTCTTTCATGAGTGTTTCCTTGAGGATGTCGAACTTGGATTCACTCCAAATACCTTCTATTTCCCCCATCTCCTTACTGACTGAAGTGACTTAAAATTTTATTGTACTTGCTGACTCGAACATAACCTTTCTTTCCATTCCCTAATTTTCCTGGTCATAGTTTCTATTAGTGTTTTAAATAACTTCATCGTGAACATGCCCATTAACAGAGAAGAGATGATAGTTATGGTGTACCAAGAAGCTATTCAAGTTTATTGGACCACATTCTTAGCTCTGTGTATACGTAAATGAATTTATATAGTTAAAGACATGAGGAGTCACGTGAAGATCATTATTGTGAAGACAAAGTCAAGATATTACAGATAGCCTATTTGTCTAGATTTGTTATTTCCTGGGATTTTTTTTTTGTCTTTAGTCACTTTAATTCTCTAAATGGCCTCTTACATTCCACACATACAGGTTTTTTTATTTTTACATTTTTCTTTTTTCTTTTTGTTTTCTTTTTATTTAAGAAAGGAGACATTAACAAAATCATAGGATGGGGGGTACAACTCCACACAGTTTCCATCACCCAATCTCTATATCCCGTCCCCTCCCCATTCTCTATCCCTCTGGGAGAATGGACCCAGGGTCATTGTGGGTTGCAGAAGGTGGAAGGTCTGGCTTCTGTAACTGCTTCCCCGCTGAACATGGGCGTTGACTGGTCGGTCCATACTCCCAGTCTGCCTCTCTCTTTCCCTAGTAGGGTGGGTCTCTGGGGAAGCTGAGCTCCAGGACGCATTAGTGGGGTCTTCAGTCCAGGGAAGCCTGGCTGGCATCCTGATGGCATCTGGAACCTGGTGGCTGAAAAGAGAGTTAACATACAAAGCCAAACAAATTGTTGAAGGGATTTTTTTTTTAAAGCTGTTTCTATGAAACAGAAGATTTTGTCTGAGCAGCTGCAGCTGAGCAGAGGCCCGCCATGCTATGTGACAGTCCACCATTACCTGACAAGTGAGAGTTATACATGTGGCTTCCTGCCTAATAGTCTTTATCCCCAACTCTTAGGCTTCTACCATTGAGTCTCCTAATTTAATTTCCTACTCTCCTTTGTCTGTGACTCACTCCCTCAACCTGAGAGCTTCTTCTGGCTTCCAAATGGCAGGTTCCAACATGAAAACAATTCCTAGAGACTCTTAGTACTTCAACATCTGTCAAAGTTTTTGTACTCAGGTGCCTGGTTGGAGGAAATCTTCAGGTATACACATTGTGCTATAGTGGAAATTTCATTTTGTTCTTACTAGCTCAGTGAATTACCATTAATAAAATGGATATGTGTGGTATTCTAGAACTTCCTCTTTCCTCTTCCCCGTTACATACTCTGTATATTCTAAATACCTTCTTCACTGCTCAAGTTTCTCAGTTTTGCTATATCAGGACCGTAGGCCATACGATAGCTTGAAAGATTCTCATAATCAGTGAATCTATTATCCTCAAATGGCAACAAATTGAAACTCAGGATGGTAAAGTGATTTTTTCAAGGTGATGCACAACTATAACAAACTTCTGGTGGAATAGAGAAAAGAACTCAGATTCCTAGTCAAGGCACATTTTCCTCACCCTACTCTGGGGAGCAGAATATAGAAAGGCATATAAGCATTATTGAGCATTGTCTACATAACAGAGACTCTGAAAGTTGAATGTTTGATGCTTGGGAACTTATATTTATTCTGACAGTATAACCGGATGGTTAAGTCTACAGACTTTGGGATCAGAAAAAATTTCTTTATTCTATTATTCACTATGGCTCTATTTGCTCAACTTGTTTAACCTTCTTGATGCTTAAAGTGCTTATCTGTGAGGTAGAGTTAAGACTTTCTCCTTTCTTAAAGAAATGTTGCAGTAGCAATACTAAAGAGAATGAAGTGTTCACCCTGAAGTGATCCTAAAATGGCTACTTAAAAGTTTTATCTCCCCTCACATATCCTTACTTTATTTTCTTACTGTATTTCTCTCTTGAATATACCACCCCTCTTTCTGTACAGATAGTCCCTCACGTCAGTATTGCTGCTGCTATTTCAGTTGGGGTACCTTGTTTAATTCATTTCCAACATCATTCAGAAAAATTTGTTTTGTCAGAATCTTGGAAAGAGAATCACTGGAGGTCAGTGAAGAAGATAGTTGATTGTTAGGTACATCGTTATCTATGAATAGAGTGATTTCATCAGTGTATCAATTAAGATTATTTCAATTTATTATATACTTAGGCTGTGTGATATAATCAGTGATTTAATTTACATAATTTTAAATTTTATATACTTGTATATGTCATTTCAGCTACCACAAAGTTTTGTGCCTGATTCTTGTCATAGCCACCTTAGTTCTCACAAAATATGAGAGGCTATTTTTTCTATCTTTTTGCATGTACATTTCCTTTACATAACTACATTGCAAGTAGAGTGAAAATATCTGGTAGTTCTCTTTCACCTCTACTTATTTCACTAAGCATAATCTCCTCCAGTTACATTCATCTTATCCTGAATGATACAGACTTATCCTTTTTTTCCCTTTTATTTATTTATTTATTTATTCCCTTTTGTTGCCCTTATTGTTTTTATTGTTGTAGTTATTATTGTTGTTATTGATGTTATTGCTGGATAGGACAGAGAGAAATTGAGAGAGGAGGGGAAGACAGAGAGGGGGAGAGAAAGATAGACACCTGCAGACCTGCTTCACCACTTGTGAAGTGACTCCCGTGCAGGTGGGGAGCTGGGGCTCGTACCGGGATCCTTATACCAGTCCTTGCGCTTTGCGCCACGTGTGCTTAACCCACTGCACTACCGCCCAATTTCCCAGACTCATCCTTTTTAATTGCAGAAGACTATTGCATTGGGTATGGCACAACTGGCCCTATCAGGATAACTTTTGAATACCACTTTGATTTCTTCAGTAATGACTGACCTGTTCAGATGATCATTTTTCTCTTCAGTCAGGAGGCTGTGTGACTCTGATAATGTGTCCAATTCAGTTGTCCTGATAGTTTACATATGGAAGTGCATAATATTTTCTTAGGATTCCTTGTATTTCTGTATCACAAGTGTAATTTGTGCCTCTATCCTTTCTGATCGCTTTTACAATAAGAACTTTCTTTCCTTTCTTGGTGAGTTTAGTGAACAGTTTATCTGTTTTACTTACCTTTTTAAAGATATACCTCTTCTCTTCATTGATCCTTTATATTATCTTTTTTTTTTTTTGGTTTCCATTGCTTACTTATGCTCTGATTTTTATTGTTTCCCTTTGGCTAACTTTCGGGGTATGTTATTACTTTAGTTCACATTTGATTTTTATTTGAGATCTCTGTTCTCTGTAAATGTGACCAGCTTTCTATGAACTTCTCTGTTAATACTGAATTTGTTTCACTGGAGAGGATCTGGCAAACTTCTCATTGTTCTCCATATACTTTTTTTTTTTAATATGTGTGTGGTGTGTGTCTCCATATACTTGAAATTTCTCTCTTTAAATGTTAAAGACTCCAGTGTTACAAGCATATTGTTTAGCCTTCATGCTCTTGATATCATCCTATTTTTTTAAAAATTTTTTTGGTGCTTGGGTTCTCATCTACTATCATAAAAAATCATTTTTTAATTTTAATCTTCACATATTTATTAAGACTGCCTCTGTATTCCAACATATGCTCAGTCCTTCAAAGTGTTTCATGTGCACTCAAGACGAGTGTGTAGTTATTTCTTTTGGGGTGAAAGTAAGTCCAGTTTATTTATTGCTTTGCTTAAGGCTACTATCTGTGTTATGTCCCAATGAACTGTCTCTTACTATAATTGGTGTTTTATTGTCCATACATCTCTTGAGGTCAGTTAGTTATTGTTTTTTGTATTTGAATGCACCTACATTGGATACATACATATTGATTATAGTTATAAATTTTTGTTTTATTGATCCCTTGATCATGATATGGTATCCATCTCTGTTCTTTATTATCTTTGTCTAAAAGTTAATTTTAATTGATATTCTAGTAGCTGTTTCTACCCAGTCATGTGATTGGTTTGAAATATCTTGCTGTTATTAAACTATGAAATCTGTAGTAATTTGGAATATACCAGTAGAGCTCATAATGCCTGTGTGATATCAGATATGAAATATGAATTTCAATCTGGGTTTTATAAACTAGTCAATACTTCAAGAGATCTATGTTTTTCTTCCTGGGCCAGATTATCAGTAGAATCAGCATACTGACAGGTTTCACTACAAAATTGCTTTTATTTATTACATCTCTCCCAGAACTGCACATTATAAATTGTTTAGTGAAATCTCTCACCATCTTCCTATTCTATCATACCCAGTGGGAATCCCTACCACTAAAACATTTTAGAATGTATTAACTTCTATCCAGTGGCATTGCTCTTCCAATGATGTAATGAGGATGCTTATCCTAAATCATGTGCAAGGCATGAGAAAGAAATGCCCGGCTCACAGTTGTAGATGTTACCAAGCTATTTCCAGAAACATTTTTTTACCTCTCCGAAGACAGACTTTTGCAAACTGTGCTAGATATTTCTGTTTTCTTTCTTGCTTCATTCTCCTCCTGAGTTCATCAGTTTAGAATGATCTAGATGTATGATTGAATAGACTAAAAACGTATACAGCTTGTGTTGGGGTTCTAGACATGACCTCTTCAGAAGCAGGAACAACATTTGTTTCATTAAATTGGGATAACAAATAACACATGTGAATTCTTTAACAGGCTTCCTATAGTCTCTGAGACTAGGTCCATGGTCTGATGAACCTTGTCTGGGAACAGGAGTCTGTTTCCTCTTTTCATGAAAGATAAATAATGGTTTCAGGCAGGCTACAGCATTTTGAGAAGACTGGGGAAGTCAGCATGAAATAAAGATGAGTGATATCCCACTCACTACCTCAAGAAGGGGAAGTTTCCTTTGCTGTGGTCATTTCATCTGCTTATCCCAGTACAGTGAATGATCAGCTTCTTCCCTGACTTTTGTGTGCAGCTTCTTTTTCTGAGCTTTCTGTGGTCTTGTTATCCTCTCCCACAAGGTGGGAGGTGCATGTCTGTGGATTATGGAATAATTACAAATGGCTGCTTGGCTGTGCAGCTGTGAAAGGCTTTGGTGTTCTTTCCAACACAGTGGAGTACCTCCAGTGGCCATATCTTTTCTTGCTTCCGCCTCTCTGTAACTATTACCTTGCTTTTCCTTTTAGATCCAATAGCAGCATTCTTGCCTTCTTGACTTCCTGGGATTATTCATATTAACCCATGGCAGCAGTGGAGGTCTATGTCTGCAGAACATAGGAGTGAATAGAGAAAAGTTAGTGGGCAGAGGCCATGACCCCAACTGTCTCAGGCCCTTTGTGGCCCATCTGCTGACACCTAAGTCCTATTTGAAACCATAGGGAACTGCTGAAACTCAGTGACTTACTGTAGCTTGCAGATTGGAAAAAGGATTATAAGCACATCTTTTATAACCTCTTCTGAACTTATCTGGGAAACATAATTTTTGCCTGACATAATAAATGCATGAATGTAAAAAAAGAAACCTCATGCTGGGCTCTCAGTTAATGAGGTCACCCTGTCCCAGGTTTACATACAAGCATTTAACACTCAAACTAGATCATAGACTCTTACTCTTTAAGAAAATTTATATTTATAAAAATCAGTAATTGCTCTTTATAAGTTGTGTAGAAAGGCTTGGGCAGACCCTGTCTCTCTAATCCTTCTCAGATTTCCTATTTCATCTTCAGGGGGTACTGTTCTAGTGATAAATCTGAGAACACTCTGTTGTTTGATGTCTAACACCACTGCAAACACAGACATAGGAAAAATGTAAAAGCTATTTCTGCATCCCTTCTCTTTGAGTTCTTAATCCTCCAGCTACTCTCTTCCCTATCTTGAGCATTAAATTTAGCTTTTAAATCTTTCATTTTTTTCTCCCTTTGGGTTAGTGCCCCCCCCCCCCAGTGGAAAACCATTTTTATCATCCACAAGCCTCCTCCACTTAAAACAGAAATTCAACATTCTTCTTAGGCAACCAGATAGTATGAATCTCTGCTGTGATGCAATACATCATCTATGATGTTTTCAAGCCAACAACGTTTAACTCCGATCCTTTAAGCCTTTATCTGCAGGAAAGCAGTTCTGTGAGTCAGTGTCATAAAACACAGTTGGATGGACGATGTGCTAGGTGGGAAGAGAAGTAACAGACAGAACAGATGCAACATGTAGCCCTGGAGCAGACCTGGTCTTAGCTACTATCTTCTAAAGGATATTTGAACACAGTTGGGCAAATTCAAAACCAGGTTTGGAATTAGATAAAGTAAGCATGTGTTGGTATGGAAAGGGAGAGATTCAGGGATGAGAGAATAGATTACAAAACATGGTATATTATTTGAATTAAAAAGTAAATAAGAGTTTTAACATACATCTGTGCATTACATAATATGCCCTAAAGATCCGCAAGCATATACAATGCATTAGTTTATTAGTTTCGTTTTTATTTATTTATTTATTTATTTATTCCCTTTTGTTGCCCTTGTTGTTTTACTGTTGTAGTTATTGTTGTTGTTATTGATGTCGTCATTGTTGGATAGGACAGAGAAATGGAGAGAGGAGGGGAGGCTGAGAGGGGGAGAGAAAGATAGACACCCGCAGACCTGCTTCACTGCTTGTGAAATGTCTCCCCTGTAGGTGGGGAGCCGCGGGCTTGAATTAGAATCCTTATGCCGGTCCTTGTGGTTTGCACCACCTGCGCTTAACCTGCTGTGCTACCGCCCGACTCCCAGTTTAGTTTGTTTTTGTTTTGTTATTACCTGCATTTTCTAACTTTTTAATAATATACTCTTACACTTATTTTAATTAATTAAGGAAGGAAGAAAGAAAGAAATCTTACTAGTAATGGTGACTTGCATTGCTTTCAGTGACATATCCAAGTAAGAGCTTTGTGAATTTAAGAAATATAATTCAGGTATTTCAGTTTGTATTATTAACTATCAGGGAAAAGATAATTCTTTCAGGTCCTGTGTTTTTACCTTTGTCACTTTTTATTTTATTTATTTTTTGCTTTCAGGGTTATCACTGGGGCTCAGTGTCTGCACTACGAATGCACTGGTCCTGGAGGCCATCTTTTTCTTCAGGACTTTCTCTTCACTATAAACTAACAATGGCAGGGACTGCTCCACTCTCTGAAGGGAGGCTGGAGCATCCTATTCTGCCATTTGAGGAAAATTGGTCCTGAAATGAGTGCAGCCTAGAATATTTCTAGCTAGTACATCAGTCTGTACTGATAGGGACTCAGAAGTTATACAGACTTCTATGCTAAGTGTGTATGTGTGTGTGTGTGTGTGTGAGTGAGTGTGTGTGTGTGTGTGTGTGTGTGTGTGTGGCCTAGGCCAGATTGATGTAGCAAATAGTTTTTATGTAGTAAAAGTTTTTATGTAGTAAATAGTTTTTATAGATTTTCTTCATGTTTGGGAGCTACTCTCTGCCCTAACCCAAGATTTTAGTCTTATTCTCAACTCTGACACCATCTTCTCATGCAATATTTTTAGTCCACCTCCATGTTAGCTATGAAGCTCAAGCAAAAATTACAAAAGCCATGGGCCCATAGGAGCATATCTAATATAGACTTCCTAGCTTCTTTCCACCCTATAATCCCTATTCTCATCTGCTCTATTCCTACTTTTTGGTACCTGTTTATTAAGCATTTTGTCCTGCTTTATGTCTTACTGCCTTTCAGTCACCAAGTTGCAGATGCTACTATGATTTCATCCTAAACTCCCAGGGAAGATGACCTCTTCAATGTATCTCCAGGGCCCTACTTCACTAGGGAAAGATAGAAATAAGCTGAGGGTTTGGATTGACCTGCCAATGCCTATGCCCATAAGAGGAACAATTAAAGAAGCCAGAACTTCTACCTTCTGCATCCCATAAAAAATTGAGCTTATGATGTTCCTGATGGAAATGACCAGTGATGATGGAGAGAGGGATCTATTAGAGGTCTAGGCCCATCATATCTATGTGGGAATCTGAGAATTCCCTGACAAGAGCCCCAGATGGTGGGGTGTCCTGCTAGTGACCGAAAGGGTCATCATTAAAAAGTACTGATCTCTTGCCCTTATCCAACTTTTGTAGCCCTTGCTTTATCTGACAACGTTAGACTTAGAGTGATTGAGAGACGTGAAATAGGAAGTAGGAGACAAGGGTATCTAGGCCTAAGTAGAACATATTTGATTAAGTACTTTATGGTGTCTTTTTTTAGGTCTTTTTCCTTGCTTGCTGAACTTATTGATAATTCTGCTCACTACAGACGACTGTGTTCTTTTACTTGAAAGTATGCATTTTCCCCTAATTTATGGATATATGTGCACATGTACCGTGTTCATTTGGTCCTGGTCTATATCTAGGTTCTGTAGCTTTGTTGGGAAGCATGCCACCTGAATGGAACTAAGGTATCCTATGAGTTAGGAAAGGCCTCACCAGAGTATTGGAGCAGGAGGGGTTGACATCCCAGGCCTGGCATCTCTGGGCACAGTCTGAAGTAGAACATGTTGAGGTGGCACTGCTTGCCTTTATTTGGTTGAGGTCAGTAGATGTAGTGATCAAATAGTATTAGTATGTATTAAGAGAAGGATGAACAAAAACAAGCCAAGCGCCAGAGGTTCCAGGACTTGGATAAATACTGATTTCAAAAGGAATGAAGAAGGTTCCTTGCTGTCTTAGAATTTAAGAAGGTAATAGATAATTATTATGATAAGCAAGTTACTTAGTTTACTTTGAAAATCCCATTCTTCTTCTTCTAGCGTTTGCCCTTCTTCCGTAGCCAGTCAACAGCGTCAGGTTGAAAGCTGTCAGGAGCTGCTTGTTGCTGGCTTTGAAAGTGACTGGGATCCATGTGGATTCAGTCGGCTAGGAAGGATCATCAGTTTCCCTAATGAATGGTTACTCACGGGATGCACCACGAGAAGGTCGATCCAATGCATGATTAGGATTTACTGTAACATAAAGACCATGTCATGATTTATGCCACTTAATGTTATTTATAAATAACTTTATCTTAGATGGTGATCAATTATGTCCTCTCTGGTTTAAGGTTATAGGTGATTTAATATTTTTTTTAAAAAAGTTATTAGAAATGTATTAACAATATAAGCCCAGTGTCAGATTTCAATGAGTTTACAACAGCATAAGCCCTCTTGTGGGCTTTTACAGGACCTTGCCCTCAATGTAGAACAACAGTGGTAGGGACCACCCAATTCTTTTAAGGAAGGCTGGGTCAACATACTCTGCCATGGTTGGGGAGGTGGCACAGTGGCTAAGGCAGTAGACTTTCAATCATGAGGTCTTGAGTTCAATCCCCGGCAGCACATGTACCAGAGTGATGTCTGGTTCTTTCTCTCTCTCTCTCCTATCTTTCTCATGAATAAATAAATAAAAATCTTAAAAAAAATACTCTGCCACTCAAGGAAGACTGGTCCTGAAATGAGTGTAGCTTAGAGTGTTCCCAGCTATGACCATACAAGTTTAGACTAACAGGGATGCAGAGGTTATACAGGCTCTTGTACTAAATATGATATGGGCACTAGGCCAGATCGATGGGGTTAACAGTTAATGGTATTTATATACTTTGCCCATATTATGGAGCTATTCTCTTCCCTGATCCAGATTTCTAGTCCTATTCTCAACTCTTGCACCATCTTCCCAGTCAATAATTTTAGCCCACCTGCATCTTAGCTATCAGGCCAGGGCAAAAATTAGTAAAGTCAGAGGCACCTTGGAATATACCTAAAATAGAAAAACCAGCTTCTTCCCACACAAAATTTCTCATTCTATTCTTACCTCTAGGTTCCCAATTATTAAACAATTTGTCCTGCTGTATGTCTTAAAGCTTTTCAGCCACCAAGTTGTAGATGCTACCATGATGCCATCCTGACTTCCCTGGGCAGACAACCTCACCAGTGAGTACTGGAACCTCACCTCCCCGGAGCCCTATCCCATCAGGGAAAAATAGAAACAGTCTGGGGGTATGGATCAACCTGCCAATGTCCATGTTCAGCCAAGAAGCCATTACAGAAGCCAGACCTTCCACCTTCTGCACTCCATAATGAACTTTGGTCCTTCAGAAAAGGACCTAGTGTACTGTTATATGGAAATGTTATGCATATATAAACTATTGTATTTCACTGTCAACTGTAAACCATTAATCCTCCCAATAAAGAGATTAAAAATAAAACAAGATTACTAACACTCTGTTGTATGCTTTACATTGGGTTCTAGTTCTCCCCCACTGAGAGAATTAGATCAGTCCAGTTAATTTCGCGGGCCCGCTTGGCCCGCCCCTAGGAAACCCGCCAGAGTTCCAGAGTGACAGAGTTGCAGAGTTCAAGAGAAAAGAGGGTTCCTGAGTTCGAGAGTAAGAGAGTGCTTGTGCCGCTGCAAAGAGACAGCAGAGTTCTGTTTGGTGATTAGTTTGGTTTAGTTTATGAATCGTTGTTCCTGAATAAAGAAATACAGCTTCCCTGCCCAGCCGTTGTCTCTGTTACCTGCCCATGAAGCTAGCCCTGCCGGCTGGAGGCTCCGGAATTTTAACAACACTCCAAAAAAAAAAAAAAAAAAATCTTTGGTCCAGACTCCCAAAGGGAGTTATAGGAAAGCTCCAATGGAGGGGATGGGATATGGGACTCGTGGTGAGAATTGTGTGCAATTGTACCCCTCTTATCCTATAATATTGTCAGTCACTATTAAATCACTAATTAAAAAAAAGAATTTAGCACAACAACAAAAAAGAAAGAAGAGAAGGCAGGAAACCCCCCCCCCCGCCACAATGGGCAAATATATACAAATATAGACCGATAGTTATAGAAATAATAGTCAAAGCATATACGTGATTTTGGGAGAATTCAGTTTCCATTGGAGGGAATGGGGACACAGAACTCTGGTGTTGGACATGATGTGGAATTATACCCCAGTTATAATTTTATAAATTGATATAAAATTAATAATAAAAAGAAACTTCTTAAACAACTGATACAGATATACCAACAGTAGTGGGTTATCACCACTGAATACCTTCTTAATTGTTGAGGAGTCCTTGAATTTTTTTGAACCTCTAAAATGAAACCTAAATGAAAACAAAATGTTGTGCTTGTGCTATGCTTATGCCTGAGTTTGCCACTGAGTAAACAAAATTGAAAGAACAGACTGTGTGTCTGTTATCTAGGGGATTTTAAAGACATTTTCAAATACTGTGTTCTCTTTCTTGAGTGCTCTTTCTCAAGATATCATTCCATCACTCCCTTTACCTCTGTATTCATTTAGTACCATCCTATGGAGTGCTGCCGAACTAGAAACTAGCTGACATACAATAGATATCTAGAAAAACAAATTTTGAGTTGACTCAGGCAGGTATTAAGATGTAGAAGTGGGGGAACAGACAAAGATACAGTTCAGGCCTAATACCCTTGCAAAAAAAAATTGGCATGAATATCAGGGAGACACAGATAGAAATATGTTGATCATAGTTGCTATTTTTGAACTCCTATCTAAAGACTTGCTTCTTTGAAGACACGTTTGATGGTATTCTGGAATATCCTCCGGATGTGAAACAAGCAGCTAAATGTTCCAAAGTATTGCCTGGCAAACACAACATTGAGTCATTTGGCATGCTGCCCCTTTACCTTCCAGCATCTTCTGGGACATCTCTTTTTTTTTAAATTTCTTTACATTTATTTATTTATTTATTTATTTTCCCTTTCATTGCCCTTTTTTATTGTTGTGGTAATTATTGTTGTTGCTATTGATGCTGTCGTTGTTAGATAGGACAGAGAGAAATGGAGACAGGAGGGGAAGACAGAGAGGAGGAGAGAAAGATAGACACCTGCAGACCTGCTTTACCGCCTGTGAAGCGACTCCCCTGCAGGGGGGGAGCCGGGGACTCGAACCGGGATCCTTAAGCTGGTTCTCTTGCTTTGTGCCACTTGCGCTTAGCCCACTGCACCACTGCCGGGCTCCCACAAATAAGTTTTTTTTTTTTTTTTCCTCCAGGGTTATTGCTAGGCTCGGTGCCTGCACCATGAATCCACCGCTCCTGGAGGCCATTTCCCCCCCCCCCCTTTTGTTGCCCTTGTTGTAGCCTCATTGTGGTTATTATTATTGCCATTGTTGATGTCGTTCATTGTTGGATAGGATAGAGAGAAATGGAGAGAGGAGGGGAAGACAGAGAGGGGGAGAGGAAAAGAGACACCTGCAGACCTGCTATAGTGCCTATGAAGTGACTCCCCTGCAGGTGGGGAGCCAGGGGCTCCAACGGGGATCTTTACACCAGTCCTTGTGTTTTGCACCACACGCGCTTAACCCGCTGTGCTACCCCCCCCCGCCCCCGACACCCTGGGACATCTTTAATATAGGAAATTCTTCTCTAATTGTCTCAGGATAACTAGTCTTGATGATAGGTTATTAATAAAATAAATGATAATGACTCATATTAGCCTTTTGTCTTTGATAAGACTGTTTCCTAGAAGTAACGATCAAGCATGATGAGGTGTGGAATCTCAGATGCCTGACCTAGAGAAGGTTAATGTGGGTCTCAATTCTCACACAGGTGCATGGGGTAGAGGATATAATGGAAAAGGGCTGAGAATCCCAGACAAAAATAGGACCTTGGAGTGAAGAAACTCCAAGAAAGAACAACTACTCAAGAGTCAAGACTGCTCTGGGTATGAGCCAGTGAACATTGATAGTAGATACAGCATTCAAGTGAAAACAAAGTGAATGATTTAGCAGTGGTTTCTACATTATAAAACTGTGAAAATATTTCTATTATTTGAGGCTGGAGTGTGAGTACATTTCAGATATTAATTCCGAAAGTCTAGAATTCCTTTTTTTTTTTTTAGCATAGGGTTCCACATACTTTTTTTTTTTTATAAAATGGAAACATTGATAGGACCATAGGATAAGAGGGGTACATTTCCACACAGTGTCCACCCCTAGAACTCTGTATCCAATCCTCTCCCTTGATAGTTTCCCTATTCTTTATCCTTCTGGGAGTATGGATCCAGGATCATTGTGGGCTGCAGAAGGTGGAAGGTCTGGATTCTGTAATTGTTTCCCCACTGAATATGGACATTGGCAGCTTGGTCCATACTCCCAGCCTATTTCTCTCTTTCCCTAGTGAGGCAGGGATCTGGGGAGGCAGGGCTCCAAGACATATGATGGGGTTATCTGCCCAAGGAATTTGGTTTAGTACCATGGTATCATCTGGAAACCGGTGGCTGAAAAAGTGTTAAGATATATTCAGAAGAAATTGTTGACTAATAATGAACCTAAAGGCAAGAATATTGCAGATGAAGATTTGCGGTCTCCATTTTGGAAAAAAACTAGTACGTCTATTTTAGGTATATTCCAAGGGGCCCATGACGTTACCAGTTTTGGCCTTAGCCTGACATCTAATATGCTGTTGGACCCAGGTTATTGTCTGGGGAGATGGTGTCATAGTTGGAAAAAGGACTAGAAAGCTGGATCAGGGAAGAGAATGGCTCCCAAATATGGCTAAAGTATATAAGTATTGTTAACTGTTAACCCCACCGGTTTGATCTGGGGCCCATATTCAGCACAGGAGCAATGTAACCTCTGCATCCCTGTAGGTCTGAGCTCACATTCTGGGGTCACAGCTAGGAATATTCCAGGCTGCACAAATTTTAGGACCCATCTTCCTTGGGTAGTAGGTAAATTATGTTGTACAACCTCCCTTCGGAGAATGGAACATTCCCTACCATTATTGATCCACATTGAGGGCAAAGTCCTATAGGGGCCCACAAAGGGTTCTATTATGTTGTTCCTTGTTGTGCTAGCAATCTGACAGAGAGGGATGACCCAGGAACCAAGCCCGTGTTGGCAAGGCAATTAAAATCTTTATTTATCTGAGCGCCCCAGTGCATACATCCCTTCTAATTAGTGATATTATCTCTTTTGGATAAATGCCTAGCAGTGGGATTGCTTGGCCATAAGGTATTTCCATCTGTATTTGTTTAAGGATTCTCTATACTTACATACGGGCAGTAGCACACCTGGTTCAGCCATGTGGCTCAGACCACAATGGCCAGTGTCAGCCTCCCAGTCTGTCTGTGCACTTCCCCTGGCCAGAAAAGGGAAGAGACAAGTCAGAAATGGAAGTGGCTTGACAATACCATACAGGGTTAGGAAAAGGGCTGAGAAAGGTGAAAGAGGTAGGGACTTCCATAGCAACTGTCGCTAGGGGTTTAACTGGTAGGATTAATAATACCCTGCAGGGAATTAGGAAGGAAACCTTTAGTCATTTGTAAGACAAAGCAGAAGATTGATATGTAGATAATAAAAGGGCGGTCCATAATATCAAGGAACACAGGGTGCAGCAGGGGGAGCTGGCTTAATGTTTTAAGGAATGCCAGGTTCCTGGAGGCAGAAAAATGCAGGGTGAGGTAGGGAGTCTGATAAGACAAGGCAAACTTTTGAGGTTCCTGTGTCTCCCTTGCTCAACCTCTCGGTAGAGAAAGAGACTAACAGGACAGACACACCCCTCAGGTCAAGCCCTGCCAGGCTCTACTACATCCTCATAGTTTCCCTACAGCTCCTGATGGAGATGACCAGTGACAGTGGAGAGAGGGAAGTCATCACCAGGGCTTCAGTGATCTTTCCTTTCTTTCTTTCTTTCTTTCTTTCTTTCTTTCTTTCTTTCTTTCTTTCCTCTTTAATCTTTTTAGTTAATTAATTAATTTAAAGAAAGGAAACACTGACAAAACCATAGAATAAGAAGGGTGCAACTCCACACAATTCCCACCACCAGAACTCCATATCCCATCCCCTCCCTTGATAGCTTTCCTATTCTTTAATCCTCTGGGAGCATGGACCCAAGGTCATTGTGGGATGCAGAAGGTGGAAGGTCTGGCTTCTGTAATTTCTTCCCCACTGAACATGGGCATTGACAAGTCCATCCATACTCCCAGCCTGCCTCTCTCTTTCCCTATTGGGGCGGGATTCTGGGGAATTGGAGCTCCAGGACATATTGGTGGGGTTGTCTATCCAGGGAAGTTTTTTATTTATTTTTTTTACCAGAGTACTAATCAGCTCTGGCTTATGGGGGTTCAGGGACTGAACCTGGGACTTGGAGCCTCAGGCATGAAAGTCTCTTTGCATAATCATTATGCTATCTACCCCTGCCCATGATTCATCAACTTGGATAATCCTAAGGAAATGGGGGAAGATAGGCAAATGGTTATGCAAAAGATTTTTGTGTCTGAGGTTCTGATTACGTGTTTTACTTTCCACCACTCTAATTTAAACTTGCCCTGGGTCTCCCTCCAGTCAATCACTCTGAGAAGAAGAAACGGAACGAGGAAAAAAAATAGAATGAAAATATGAGCATGTTTTGAGCAGCTCATAGTTGGTCATATTTGAGATGATACAAGGACTGCTCCAGACATATGAAGATCATGAAATGCAACCCAAAAGAGGAAAATAAGAACACAAGAATATAAAAACACAAGAACACAAGAATATAAAAAAAAGAATTAAAAACTTAAAAGTTCTATCAGATACAGCTCTATCTAGCTAAAGTTTGAGAAGACATTAAAAGTTCTAAAGCAAAGCAGATGGAAATTAATTTTATATTTCAATGAGTTTAAGCAGTTTGGGGTAACTAATATTCATCACTGTGGTTCATATTATGGTTCATTTTACTAGAAATTATTTATAGCTGCCTGCTTAAGTGGACTTCACTTTGGAGGTGTGGTTTATGGAGAAGCTGCAGTCAGACCTTCACTCTCCCCGATACAACTATTAAACACAACAAGAGATGAATTGGGCACATAATCTACAGCTGAAAAAAATTCACAGACTCAGGTGGGTGCTGGCACAATCGGCTGGGGAAATGGGTGTGGGTTGGAAGACATGGTAGGTTGAAATGAGAGCTCTGGGCTTGACAAAGCTCAACACTGACCTGAGCCATCTTGGATAGTAACACAGTCAGCAGACTCCCCTGAAGAAAAGAAACTGGAGCTTAAAACCTCTCAATTTTTGACTTGGGGTTCTGTTTGCTTTTGTTTTTTCTCAGTCTAAGTTTAAGACAAAGGCAAAACTCAGCCCACAAGGGAGTCCAAAACACCCCTCCCCCACCACCAGATTCAAATAAGTGGAAAGCAAAGACTGCAACAGCACCACCTGCTGGCCAATATGACCAACACCATATATGCGAAAGCAAAGAGGCAGAAACTGAAATAGCGTGTCACATCAAACAGAGAAAAGTAAATCCTACAAAATCCAAGAAATTCTTACTTTGGTGCCATACTCCAAACTCAGTCAATTTCTGCTTTGCGTTTCTACTTCTTTTTTTTTTTTAGAGAGATAGAGATAGAGAATGGGAAAGCTATCGGGGGAGGGGGTGGGATATGGAGATTGGGCGGTGGGAATTGTGTGGAGTTGTACCCCTCCTACCCTATGGTTTTGTTAATTAATCCTTTCTTTAATAATAATAAAAAAAAGAACCTCCCCTCCCCAGAGTCCTGCCCCATTAGGCAAAGAGAGAAACAGGCTGGGGGTCTGGCTCCACCTGCAAACTAAAAAAAAAAAAAAAAAAAAAAAAAAAAAAAATCCAAGAAATTCCAGATACAGAGAGTCTATCAGAGACAGACTATAGAAATATTATGAGAACTTTACAATAATATAAGGAAGAGTTGAAAGAGCATTTTTCTTTGGAATTTGATAAGAAGCTACAAAGTGTGAAAGAAGAAGTCAAAGCAGAATTCACTGAGCAGTTAAACAACATAGAGGAGAAATTTCAAACAGAACTGCAAGGACTGAAAGACATCTTTAGCGCAGTTCAATCTCAAGTAGAAAACTTAGGTAATAGACTCACACATGCAGAAGGAAGCAATCTAGAAGACACAATTAGCCAACTCTTTCAGTTCAAAGATGAGGGAGAGGAAAGGTTTAGAAAGAATGAAGCTACTCTCTGTCAAATTGTAGACTCCATAAAAAGGTCAAATGTATGAATTATAGGGATACCTGAGGAAGTAGACTGGGTCAAAGGTCCAGAGATAATTTTCAGAGAAATTTTAGATGAAAATTTCCCTCATCTAGGTAATCCTCAGAATATTTTGGAGGCAGATTGATCACCAAGGTTCACAAATCCAAAATGACCAACACCAAGGCCCATTATTGTAAAATTATTAAAACTCAAGGACAAGGAGAAAAATTTTCAGGCTTCTAGAGAAAGGAAAGAAGTTACATATAAAGGGAGAAATAGCAGATTTTCATCAGATTTTTCTTTATAAACCTTAGAGGAAAGAATAAAGTGGAATGTTCAAGGCACTAAAGGAGAGGAAATTTCAACCACAAATTTTGTATCCTACAAAATTATCCTTCAAGTATGAGGCAGAAATAAAGATATTCCAAAATACTCAAAACTAAATGAATTTGCCACAATCAATCCCATCTTACAAGTAATACTGAGTGGAGTCTTATAGGAAAGGAGGAAACAGAGGAACACACGTTTTCAGTGAGGTGAAGAGCAGTAGACTAGAAACAAAAAACACAATAAAATAGGAAAGAACCACAAGCAAATAGGGGAGGAAATTAAAAGACAAAGAAGCTTCATCAAATGTTTGTTAATCAAGATCAACTTAAAAGAGACTTTTCTAGGTATACAATGCTAGTTATTATACACAGGGTAACCACAAAACAAAGTAGGGAACAGAGGTTTTCAAAGAACACAGGAAAAATTAGTGAGGAATTCACTACAGAAACTCATCCACACAATAGGTAAGGTAGAAAAAAATAGGCAAAGACTCAACAATTTAAAATAAACTTAAAACAAAAATTGGAATGGACATAAGTAAACTACATATATCAATAATCACCTTAAATGTGAATGGCCTAAATTCACCTGTCAAAGCATTCAAAGTAGCTAAATGGATTAAAGAACAGGATCCACCCATTATGTCTTCAGGAGAACACATCCAAAGAAAGGACAAATAGAAACTGAATATAAGAGGTTAGAGCAAGATGTTCCAAGCTAATAACTCACAAAAAAGGGCAGGGACAGCTATTCTATTCTCTAATAAAATAGACTTTCAGGTAAAGAAAGTAATTAAAGATAGAGAAGGACATTATATAATTGTTAAAGGTTCAGTCCAACAAGAAGATATAACCATCATTAGTATATATACCCTCAACTTAGGAGCACCCAAATATATAAAACAAACACTTACTGAATTCAAGGGAGATATTAATAGCAACACAATAATAATAGGAGATTTTAGCACACCACTCACAGCACGAGACAGAACATCTGGACAAAAAAAATCAATAGAGGAATGGTGAACTTAAATGAAACCATAAATGAAATGGACCTAATAGATATATACAGAACTTTCTATCCCAAAAGTAATGAATATACATTCTTCTCAAGTACACATGGAAAATTTATAAGGATTGACCATATGCTGGGCCACAAAAAACATCTAAGCAGATATCTAAATATTAAAATTATAAAATGCATCCTCTCAGACTATGAAGGCATGAAACTAGAAATCAACCAAAAAAGGAAAAGAAATTTCCCCAAAGCCTGGAGGCTAAACAACAAAAGAAATTTCCCCAAAGCCTGGAGGCTGCTGAACAATAAATGGGCCATTGAAGAAATCAAAAAAGAAATTAAGAATTATCTTAATAACAATGTAAATGAAGAAACCAGTTACCAGACCCTATGGAATGCAGCAAAAGCAGTGCAGAGAGGGAAGTTCATAGCAATACAGGCTCACCTTAATAAACTGGAGAAGTCACTAGTAAACCATCTAAAAGCCCACCTCAGTCAACTAGAAGTGGAGCAAAAAAAAAAAGAACCAACAGTCAGCAGGAGACAGGAAACAGTCAAAATCAGAGCAGAAATCAATGAAATAGAAAACAAGAAGACCATTAGGAAGATTAATGAAACCAAGCATTGGTTCTTTGAAAGGATAAATAGATAAGCCATTAGCTACACTCACCAAGAGTAAAAGAGAGAAAGCTATGGTAAAATCACTCAAAAATGAAAGAGGAGATATTACAACAGAAGAGGTAGAGATTCAAAAGATTATGCAAGAATATTATGGACACCTGTATGGAACCAAATTTGACAACTTAGAAGAAATGGATGCATTCCTTGAGTCATACCCACTACCAACCTTGACACAAGAAGCAGGTAAACTTAACAGGCCAATCACTAGTAAAGAAATTGAAATAGTAATCAAAAACCGACCCAAGAACAAAAGCCTGGGTCCTGATGGCTTATACTAATGAATTTTACAAAACATTCAAAGAAGAACTAACACCCATCCTCCTCAAACTCTTCCAGAAAATAGAAGAAGAGGGAATACTCCCAAACACATTCTATGAGGCTAACATCACCCTGATCCCCAAAGCAGGAAAGGACCCCACCAAAAAAAAATTTATATTCCTCCGTGCTTATATTCATATGTATCTAAATGTGAACCCTTATGTGAGCTAACTATAATAAATGCATTTGTTAATGAAACAATTGCTGCCTATAGCGTATCTCAGAATATAAAGTGACTCAGACTCATCCATGTATACACGGCATTAATATATACACCATGAAAGTATAAAGATTTTTTTATGCTTTTTCATGAATACATGTTACTTTTTAGTCAGAAAAGCCTTCCAATAAAAATAAATTGTGGGAACTGATTGCTGGCTCACCAGTTAAGTGAACATAGCACTAAGTCCAAGGACCAGCACAAGGATCTGGGTTTGAGTCCCTGCTCCCCACCTGCAGAGTGGACACTTCACAACTGGTGAAGCAAGTCTCCAGGTTCTTTCCTTCTCTTCATCCTCTCCCCTTTCAATTTCTCTCTGTCCTACTGAATAAAATGGAAAAAAAATGTCCACCAGGAGCAGTGGATTTGTAGTGCTGGCACCGAGCACCAGTGACAACCCTTGTAGAAAGAAAGAGAGAGGGAGAGGGAGAGGGAGAGGGAGAGGGAGAGGGAGAGGGAGAGGGAGAGGGAGAGGGAGAGGGAGAGGGAGAGGGAGAGGGAGAGGGAGAGGGAGAGGGAGAGAGAGAGAGAGAGAGAGAGAAGAAATTATGTTATATTTTCTGACAACTGAACAAAAAGGTGTCTATAAGACATGGTCAATACATATCATTCAGCTTAGTGGGAAAACAGAATATGGAGACTTTTTTTTTTTTTTTGTATTTGTTCAGCTTGCCACAAATGGACTGTTAGAGATGTTCCTTTTGTTGGAAGGTAACAGTTAAGAGAGATGTAGGAGAAGCAATAGTATCTAGTTACTGAGGATACAGATTCTAAAGCCAGCCCATTTCTTATCCCAATTCCACTCCTTATTTGTTCTATGACCTTGGTGGTAAGTTATAGAATTTTTCTTTGCCTAAATATTCTTATCTGTTCAATGATGATAACAGTAGTAGCTACCTCTGAAGGTAGTTGTAAGGGTTATGCGAATTAGCATGTATATTTGTTCAGTAGTGACAGCTCCTGTCATTCTTGTTTCTAGATTAAGCTTGAGTTGATTCTGAGTTGACAGTTACTCCTGTGCAATACAAGAAAAATAAATAAATAAATAAGTAGATAAATAAATAAATAAATAAATAAAAGCACATGCCCTCTCTGACCCTCTTTTAACTTGTGATTGCTGCATGTCTAGTTCATGTCTAGTTAAACTCTCTGAGCTTAAACTATTGGTAATTTATATCTTTTTTTTTTCTTCTTCTGACATTAGTGTAAATCTTTTCATTGCTCTCATTGCTGATTTTATTATGGCTGTTACTGTTACTAACTTTTTATTAAACTCAGAATTATAGACATTGTATAAAGAAAAAAAATCACCAACCAAAGTTTCTAACTCCTCTGTGCCTCAAACTTAACTATTGAAAAAAAAAAAGATCACAGGATTGATTTATCTGTCTTTCTTATCTTCTGCTTTTAAATTATTATCTTTACCTATTTATTGGATAGAGACAGGCAGAAATTGAGAGGAAAGGGGTGATAGAAAAGGGGAGAGACAGACAGACACCTGCAGCCCTTGAAAAGCTTTCCCCCTCAGGTGGGGTGGGGGGGGGGCTTGAACCTGGGTCCTTGAGCATGTAAACCAGATACTCAACCAGGTGTGCCACCACCCAGCCTGCATTCCTTTTTTTTTTTTTTTTTGCCTCCCGGATTATTGCTGGGGCTCAGTGCCTGCACCATGAATCCACTGCTCCTGGAGGTCATTTTTTCCCCTTTTGTTGCCCTTGTTGTTGTAGCCTTGTTATGGCTATTATTGTTGTTGTTGATGTTGTTTATTGTCAGATAGGACAGAGAGAAATGGAGAGAAGAGGGGAAGACAAAGAAGGGGAGAGAAAGATAGACACCTGTAGACCTTCTTCACCACCTGTGAAGCGACTCCTCTGCAGGTGGGGGGCCAGGGGCTTGAACCGGGATCCTTACTCCGGTCCTTGCACTTTGTGCCATGTGTGGTTAACCTGCTGCACTACTGCCTGATTCCCCCATTCCTGCTATTTTTAACATTGGCACTACTTCTGACTTAATATGAAAATAATGAGATGATGATCTTATCTGCCTTGTACACTGCTATATTCCTAGTTCTTCAGTATATTACATGGTAATGTAATCCAAAGTTTATTACATGGTAAGCAAGGATAAGCTAGTAGGATAAGCTTTTAAACCGAAAAAAAAAGGTCTTGTTTTACTTCCTTTTTAAAATATATGTTTTATTAGTGATTTACAAGATTATAACATAAAGGAGTATAATTCTATACCACTCTATCATCAAAGTTCTGTGTCCCACTCCTTCCAACAGAAACCACCATAATTCTCCTAAGATAAAATATATTAAAATATATGGTTTGTATACACACACACACACACACACACACACACACACACATATATAGTTTTTTAAGTTCTTTCTTTTTTCCACTTCCTTGCCTAGCACAAGTTAGTAAACCTCTATTCTCATCTTCATTATCATTAGTTGTTAAGGTTGTTTTACTTTCTAATCGTGAAATTGTAAAAATAAATCACACAAACAATCCAACTGCATCAAAATTGACACCTTGATGTGAATACTTAATAAGTAACTATAGGTAAATTCAATCAAACAGGTAAAAGGTCTGTACACTGAAAGCTTAAACCATTGATAAAAGTAATTGAAGAAAACACAAAGAAACAGAAAAATATCCAGTGCCCAATGATGATAAAATGATCATGCTACCCAAATTGAGATAGATATTTAGTGTGATTTCGGTTCTATCAGAATTCTAGTTAACATTTTTTCACAGAAATAGAATAATCCTAAACATATATATATATATATATATTCACAAAATATCCACAATAGTTAAAGCACTCTTATAATAGAGGTGCCACATTTTCTGATTTCAAACATTTTTACAAAGTTTTAATAATCACAGTAGTGTGGCATAAAACATTAAACTAATGGAGCAGAATAGAGAGCACAGAAATAAAACTGTTCGCACGGATTATTAATTTTTGGACAAAGTGCTAAGAGTATATAATATGGGAAAGAAAGGCTCTTTGATACATCTTGGAAAAATTGGGTAGTCCCATGCAAAATAATTAAAACTCAACCCTCACTTAGAGGAGACACAAAAGTTGACTCAGAAATAGGCTAAAGACACAATTTAAAAATCTGAATCCATAAACTTCCTCTAATAAAATACAGGAGTAAAATTTTTTATATAATCATGTTAAGGGAGATAAGCCAAAAAGAGAAAGACAAATACAGAGCAATCTCATTTATAAGTGGGACTTAATATATACAGCCAAGAAAGGAGAGGATATAGTGAAATGTGGACTGTGCCTGGCATATAGCATCAAAGCAAATGACTGGGGCAAGGAGAGGGAGGAAGTGGCAGAAGAGGACTCTGGGGGTCCTGGCACATACTGAAACTGTACCCACTTGTCAGTAACTACACTGTAAACTATTAAGCCCCTCAATAAAATTTTCCTTTGATGTCAGTATATGCAACTATTGTTGTAGTTTGATAAAAAAGCAAGGGCAGTGAAGGCAAAATTAGATCAGTCTTAGTATATCAATATAGCAAATTTCTTCAATAAAATGGAAAAAAACAACTTACAGAATAGGAGAAATATTTGTACATCATATGTTTGTAATAAGCTACTATCCAAAATATATCCAACACAATTGTAAAAAATAGATGAACAGAGGAAATAATAATTTTTTTTCCCAGGGGCCAGGTGGTGGTGCACCTGGTTAAGCGTACACATTACAGTGCACCTAGGTCTACTATTTGTTGACATCTCTAGGCTGAGTGAGTCACATCTTCACTGGCCCCCCAGTCTTCTGCCTGGTTGCATCATGTTGCGGAAGTGTGCGTACCTATTTTTCTCCACTGTACTATGAAATTCTTCCTGCCCATTTTCTCGGTAAGCTATTTTTCTAGGGAGGTATTGATTCCCGAGACCTAGATTCAAGCCCCTGGTCTCCACCTGCTTCACCGCTCATTGAGCTTTCTCAATTTTTCTGTGTCCTATCAAAGAAATGGAAAAATGACTGCCAGGAGCAGTGGATTTATAGTGCTGACACTAAGCCCCAGGAATAACCCTGGAGGCAAATAAATATGTAAATAAATGAATAATAAGTAAATAACTCTGGTATATTGTACCAAAGCAAAGGACTCTGAGGAGGGTGGAGGTGGAGGTGGGGGCTTTCAGGTCCTGGTGCATAATGGTGGAGGGGGACCTTGGCTGGGGGTGACAGTATCTTGCTGACGCCCATCATCATGAGATGAAAAATTTCACCTCTGTGTCAGCAACTGTCCTTACTGTTAAGAATTAATCTCCACAATAAAAATGATAAATAAACAAACAAATAAATAAAAGAAGTGGTGCATCTGGTTAAGCACTCACATTAAAGTGCACAAGGACCCAGGTTCAAGCCCCTGAACCCCACCTGCAGGGGGAAAGCTTCATAAGTGGTGAAGCAGGGCTGCAGGTGTATCTCCGTATCTCTCCTTCTCTATCTCCCTCACCCCTCTCAATTTCTCTCAGTCTGTATCCTATAATAAATAAAAATATTGAAAAAAGAATTTTTTTCCAAAGCAAACATACCAGAAAATGGTGCTTAATAATATCAATCAAGAAAGGGATGTTTCCCCAGAAGTCAAACCATAGCTACCACATGGTCCAGCAATCTCACATCTGAATATTCATTTATCCAGCGAAAATGAAACAATTATTTTGAAAATACATCTATACTCTCATGTTCATTACTATTTATAAGAGTCAACATATAGGAACAATTTAAATGTCCATTTATAGGAAAGCTGATAAAAATAGGAGATATAGATACAGATATTATTCAGCCTTACAACAAAGGAAATACTTCCATTTGTGAAATGTCAGAAATAGAAAGATAAAGACTGTGCTGGTCTTACTTACATATGAAATAAAAAACCTTTAATTATATAAATAGATAAACTCACCAATGTGTCCTAGAACCCCACTTCCTCAGAGCCCTTCTCCACAGGGAAAGATAGCAATAGGCTGGGGGTGTAGATTGATCTGCCAGTGCCCATGTCCAGTGGAGAAGCAATTACAGAAGGCAGACCTTCCACTTTCTGCACCCCATAAAGATCTTTGGTCCATACCCCCAGAGGGATAAAGAATAGGGAAGCTTCCAATGGAGGGGATGGGACCAAAACTCTGGTGGTGGGAGTTGTATGGATTTGTACCCTTTTTATTCCACAATCTTGTTGATTATTATCAAATCACTAATAATTTTAAAAAATAATTAGCAAATCAGTGCTTCATAAAAGCAGGAGGTAGATCAAAGGAATGAAAGTAACCTAATGCTGAAAACTTAAAGTAATAAGATAAAAAATATTAGATATTTAATATACAGTTTGCCACTAAAACAAAATTGTGAAAAATTGCCATGATGATTATTTTATGTATGGTGAAATTTCAAGTGAGAAGCCTTCTTTTGAAAACTCAATGTGTACACACATACAAATAAATTTATTGCTGCATTAATGCAATTATATGTATATCTATACATAATATATAAAAATATATATAATATAGTATGTCCTGAACATTTAAGAATTTACAGGATCTGGTTTGTACAGTTCAAATAAGGTTTTTGTTTGGGTCCCAATAAGGCATTTTGAAGGTAGATACTAAGATTATCCTCATTGACCAGTCAAGAAACTCAGAAGGGAGCAACAAGAAACTTAGCTGAAGACCCAGACTCCTTATTCAAGACAGAGATGAGATCTGAACCTACAAGGGCTTATCATGCGTGATGTCACTGCTCTTCTCTACTAGTGCTTCTACTTGATTGTGTGACTATAACGTGTGGACTGACAAAAGAGGATGTGGCAACATTGAAGCATTTACATTTATATGATTGGAAGAACCTGGTCTCTGTAAATCAACCTGTCTCTTTCCTGTGCCACTGGTGGGCAGAAATAAAACTCGGGAATCAGTACCTTCCTAGAAAAATAGCTTTTCCAGAAAATGGTCAGGAAGAAGTTCATAGTGCAATGGAAAAAAATAGATACACACATCCACAACATGATGTAACCAGGCGGAAGACTGGGGCCAGTGAAGGTGTAACTTACTCAGCCTAGAGATGTTAACAAATAGTAGGCATTAATAGGTTTTAAAAGATGAGTAGGAGTTCATTGGGGGAAAATCAAAGGAGTTAAGGCAACAGCACTCATTTCTATGTTCTTGCCACTACATTTCATTGAATACTGACAGTGTTCCTGTCCTTGTACACTGAGAATTAGGAATATCAATACAAAAAATAAATCAATAAACTTTGCATCTCAGTCTTAATGAGTCACACTATCCTGTAATGCCTAATAAAAGTACCATTTCTCACCTGTTTGGCGGAAGAAGTCCTTTTGCCTTTTTATTAAAGTTTTCTCCCCAAAGTCCATTGCCTATCTTCATTGTACATTCTCTGGCTCTTAGTCACAGCTCCACTTCACTGGATACTCTCTTTCTCATCTAGAAACCAGTTTTCCTTATCTCTAGTCACACCATCCTGACACTTTGCCTCATGTTTACACACATATCTGACCCTTGTTTCCCCAGAGCAAAAACAGTTATGACCAAGTTGTATTGTTTAAGAAAAAATTATTCAAAGCTTGCATATGACAAATGTACAATTCCCCAAAGACATAGGTCAAATTCTTCCCTGGAAGTGTTCCTTTTAATTTATTAGTCTTAATCAATAGTCAGTCCCCAAGAACAAGCTACTTTCTTTGTCTCCTTCAATGCCTAGGCTTCCCTGACTGTAATCTAAATCATCACGATTTTGAAATTTTCCAGCAGATTCCCTATAAGTAGACCGTAAGCTTAAGGAGACAACTCTGTCCATAATGATGAACAGCAAATCCTCCGGATTTCCTATAAATAGACTATAAGCTTTAGAGATACAACTCTGTCCATAATGATGAACATATTTTAAAAATATTTACTTGTTAATGACAGAGACAATCAGATCATCACTTTGGTATATTCAATGCCTGGGATCAAACTCAACACTTATAAGTCCTGTGCTCTGCAGTTATGCCACCTCCCTGACCTAATGATAATATTTAAATGTATTATACAATGACCTTCAGTACTTGAGTACCCAACCTTTTCATGTTAAAAATAAGAATTTTTTGAGAGTCTGGCAGTAGCGCAGTGGGTTAAGCACACGTGGCTTGAAGCACAAGTACCGGTGTAAGGATCTAGGTTTGAGCCCCTGGCTCCCCACCTGCAGGGGAGTCGCTTCACAAGCGGTGAAGCAGGTGTGCAGGTGCCTTTCTCTCCCCTTCTCTATCTTCCTCTCCTCTCCATTTCTCTCTGTTCTAGCTAACAAGGATGACATCAATCACAACAACATTAACTACAATAACAATAAAAACAAGGGCAACAAAAGGGAAAATAAATAACTAAATAAAAATTTTAAAAAAATAAGAGTTTTTTCTATATGGCCTTTACATAAAATAACAATCCTAGCAAAGAGGTAACTTTAGATACAAATTATAATCTATTGTTTCTAAAGAAAAAATATAATCTAATGAATCAGAGCTTCATGTAAATAGAGTTTTGAGATTTCCACCTATTTTTCCTGAACATTTCATTGTCCACTTAGAATTTGTGTAACTGTAGAAAGTTGCTGTTGACACTGGTTTAGAGTCAGACTGTAGCTAAGTTCATACACACTGGTATAGGGAGATCATTTCTTAATGGTTTATGTCCAATCGGGTCAATTGTTTGTTATGATTGATCACTTTTCTGCCATGCCAATTGTTAGAACATGAACAACATCCGGTCTTAGATATTATCAATTTCAGGGTCTACAAATATGTAGTATATGTTGCTATTCACAGACCTAAGAAAGACAACATTTATCTATTTGTCTCCTTGGCTTCTATGGACTGAATGGTTGTGTCTTCTGATCTCAGATTCAAAGTTGAGTCTTAAACATCAAAGTGAGTAATAATATTATTAGGAGGTAGAACATTTGTAAGGTGACTAGGTCATGAAGACCTCTTATTATCTTCACTTATGACATTTTATGAAAGAGACCCAAAAAGGGATCCTTATTTCCTTTCCCAGCGTGAGGTCACACTGAGGAGATGGCCATCAGTAAGGAGTAAGACGGTTCATTGAACACCAAATCTGACAAAACCATGATGCAACACTTTCCAGCCTTCAGAACTGTGAGAATTAATGTCTGTTATTTATTTATGATGCTATTTTTGTTATATCTATTTATTTATTTTTAATATTTTATTTTATTTATTTATTCCCTTTTGTTGCCCTTGTTGTTTTATTGTTGTAGTTATTATTGTTGTTGTCGTCGTAATTGGATAGGACAAGAGAAATGGAGAGAGGAGGGGAAGACAGAGAGGAGGAGAGAAAGATAGACACCTGCAGACCTGCTTCACCGCCTGTGAAGGGACGCCCCTGCAGTTGGGGAGCCGGGGTTTGAACCGGGATCCTTATGCCGGTCCTTGTGCTTTGCGCCACCTGCGCTTAACCCGCTGTGCTACAGCCTGACTCCAGCTATTTTTGTTATAATACTGTGAATGGACCAAGAATACTGGGCCTAGATAAATTTATTTTTTAAATGATTTTTATTAGTGATTTAATACTGATTTACAACTTCACACTATTCCCACTAGTGGAGTTCTGAATTTCTATCTTTTTATTGTAAGCTACAGCAGCTTTTCTAAGATTGCATATATGGTTTTATTATTATTTCTATAACTGTCTGTCTACATTTGTCTTTATTTGTATATAATTGCACCTCCCCCCTTTTTCTTTGTGCTTCCAGGGTTACCGCTGGGGCTCAGTGTCTGCACTAAGAATCCACTATTTCTGGAGGCCATTTTCCATTTGTTGTTGTTATTGTTGTTAATGTTGTTGTTGGATAGGACAGAGAGAAATCGAGAAAGATGGGGAGGACAGAGAGGGGGAGAGAAAGATAGACACCTGCAGACCTACTTCACCACTTGTGAAGTGACTCCCCTGCAGGTGGGGAGCCGGGGGCTCTAACCCAGATCCTTACACTGGTTTTTGCGCTTGACGCCATGTGCGCTTAACCTGGGAATAAATAAATATTTTTTAAAAAGGAAATAAAGACAAGAAATTAAAAAAATTTTAAAAAGACATGCGATTTGAAAATATTTTCCCTAAGTTGCACAATTGTCTTTTTATTAAAGGTGTCTTTATTTAATGAAAGGAGGGAGAATTGGGACATGTGCTGGAGGCAGAATGTGGGATCTCATGCAGGCAAATCCTGACTTCTACCTGCTGAACTATCCTCTCAGCTATCTGCTTTCGCTTTAGAAATTTTACTTCTGCAATTCTTATCCTCGTTCCAATACAGATAAGGAGGTTTTATCTCCTTGCTCAGATTGCCTTTGAAATTGTGTTTGTCTGGGCATTTGAGAATGTGTCCATGTGTTTATGAGAATGTGCATGGGCGCTTGATATTTATCTTGTTTAGTGTCCTGTGAGTTTCCTAGTTCTGTTGTTTGATATTTGCCACTAATTTTAGAGCTTTCCAGTCCCTCTTTTCTTCAAATAAATCTGTTCTTGCTTTCTTCTATTTATGGTATTTCAGCTATTGATATTTTTCTTTCTTTTTGGCATTTTAGCATAGGTCATTTCGATTAACATATTTTGATGTCTACAGGTCCTGTATAGTTATATTGAGTATAATGACACGTCCATCTAAAGCTTTTTCTATTTCTATCGCTCTGTTTTTTGCTTAGCATTTTGAATCTTTTTCTAGTTTTCTTTTTCTGTGAATAGATCCATCTGCTTTTGTTTCTTTTCTAACTTTTCCATAATGACATTTTTAATAATTTAATATATAAGTTAAGTTAAATATATAATGATAATATATTTTCAAATGCCTTATAATTATAAACTATTTTGTCATTTCTGAGGCTGATTCTTTCAACTGTATTTTTTTTCAATCGTGTCACTATTTTTTTTTACATTTTTATTGGGGGATTAATAGTTCACTGTAAATACAGTTGTTGGTATATGGTAAAGTTTCTCAGTTTTGTGAAAAGCAGTATCACTCACAGCTTAGGGTTTCCTCTGTCATCATGTACCAGGACCTGAAAGCCCCACACCCTATGCCTAGAGTCCTTTACTTTGGTGCAATACACCAACTCCAGTCCAATTTCTACTTTGTGTTTCCTCTTCTGTTCTTTATTTCTCAACTTCGGTCTATGAGTGAGATCATACCATATCCATCCTTCTCTTTCTGGATTATCACACTTAACATGATTCCTTCTAGTTCCATCAAAGATGAGGTGAAGAAGGTGAATTCATGATTCTTAATAGCTGAGTAGTATTCTATTGTGCATAGAGACCATAACTTTCTTAGCCACATCATCAGTAGTGATGTCTAAAAATAGTTACTAGTTGCAATAGGAATTCATTTAGAAAAGAGAACTATCAAGATGATCACTCACAGAAGGAAAACATTCCATATATATTTCAACAAATATGTTGAAATCTTCATTTCCATGAAATAAATTTCTTCTCCCTCCTCTTCAGATAGTTACAATGGGGTTATGGTTCCCTGCCTGGTAGGCTTCATTTGTTTGAATCACTTTACTGTTTCTAACATCTCTAACTAATCATAGTCACAGAAATGACAGGTCCAAATTAGACAGCTGTTTCTTGAGAATGAAATATCTAGTGGCAAAAATGATAGCCCTTGCCAGTGAAAGGCATCTGTACTGCTCAACTAAAATGGCAGTTTCTTGGCTTTTTGGTTCCTTCGTAGTTTCAGGTCACATTTAGATGAATATGTTTTATAAAAATACTGAACTTTCCAGTGACAATGGTTAGATATTAAACACTTTTCAAGCATGAGAGCATGCTCAAAGTTTCAAGATGGTTAGTGCAGCAATAATGTAGTTTTAGTCATTGCTCTTACATTCTGAGGAAAAAGAAGAGGCCACACAACCTGACTGGAGTGATTTTAGAACAGAGAGCAGAACTAAAGCCAAAACAATCTTTATCATATTCATTTGTTTCCATTGTAAACTTTGGTGTATTTCAGGAGCTCTGGTAGTACAAAAGAGCTCAATTGGAATAGCCCAATACTCAAAAAGTCAGGGTAGTGAATACATCCATGACCAACCAGAAACCACATATACAAAGGGTGATTTCAGTGGTCTGGGAGGCGGTGCAGTGGATAAAACCTTGGTCTCTCAAGCA